>NC_137006.1:7501400-7933900 GCF_032717465.1 Coenobita brevimanus
CTATCTATCTATCTATGTCTATCTATCTATCTATCTATATATCATCATCATCATCATCATCCGGACCTCCTTTCCCACCCAAGGGCATGGTGAGGAGTAGCAATGTCCAGATAGCACAAAATTTCCCAATGCAATGGGCCACCCTTCCATTCACTCATCATTCAAGCCCCCGGAATCCTGGCTATATCGGATTAGCCAAAAACATTCACCACGTTCTGCAGCTTCACATATCGTATCTGACAGAGTCAATCCAAACGCTGCCACGTTAAAAAGGGGTGCCAAAAATCCCTGATCATGCATATCTCCTCACAAAATTCATCCAGCCAGCTCGATCTCCTGTCAGCTCCCTAGCCTCACCGACTTCCAAACCTCTCTTCCTCACACATTCATCCACCATATCTCTCCACTTTCTGCTTGGCCTACCTTGCCTCCTCCCTCCTTTGAATTCGCTCAGATATACCTTCTTCACCATTCTATTGTTATCCATTCTCTCCACATGATCATACCATCTCAGTACACTCCCTTCAATTCTTGTGTCCACCGACTTCCTCACTCCGCATCTTTCTCGCATCACATTATTTCGTATCCTATCCACCCTCTGTACACCACATACATTCCTCAGCAGTCCCATCTCCACTGCTCTTACTCTTGATTTTTCATTTTCATGCCCCACCATAGTCTCACATCCATATGTTAAAGTTGGCACTAACACTCCTTCATGTAGGCCTAAGCCTCGTGCAGCTGCAACACTCAAGCCTCTGTTTCTTATCAAGGCCTTCATTGCACCAGCTACTTTTCTTCCTTGTCACTTTACTTTCAACTTCTTTTGCACATTTTCCTCTCTTTTCTATCACTGTACCCAGGTATTTGAACTCTCTCACCAATTCCAGTCTCTCTCCATTCACTTTTACATTGCACTGGGAGTCATCTTCCTTCTCAATAACCATCACTTTACTCTTTTCTACATTTACTTTCAAGGAACGACGCTTACAGACATCAGCAAAACTCTGCACTAGCCTACCAAGTTCTTGTCCGGTACTTGCAAGCAGTACTGCATCATCAGCATACAACAGATTTGAGATATTCCATCCATCACCATTCATTACCAGTGCCATCCCTCTCTCCATTACTCGTGTTTTCACTTCTCTCATCACCCCATCCATATATACATTGAACAACCATGGGGACATCACACAACCTTGTCGCACGCCTACACTGATTGTGAACCATTCACTTAGATGCCCATTAACCCTGACACATGCTTCACTACCATCATAAAAACTCATGACGGCACCTAACAGCTTACCCTCTACACTGTATTTGCGCAAAACTTTCCACAATCCTTCTCTGTCCACTTTGCCATATGCTTTTTCCAGATCCATGAATGCCATAAACACCTTATGGTCCTTCTCACAAGCCTTCTTTACTATCTGTCTCACTGAAAATATTTAGTCCACACATTCTCTGCCACTCCTAAAGCCACCCTGTTCATCACTCACTAGGACTTCTGATATCTCTCTTACTTTCTTTATAATAATTCTTCCATATACCTTCCCTACCACACTCAGTAAGCTTATGCCACGAAAATTCTTGCACTCACTTCGCTCACCTTTATTTTTGTACAGGGGTACAATCACAGCCTTTCTCCTCTCTGCAGGCACAGTTTCACTCATCCATGCCTTCTTACATATCTCCAACAAGTACTTCATTCCATTCTCTCCACTACATTTAAGCATCTCTGCATACACCTCATCAACCCCAGCTGCTTTCCCATTTTTCAGCCGCTTCACAGCACTCTTCACCTGTGCGAGTGTCACGTCTCCTGGCACTGTATTCCTTCTCTGCACGCCCCCAAAACCAATCATGTTTACAGCTGCTCTGCTCTCTTTATTCCCATTCATCAGGCTTTCAAAATATTCTTTCCATCTGGTCCTTACTTCATCTCCATGGGTTAATAATCTACCACCTGCATCCTTCGCACCATCCCATTTGTTACCGCTTTCACTTCTACATTTCCGCACCTTTTTCCAGAATAATTTTCTGTTTTCAGAGTAGTTTGCATTCATTTTTCTTCCTAGATCCTCATTTACCTCCTTCTTTTACCTCTTCACTAGTCTCTTTACGTGCTTCTTGCTCTCAACATATTCAGTTCTTATTTCAACTGAACCCCTATCCTGTAACCACTTTAGCCACTTCTTCCTCTTTTCTTCCACCGCTCTCTTTACCTCCTCATCGCACCATGCCGTACCTTCTTCTTTGTTGTTACTCTTGCCACACCACATACCGCTTTAGCATTCCTAACTAAGCAGTCCCTATATGCATTCCACAGTCTGTCCAGATCCATTTCATTCCAATTCAGTAATTCTAACTCGTCCTCTACTTTGGTCCTGTATTCATCTGCCATTTCTTTGATCCTCAGCTTCTCAACTTTCAGTCTTTCTCCCTGACTGCTTCTGTCTCTCCTGATCCACCTTACTCCTTTCAGCTTGATCTTGCATACCACAGTCATATGATCTGACAGACCTCCACAGTATATATAACCAATAATCCCGGAGGGGATGGCAACGATCAAATTGCCTTCAAGTCATCCTTTCCTTTGTCATCAGGTTGTTCTCCCCCCATCGAATACCTCCATTACCTAAACACCTTTCCACCTTCTCTCTCCATCCCATCCTTGGTCTTCCTCCATCACCCATTCCCCCTCTCAGTCACATACAGTCTTGGTCAATCTCTCATTTTCAGTTATCTCCACGCTACCAACAGCCTGAGTGTATTTCTAACACTATCCATTCATTTCTTTCAGTATCATGACATCACATGCACTTATTTCCTCATACTTCCACTTTACTTTATTCAGCAAAGATGAAAGGTGTAATACAACAGGGAGTTTGAGCAGTTTCACCCAGCCAATGACTGGCAAAAGCGTCTCGGTCAGCGGGGGTTGTATATAGCTATACACACCGGCCATCTAGTTTTACCGGCAGGATTAACACAGTTATAACAGCTTGAGCGTAAAGTCTTAATGCTGAATATACGAAATGATATGGTCTTAAGCCTGTCACACAGATATGTGATTTTGAATATTACCGTGTATTCTTGTTACTACTAGACAAATTTGTTTTGTTTAATGGAGACTTTTCGAACTGGAAGAGTACTTTCAGAAATCCATTCACTACAAAACGTATCCTCAAGTGTTATTAGCCTGGAGATAGCACGAATCATTTAAAAATACCTCACAGTGAAGTGGCTTTTTATATTTGATCTACCGGTATCGTCATTAGTCATACCCGAACTATATTACCACTTACCGGTATGTAAATTGAATGGGTAGGACGTAGAAACTTGTAAAAAGGAAAGCACGACTGCATAATGAAGTTCCGTAAGACAGCATCGATCATACCTGTATGTATGTATGTATGAATTTATATATACATGCTGAAGTCTGCAAGTTTTCAGACTGTGTTTCTGGCAAAGAATATCTAACGGAGTTAAAATTCGTGAACTCTGAGCTTCCTGGTAAGTGAAAGAATGTGGAAGTCTTCAGCAGTCTCAGTCACTGTAAAAGGCTTTCGTAGAGAACATGTTAGAAAATGTTTCCAACAGCATTCACAGATATTACCTGGTATACATGACTAGTGATACTCGTTAAGATCGTTCACAGATATTATTTGGTATACATGACTAGTGATACTCGTTAAGATCGTTCACAGATATTATTTGGTATACATGACTAGTGATGCTCGTTAAGATCGTAATAGTGCTATTGTTATTGAAAATGAATACAGTATATAGATTTATCTCAGAAAGGAAAAATATCCCCGCTCGCATCATCCCATATAATCCTAATTAAGGAAGATAGTGAAAAGAAGGTCTTCAAATTCTCTCTCTCTCTCTCTCTCTCTCTCTCTCTCTCTCTCTCTCTCTCTCTCTCTCTCATTTATAAATACATCTGTAGTGACAGAAAGAGAAATACTCCAAAATATGCATTAAAAGGATCATAAAAAGTCCAGTATAGTCTATAATAAAGTTCAGACTACTTTTTAGCAAGGACAGACATGCAGATATCGTGGCATTAACCCCATCAGAACGAGGTATAGAGATACAGAGACCACAAACACCGTGCGTTTATATCTTGATGGTCAGATCTAATATTTGTGCCCCTAAGAACACATATAATCTCATCGTGTATAGGACAGAGAGCACGTTGTTTCAATAGGCAACGGTTTGGGCATAACAGTTTCTTGGTCCAAGAGATAATGGAGGTAAAACTAGAAAATATTACTCAACAGAGTCACAAGAAAATGAGTGTGATAATCACCTGCCATCCAGACGTCGTGGCATGCTATGAAGCACACCCATCAGCCCGGTTAAGTTTAGAGGGTTAATATGCAGAGAGAGAGAGAGAGAGAGAGAGTTAACACAGATTATGAAATCTTTATATCACTAGTTAGGTTCTAATCTATTGTGCCTTTTCTTATACGAGCGTCCTTACAGTTATCGTGACGGATAATTCAAGATAAGTAATAGTGTCACAACACCTTTTAGTGTTTATGTTATCAATTTACGATACATTCGCCACCACCACACAGCCTTTCTCCCTTTTCATTTCCTCCCACCGCCACTCAGTTCCCTTTCCCTTCCTTATACTGGCTGCATGGGGCGACATCTGTTGGCTGATTAAGGTCAATTGCCTGTTTCGATGACTGAACCTCACGGGATTCAGAATCATAGTGCGGTTCACCAAGGGAAGGGACTTTTGTGCCTGATGATATGTTTAAAAAAATCACAGCAGCATTAGTGATGGCTTAGAATTTAAAAAAAAAAAAAAAAAAGGCCAACCATGAGGACACATCTGGCGAAAATTGTCTGTTTATTAAATCTGTAGCTGAATGGGAATGGATACTTTAGGACTGCAGAGGGAACCACTCATGTCTCTAACAGTCATTCCCAGAATGCTCTATTGGGAGTTAAGGGGCTTAGGGTTAATCCAATTAGTTCAGGATTTTAAGTCGAGGGTGTCCATGTCTCATGCATCTGAGTGGCATTACAATAATATAAAACCCCTGCCTTACTTAGCATCTGAACACTTATAGTCCACGTTTGGCTGGGACGGTTTGCACTAAATAACCAGAAGAATATATATATATATATATATATATATATATATATATATATATATATATATATATATATATATATATATATATATATATATATACTGAGGCGGTGGCTCAATCGGTAGAGAGTTGGCCTGCAGTCCTGACGGACCCGGGTTCAAATCCCGCTGAGGCAGGGAACAGTTTAAGGATTTGAATTTCATAAAATCAGACTTTACTGATCTACCAGAAGGCCCGCCGACATGTCGTAAAAATACCCCCTCTAATACCAATACACCAGTCCTGTATGAGACAGCCCTAGCATGTATTCAATATGGACGGTGGGTGTTAGCGCCGAAGTGGTGACATATAGAGGTGTGCGGTACGAAGGAGGACTACTGGGCCTTGAAAGCAGGCTGTGAAGCCTATGCCCAGAGTCGGTCACATTAAAAAATATATATATATATATATATATATATATATATATATATATATATATATATATATATTGTTACATAGCCTATGATTTCATCATCCTTTGTGTAATTTTAACGCACAGTATGCTGCATGTTTGATCACGAGCGTGTTCTGCCTCAGTCCCCCCCTTCTACCGTTATAGTAGAGTAAGTCGTCCTTTCTGTTGTTCAGAGCGGGATAGTCAACTCTTTGTCCCCTATGGCTTCATTTGCGCGTCCTTCTTACAAGTTGTATCAAGCTCTGCTGGCCCCTATATAATGAGCTCAGTCTCTGCTTTATTGCCACTTAGATTTACTCATTTTGTTCACATCTCTGTCCTCCCCTGTACAGTTACTGTTGTGAGTGCTCAGGAAGTCTCCAACCATCTAGCAGCTGTGTAATTTGAGTATAATTGTTGTTGCATTTTTTCTTGTGCTGTGTAACATAGGGTTAATTCTTAGGCCTAGTGAGGTTTTTTTGTGATTTATGTAAAGATTCTTTTTGTCAGTCATTTTTGATAATATTTTGTATCTGTAATAATTTATCTTGCATTAACTGAGCATTACCCAGTGTATTTTCATTTTATCAGGGCTGACTTAGATAAATTTATTCTTGCTAATTTCGTGTTAATAGAGGCTATTGCAGTTAACCATATATTTAACCTGTTTTTTGCCATTACATTATCCTTATGAGTCCTGAATGTTTTGTTGTTAGTTTGAGCATTAAACTTTAACTTGTAATTTTATCTAACTCTTTGTTTTGAACCTGGAACTTTACGGGACAGTAGTGACTCTTAGTATTCTCACTTAAAGTGTACATTATCTTTCGCTGTTCCGTAACATAAATTTGGCGACCTCTTATCAGGATATTCAGGATATTATCATAAGGATATTGCTTGATATTTGTGACTGATTTATTCATGATGTCTACTATTACTACACTTGATGAAGCCAAAGATTTTTTGTCAAATGTGCAAACAGTGTGTGATGTAGAGAACAGAACAAAGAATGAACTTAAGCTTGTTGCTCAACAACTGGGAATTGCAGTTCACTCTCATCATTCTAAAGATCAAATTATTGGCATGATTAATAAAAGCTTGTTTAATGTAACTTCTCCAAATGAGCAAACGCAGATTGAATTAGCTAAGTTACAGCTAGCCCTGCAGGACGCTCGTGTGAAGGAAGCTGAATTTCAAGCACGTGCTAAGGAGGCTGAGTCTCAGGCAAAGGAGGCTTGTGTTAAGGAGGCTGAATTTCAAGCAAATGCTAAGGAGGCGGAGTCTCAGGCTCGTATTCAGGAGGCACAGATACACGCACAAGTTGAACTTGCTAGGATTCAGGCAGACCATGAGTATCGCATGAAACAATGTGGAACTGGATCATCTAGCTCTGATGATTTTGATGTGGCTAAAAATGTTAAACTTGTCCCTCCTTTTAATGAATCTGATTTAACAAAGTATTTTCAGTTGTTTGAGAGGGTATCTACAGGTTTTAATTGGCCCAAGGAGTATTAGCCAGTACTCCTTCAAACTGTTCTCACCGGTAAAGCTCAAGTAACTTATGCATCTTTGCCTCAGGATCAATCTGATAATTATGATGTAGTTAAGAGCTTGATTCTTAAGGCCTATGAGCTTGTTCCTGAAGCTTATAGAGTAAAATTTAGGACAACTTATAAGCAAGATAAGCAATCCCATGTTGAGTATGCAAAAATCAAAGAAGATCTGTTAGAGCAGTGGTTAAATTCTAAGAATGTGGATTCTGATTTTGGTAAATTTAAGCAGATGATTTTCCTGGAGGACTTCAAGAGGTGTGTTAATAAAGATGTAAGCCTATATCTTGATGAGAGAAGAAAAGATAATTTGTCTGATGCTACAGTTTTAGCTGATGAATATGTTCTCACTCACAAGAGATATTCTAAAAAAAAAAGGGAAAGCTGAGAGTAAGTACGTTGCCTCTACTCAGAGTACAGGTAACAGGAAAGATAATAATGATGATGTTTCTCAGGAAGTAAATACCAGCTTCACCTCTAGATTTCAGAAAAGTAAATGTACTTATTGTAGTAAGCTTGGTCATACTACGGAGAAATCTTTCAGGAGACAGCGTGATGTGAACAAAAAGGAGTCTTTAAATGTTCAGTCAATTGGTCTAGTGTCCACTCTTGAGAGTTCCCAGAATGCTTTAACTGAGTTAACTGAACCTGCTTTGAGGGGTAACTTAAATTCTCATGATGGAACTCCTCTTTTGAGCAGTAACGTGGGTGACACACTCAAGAGTTCATGTGCTGATTTCCTGTCTGATGGTTTTGTCAGTCCTCTGGACAGTAATGACAGGAAATTAGTTAAAATATATCGTGATACAGGTGCTTGCCAATCCCTTATGCTGACCATTGTTCTAGGCTCTAATGTTAATTCCTCTGATGAAACTGTAATCTTACAATGTGTAGGGAATAATTACTTCTATGTCCCTCTGTGCAGAGTGAATTTAGAGTCTGGTTTTGCTAATGGTTCCGTTATGGTTGGGTTGGTTGAGACACTCCCAATGTCAGGTGTAACTTTCTTACTTGGAAATGATATTGGTGGAAGTCAAGTGTGTCCAGCTCCTCAGTTGTCTCGTGAGCCAGTGGCTGCGACCCAGGATTGTGGTGTCCCTGATGTGCTCCCTGCATGTGCTGTCACTAGGGCTAAGTCTAAAGTTACTGGTGATTTAGAGGATAATGATGATGATGATGTTATCCTAGCTGACACTTTTCTTGCTAATTTGGACCACTCACCAGATGAGGCAGTACCCCGTAGTGTTGATAATTTGTCTCGTCAAGAGTTGGTTGAGTTCCAGGTTGCTGACCCTGAGTTGAAAGGTCTAGCTAACTCTGCTTGCAGTGAGGAAGAGTCAGCTGGTGCTTCTACTTGTTATTATATAAAGTCAGGAGTACTTATGAGGAAGTGGAGACCCCCAGCAACATCAGCCGACTGTGAGTGGGAGGTTGTACATCAAGTTGTCATCCCTTGTGTTTGTAGGCAGGATATCATTAGAGTGGCTCATGATTCCAGTTTGGCAGGACACCTTGGAGTGAGGAAGACTGTGGCACGCATTTTGAAACACTTCTACTGGCCAGGTATCTTCAGGGATGTTTCCTGGTATTGTAAGTCTTGTCACACCTGTCAAGTTGTGGGGGAAGTGTAATCAGACCGAAAAGGTTGCACGTCTAGTTCCCATTACTCCTTTTGAGGCGCCATTCACCCGTGTGTTGGTGGATATTGTGGGCCCTCTTCCTAAGACTTCTTCAGGATTTTCTTATGTGTTGACCCTGATTGATATGGCTACTCGTTATCCTGAAGCCATTCCACTTAGAAATATCTCAGCAAAGAACGTGGTTAAGGAAATGCTAGGGTTCTTCACAAAGTTTGGTCTGCCCAAGGAGGTACAGTCAGACCGGGGAAGTAATTTCATGTCAAACGTTTTCAAGCAGTCTCTGAAAGAGTTGGGCATCACCCAGATCACGTCTTCAGCTTACCATCCCCAGACCCAAGGAGCGTTGGAGAGATATCATCAAACACTCAAATCGATGCTCAAGAAATACTGTTTGGAACATCAGAAAGACTGGGATAAAGGTCTTCCATTCGTTGTGTTTGCCGCAAGAGAATCTCCAAATGAATCACTGGGCTTCTCACCTTTTGAACTACTGTTTGGCCATGAAGTAAGAGGACCCCTTAAGCTACTCAAGGAATGCTGGCTGTCGGAGGAAGATGACGTCAACCTGCTGAAGTATGTGATGAAGTTCAAAGAACGGCTGTCCACTGCTTTACAGCTGGCGAGAGAGAATTTAGGAGCTGCTCAGGAGAAGATGAAGACTTGGTATGATAAGAAGTCCAGGTTACGCCACTTTCAGCCAGGAGATCAGGTTTTGGTTCTGCTACCAGTTCATGGGCAACCTCTCCAAGCCAAGTTTAGTGGTCCTTATTTCGTGGAGAAGAAACTCAGTGATGTCAACTATGTCATCGCCACACCAGATCATAGAAAGAACAAGCAACTTTGTCACATCAACATGCTAAAGTTATATCACAGGCGGGACGAAAATAACCCAGTCTGCACTGTAGCTGTTCCACCAGAGTCTGCAAGTGAAGCTCTCCCATGCAGCATGAGCCTGAGTGATAGTTTGGGGAAGAATCCTGATATCATGAATGATCTCCAGACTAAGCTTTCTCATCTACCTCCCGAGGAAAGACAGGAGTTTTCGGCGTTACTGCAGGAGTACCCGCAAGTGTTCCGTGCCACTCCAGGAAGAACCACTGTGTTGATGCATGATGTCGATGTTGGAGACGCAAAGCCAATTAAATTGCCTCCTTACCGTGTGAACCCAGTGAAAGTTCCTCTCATCCAGAAGGAGCTTGGCTACCTGTTGGACCACAAGATGATTGAGCCCTGTCAGAGTGAGTGGAGTTCTCCTGTCACTCTAGTCCCTAAGCCAGGTGGGGCACAGCGGCTTTGCATTGACTACAGACGTGTTCATGAGATAACCAAAACAGACACTTACCCTCTCCCTCGCGTGGAAGATTGCATAGACAAGATCGGAAAGGCTAGGTACATAAGTAAGTTTGATTTGTTAAAGGGATACTGGCAAGTACCTATGACTGAACGTGCTAGGGAGATCTCATGTTTTGTAACACTAGGAAAGACTTTTGCATGTTCGGTAATGCCATATGGTATGAAGAATGCACCAGCCACATTTCAGAAGCTCATGAATGTTGTAACAGAGGGTTTGGCAGGGTGTGTTGTTTATATTGATGATGTATTAATCTTCAGTGACAACTGGAAAGATCACCTATGCCATGTCAGTAAATTTCTTGACCGTTTGGTTCATGCTAATCTTGTAGCTAATTTATCAAAGTGTGAGTTTGGTCAAGCTAAAGTTCAGTACCTTGGGTACGTAATTGGTGATGGACATGTTGCACCACCAGGAGCTAAGGTTCAGGTTATAAGTGATCTTCCCAGACCTAAAAGTAGGAAAGAGCTACAAAGATTTTTGGGAATGGTAGGTTATTACAGATTTGTTCTTAACTTTTCTATTCTTGTATCACCACTTACAGACCTACTGAAAAAGGGAGTTAAATTTGTCTGGACCGATAACTGTGAATCCTCTTTCAACAAACTTAAAGCTGTCCTATTAAGTCAGCCAGTGCTCGCTACTCCAAATTTTGCTAAGCCTTTTAAGATGGCTGTTGATGCAAGTGATACAGGAGCTGGGGCTGTTTTGCTGCAAGAGGATGATCAGGGTATTGAACACCCTGTATCTTATTACAGTAAGAAGTTCTCTCCACCTCGAAAGAACTACTCAACTATTGAGAAAGAGCTTTTGGCCTTGATTTTGGGTTTACAGCATTTTTCATTTTATTTGTGTACTGGTTTTGACCCCATAGTCATTTATACCGATCATAACCCACTGAAATTCCTTAGTATGTTTAAAGATAAAAATCAGAGATTGAAAAGATGGAGTCTACTTCTTCAGGAGTATTCATTAGACATACAACATGTCAAGGGGAAAGAAAATGTTATTGCAGATTGCTTATCTAGACTTTAGACAGATTATTTTAGAGTAATAAGAAATTTCCTTTGTAAATTTCTTTTTCTTTGTGGGGAGGTGTTACATAGCCTATGATTTCATCATCCTTTGTGTAATTTTAACGCACAGTATGCTGCATGTTTGATCACGAGCGTGTTCTGCCTCAGTCCCCCCCTTCTACCGTTATAGTAGAGTAAGTCGTCCTTTCTGTTGTTCAGAGCAGGATTGTCAACTCTTTGTCCCCTATGGCTTCATTTGCGCGTCCTTCTTACAAGTTGTATCAAGCTCTGCTGGCCCCTATATAATGAGCTCAGTCTCTGCTTTATTGCCACTTAGATCTACTCATTTTGTTCACATCTCTGTCCTCCCCTGTACAGTTATTGTTGTGAGTGCTCAGGAAGTCTCCAACCATCTAGCAGCTGTGTAATTTGAGTATAACTGTTGTTGCATTTTTTCTTGTGCTGTGTAGCATAGGGTTAATTCTTAGGCCTAGTGAGGTTTTTTTGTGATTTATGTAAAGGTTCTTTTGGCAGTCATTTTTGATAATATTTTGTATCTGTAATAATTTATCTTGCATTAACTGAGCATTACCCAGTGTATTTTCATTTTATCAGGGCTGACTTAGATAAATTTACTCTTGCTAATTTCGTGTTAATAGAGGCTATTGTAGTTAACCATATATTTAACCTGTTTTTTGCCATTACATTATCCTTATGAGTCCTGAATGTTTTGTTGTTAGTTTGAGCATTAAACTTTAACTTGTAATTTTATCTAACTCTTTGTTTTGAACCTGGAATTTTACGGGACAGTATAGTGACTCTTAGTATTCTCACTTAAAGTGTACATTATCTTTCGCTGTTCCGTAACAATATATATATATATATATATATATATATATATATATATATATATATATATATATATATATATATATATATTCTCTCTCTATATCTCACGGGGAATTTGTGTAAATAGAGATGTCACAAAATCCCATGGGTATTCGTGAAATTAGTTTAAACTGGGATGGGTTAATGTGGGTTTGGTTAATTTAGGCTGTTAGGTTAGGCAGGAATAAATAATCTGGGTTAAGTTTAGGTTATGTTAGGCTAGGTTAGTTAGGTCAGGTTAGGTTAGATTAATTTATATGAACGCTTAACATGATTCAGCATTCATATAACCTAACCTAACCTAATTATCCTAGCTATACCTAAACCTAAACCCGATTATCCGTGCCAAATATAACCACAGCCTAAATTAAACATACCCACATTAACCCAGCTCAGTTTTAACTCATTCCACCAATTCCCTAGGGTTTCATGAAAACCCTGTTTACACACATTCCCTGTAACATATATACTCGTATATATATATAGAGAGAGAGATAAATAGATCTAATTCTAGTATCATTCCCCTTTTCCATGCCTAATAATTCACATAAATGATGCAGATAATTTGATCAATACATTATCGCAGCTTGTTGGCTTAGCAGTATCTTACTTCGTTACAAAGTATTACCAGTAAAAGCATACATACCTGCGCACATACATAAATACTCAACATTAATAAACACATACCGTGCATAAAGAATGGTACTTCAGATGGTCTGAGGTGCAGTCGATACTTATAAATTTAACTTCGTTGACACAAAGAGAGAATGAAACAGGCTTTCATATATCGTGCTTTGGAAAAAGGACAATGCATGTACAGTACAAATGCATAAATGTTGGCAGACACGTACCGTTGCAGACATAAATACGGCTTTAGTTCTTCAAGATGTTAATGAGAAGGAACAATGATATTCCAAATTTTGTGATCGATCTTCGCCGCCCAGAATATTTGTTTTTTTAATATTTTTTATGGAAGCGTCCTTGGAAAAGTTTGAAAAGAATGAGAGAGTGTTCTTGATTGGAGATATTAGAAAAGTAGGGAATGGAAGATGGATGGAGTAGTTGGTGAGTGGGGTGTGCCTGCAGAGGTGGATGAGAATGGCAGTGCTTTAGTGGACATTTGTGCCACGAGGGGGTTGGTGTTAGCTAATACCCTTTTCAGGCACAAAATGATCCACAGGTTTACATGGCGAGTGATGAGAAGGGTGGATGGTGAATTGAATGAAAGGAAGGGAATGATTGATTATGTATGTGTGGATGAAAGTCTGAGAAGGTGTGTGATGGATGATGAAAGAGTATATAGTAGAGGCTGGGGGAGTGGACTTTCAGACCACCACTTGGTGGTGGTCAGAATCAGTGTCCAAACAAAATGGAGAAATAGAAGAAGGGAAGGACAGGAGGAAGTAGTTCTTACCAGGAGGATAGAAAAGTTACAAGAGGATGGGAAAAAGGCAGAATATAAGAGGGAAGTGGAGGAGCGATTGGGTAAGTATAGATTAGAGCAGATGGGGGACGTGGAAGGTGCGTGTAAGATATTCACGGAAGAAATCTGTGCAGCATGTGAGATGGTGTGTGGGCTGAAGAGAAGACGAAAGGGCATGCAGGGACAGCATGGTGGACTGAAGAGGTGAGAGAGGCTGTGGCACAAAAGAAGAAATCATATAGTGAGTGGATGAGAAACAGGGGCCTGGAAGAAGTTGAGAGACGGAAGAAAGAGTTATAAGTAGAGAGGAAGAGAGAGGTGAAAAGATTAGTGAGAGAGAGTAAGAAGAGAGTGGATGAGGAATTTGGAAGGAAGCCGAGTATAAAGTGGAGGGAATGTAAGAAAATTTTCTGGAAAGAGGTAAAGAGAGTTTGACAGGGTACCAAAGAATTTAGTTGGGGAGTGAAAGATAAAAATGGTAGGTTACTAATGGAGAAAGGAAGAAAAGTGAGCAGATAGTGAGAACACTTCAATGATTTGTTGAACATAGAGAATGAAAGTAATGCAAGTATAAGTGGCTGGGGAATGGCTGGGAGAAAGAGGGAGGTGAGAAGAGAAGAAGAAATCAGTAGGATGGAAGTTGTGGAGCAATGAAGAAAGTTAAAATGGGGAAAACCCCAGGAATCAATGGAGTGTGTGGTGAAATGCTAAAGCATGGGGGAGAGATAGTAGAACGGATGTGGAAGATGTGCAGATTGGCCTGGGAGGAAGGTAGAGTCCCGGAGGATTGGAAGTCAGGTATAACTGTTCTCCTGTACAAAGGAAAAGGGGATAAAGAAGTGTATGGTAATCATAGGGGCATTTGCCTTCTTAGTGTAATAGGAAAAGTATATGGTAGGATACTTATTGACAGGGTTAGGGAAATAACAGAGGAATTAGTTGAAGAAGAACAGGGAGGTTTTAGGAAGGGAAGAGGTTGTGTAGATCAGATATTCATTCTTAGATCTTTAGTGGAAAAGTTTCTAGAGAAGGAAAAGAAGTTGTATGCAGCCTTCATGGATTTGGAGAAAGCATATGACAGGGTGGATAGACAAGGATTGTGGAAAGTATTAAGAATATATGGAGCAGGTGGGAAGTTGTTGAATACCGTGAAGGTATGCCAAGGCTGCAGTGCGTGTGGATGTTGAACTGAGTGAATTTTTCTATTTGAAGGTTGGATTGAAACAAGGATGTGTCATGTCTCCATGGTTGTTCAATCTGTATATGGATGAGGTTATAAAAGAGATACAAGGTAGGGCAGTGGATGTTGGAGTGGCCCTAGTGAGGGAGGGCAGTGTTTGGAAATTCCCTGCACTGTTGTTTGCAGATGATAATGTGTTGTTAAGTGAAGACGAAGGGGAGCTGCAAGGCCTGGTGGATGAGTTTGGGAGAGTGTGTAAGAAACGGAATTTAAAAGTGAATGTAGGGAAGAGTAAAGTTACGGTCTTCGAGAGAAATGAAGTTAGTGAATGTACAGTGAGATTGGATGGGGAGGAAATGGAGAATGTGAGTGCATTTAAGTACTTGGGTAGTGTGATGAGTAAAGATGGAAGTTTAGAGGGTGAAGTGCTTGAAAGGGTGCAGCAGGGAAGAAAGCTTGCTGGCTCCTTGAAGGCAGTGATAAGAAACAGGGAAGTGAACATAGACAAGAAACAGGGAAGTGAACATAGAAGTGAAAAAGCTGCTACACGACAGTATTGTTATACCAACTCTGACGTATGGAAGTGAAGCTTGGACCTTGTTGGAGGGACAGAAGTCAAGAGTGAGAGCAGTGGAAATGAGTTATTTGAAAGGAGCATGTGGAGTCACATGGAGAGTCAGGGTGACAAATGAAGAAGTGAAGGAGCAGTGTGGTGTGGATGTGGATGTGATAGGAAGCGTTAGGAGAAATACATTCAGGTGGTTTGGCCATGTGGAGAGGATGGAGAGTGAGAGACTTATGAGGAGAGTATATGTGAGTGAGGTGGAGGGAGGGAGAGGGAGGAGGCCGAGGATGAGATGGAGGGATGGAGTGGAGAGGTATATGAGAGAGGGGGGTGTGAGCTGGGAGCAGGGCAGTGAAATGGTGGGGGACAGAGCGACATGGAGGCGATTTGTTTGTAGCCACCCCTTACGGGATTGAGGCGTTTGGCAATAGATAGATAGATAGATAGATAAGAATTTCGTAACAGTTTGAGTGAAAGATTGAGCATTGTTACTGTCCATAGGTGTGCATGTATATACTTTAAAACAACATAGCCATACAGACATACAAACCGGGAGATAAACATATGAAGTAACCGCAACCAAAAGTTGCGATATAGGACCAAGGCAGTCCTGTGTGGTGGGTGGTTTTAATTAAAACTTGACAGTAGCTTTGTTGGCCACAAAGAAGGAGGGGATTCAAAGTCCTCCTAACTTCTCTTTGAGTCAAAAGTTACCACCTTCAGCGCTGAGAACGATTTTACATCTTTTATTCTTAAATCACACAGAAATGATGTTAATTTCTTTGGTTACGTGGGGCTTCTTGCGGAACTCAGAAAGCTATGCATGGCAGTCGCTATTTCATTCTAGAGTGCCATGGTCCTGTTATCTTTGCCACCAACATACGATGTTTTTTTTCCTATTGGGGCAAGGAGAGATACATGGTTAAGTAATAAATGAGTTACAACAGTAGCTACATCATATTCTTTTTAACGCGAACCCATTTTATGTGACTAAAGGAATTTGAAATATTATTGTTAAAAGCGATCACCGCTAACCCTGTCAGTACCCTGACAGTTTTGTGTATTTCATTCTTGCTGCCGACACCGTATTGTTTTTTCTGGTTTAGAGGGGTCTTGCAGTGTTGGCGTTATACACTCTACACAACTCCCTTCAGTTTTATTATGCTTATATATATTTTATTCCTAATACCAACATACGATTTTTTTCTGGGTAGGAGAGACCAGTGAAACTGAAGGTTTCAGACCTAATATTGTTTTTAGCTTTGCGACCGCCAGTTGACTATATTGAGGTTAAGAGAGACCAATAAATTGGGAAGGTGTAGACAGTCTCCATTAACCGTTAGTACCTCGACGTCTCATATTTCATTATTGATACACCTGTCGATTTTATTCAGAATAGGGAAGACATCTGAAAGTGATGGATGTATATAAAATCAAAATTTTTTACTCACCAGCATTGTTTCTTATCTGCCGTTCATGATACTCGCAGACGAAGAGTTTTAGAGATTTAGTCATTATTATCACTATCTCCATCATCATCATCATCATCATCATCATCATCATTATTAGTCTCCACCTGTTACATAGGTGGGAACTATTGTTTTCGCTGGTATTATTATTATTCCTGCATCAGAGTCTCGCAAGGATTACAGGAGAACCAGAGACTGTGCGAGAAATCTGAAGGGCCAGGGTTATGTA
Source organism: Coenobita brevimanus (assembly GCF_032717465.1). Taxonomy (NCBI): domain Eukaryota; kingdom Metazoa; phylum Arthropoda; class Malacostraca; order Decapoda; family Coenobitidae; genus Coenobita; species Coenobita brevimanus. The sequence continues at coordinate 7,518,262 of NC_137006.1, forward strand.
TCCTAGCATGGGCCATTCCTGACTAATATTAAAAATAAAATAAATAAATAATTTACGTGGTGTGGAAGGGCATGTCAGAAAGAGTCATATCAGTATTAAGTTGTGAACGAAATAAGTTGGTCGTGTCTACTAGTGATTTCAATACGACTTGTGCAAGGACTATGAACTGCCCAGGTTATGTGTCTTGGTGTGGGCCATTAATGATATAAAAAAAAAAATCCACATCTCTCCTATAAGGTTAAGGTCATTGTTCCTATAAGGTTAAGGTCATTGTAAGAAACAGTAGGTGGAAACCAGTGACTGCCTGCAGGATAGTTACGGAGTTCTGGTTGTTAATGTTATTATTATTATTATTATTATTATTATTATTATTATTATTAAAACTATATAGAGGCAGTAGATTTCTCTTAGACAAACTTTACTAAATGTGATTGCAAGTTCGACACTTATAACTTTTTTGCAATGCTTTCTCGTTGTCTCATGGCTCGTTTTGCTTTTCCCTGAAGCCCAGCAATGATTTCTTCTTAGGCGGCCAACTGACACCAGGCAGACTTGAGTGTGAAATATTGATCGACAATGCAGAAGAACTTGCTCTTCAAGGCAAAATAACAGTTAAACCTACTTTCAAGCAGGATTTCATAGCTGAAGCAGGCAAGACTAGAGGTAGCTACAATAGCCAAGTTGTGGCAAGGAGGCACGCTGAGGCAGCTAAGGATCTTCGTGCTGACCAGGGAATCACCACCAAGAGAGTGGACAAGACCGTATCATATGTTATCGTTGACTCATTGGAATATCCATAGAATCTCGATTCCATCCCAGGTGATGAGACTAAGTTCAGGAAAGTAGACGAAGACCCAACTGAAGGACTGCAGAAAAATGTAAATGAGAACATGGAAGTCAATAATTGGAATTAAGTTGAACAAAGTAGGGACTACCGACCTGGATACTGTTATGATACCTTGAAAACCCATAAGCCAGGTAAAAGCCCTGCCCCATGATTTTACAAATTCCTATTCCCACATACCAGCTCACGAAAACACTAGGAGCACTACTCACAGCTTACGTACCCTCAAAATATAGCGTCACCCCAGCCACCAATTTTCTATATAGTCTCAAGACCAGCGACATACATGGAATTATAGCTTCCCTTGATGAGGAATCACTTTTCACTAATGTCCCAGTCGACCAAACCATTAAGTACATCCTCGACAGAGTGTACAGGCATGAAGACACCCCGATCTTGAACATGCCTGAAATCATACTGCGACAGCTATTGGAGTGTTGCACGAAGGAAGCCCCTTTCATCTGTGTTTCAGAGGTATCCGTTATTGCCAAGTGGATGGTGTTGCAATGGGGTCGTCTTTCGGGGTCCTTTTTGCTAACATCTTCATGGGGAGTATCGAGGATCAGATATTGGTGAAAGAGGAGAATGAGAATGAGATAGAAGCCATTTGATGTCCCCTTCAGGAGTTGTCTGGATTATATTTCACAGCGGAGAAAAGCAACAACGGGACTATGCCCTTCTTTGACGTACTAGTTAACCATCAAGAAGCATCATTCAGTACCACTGTTCACATGAAGGCTAGCAACTTGGGACATTGCCTTAATGGTGATAGTGAGTGCCCCCAGAAATACAAAGATTCGACTATAGGTGCTTATATACGTAGGGCACTTACCCACGGTAGCAGCTGGAAGCAACTCATTCAAGAACCTGAGAGAGCTTCTCAAGTATTCGCCAGTGAGAGACATTCAATAAGTCACGAGAAGAATTATGGAAAAATGGTACACAGACGACAAGAATAGTAGATCACCAGCAGAGGACATCAAACTGTACTACCGATCTATTTTTTTCAGCACTTATAAAGAGGATGAACATCATCAAACGGAATATTAAGCCAACCGATCCCAATGCAAAAGCCAAATGTATCAACTACTTCTAAAGAACAGTCCACGTCATGAGGAGGACGCCCTTCAGCCTTCACATGTATATAGATACACCTGTAAAAAAGAGAGTTGTGCTGCCTTCCCTTCCACCTATATGGGCATGATGTCGATGAAGCTAGTCAGTCGTCTGACCAGTCACAAATATGCAGGATCCCCTAGGATCCACGAGCGGCAGGGGCACCGTGCCAACATCACCAAGGAGGACCTTGAAAAGAACACTGAAGTTCTGGCTAGCTGTAGCGAAATCAGCCAGCTCCTTGTAATTGAGGCATTGTATATCAAGGAACTTAACCCTTAAATAAATTTCCAGGCTCAAGATTTACAAGCATTGCCAAGCATGAGATCTGTAGCAGTCCAGAACACAGGTCCAACTAATGATGTCAGCAGTCACGGGAACCTAACAGCCAATCAGAGTGCAGCAACTTAATGAAGCCTCATTTCTGATTCACCACCCAGGTATATAAGATTCCCTATTGGCCACTGTTACACTCCCAGCCTTGCTCTTGTAGCGTGTAGACCTCTGGCCAATCTCTCTAGAGCTTTGGTCTCTACCTCATTTATTGAGGAAGAATTTTCGGGAGTTTTTCTTGTTTTTTGTCCTTGCAGGACTTAGCCTAATTTACTTAAGGCGATTTTTCTTATTTTTTCTTGTTTTTGGGTGAACTCTGTCTCTGACGGATAGACCCTGCATGCTTGTGTGTGTGTGTGTGTGTGGGTGGGTGGGTGTTTTGTGTGTGTGTGTTTGTGGGTGGGTGTGAGTGTTTTTTTTTTTTCTGGCTGCCGTTAGTGTCTCTCAGCATGGTACGATGCTGAACCCTGAAGGGGTGCCGTTAGGGCATTTCCATGAGGGGGGGCCATTAGGGCCTGGTTATAGGAAGCGCAGAGAACAACTCTGTTAGATTAGGGAAGACCTGAAAGGGGCAGTGGTGGGGCCTCCTACGGCACCCTTTAGAGGGCGGGGAGCATAGGTAGCCCGTCACTGTAGGGACCTGCTTGTTTTTTTCTTGGCTTATTGTTTGGAGAGTGAGTGTTGGTGTATCTGTTAGGGTGTCTGTGTGAGTGATGTCTGCGTTTGTTTGTGTGTCTGTCCCTCAGGGACATGAGATGGACCCAGATCCCCAGGGCCACAGGGCCGGCCCGCCAATCCCCTTCTAAGCAGAGGACATCTCGCCCTGCTGCCACACCAGGCGCGAAGCAAGAGCGGCCTCTCTCAGACGAAAGCTCTCACTTGTCGACATCTGGTGACATCTCTGCTTCCCCTGCTTCTCCTCAGCCGACAGGGCCTGTTCCCCGCGCACGGGCTATCGCCTCAGCCTCCCTCACCACTTTGGCATGTGCAACAAGGGTTGCACGTGTCCACGAGCCGATGGAGTCAGCCGCTTCGGCTCCTCTTCCCATCTTCGGCTACACGCCCTCTGGTGCTGCCTGTACAGCTGCCTTTCATGCTGAGCGCCCTTGCCGTCAAGCACCTACCACTGCCAAGCCATCTCCACCTGTTGCTTTGGGTGCACGCAATGGAGCCTGCGTTACGCAGTCACCCGTGGCTGACCGTTCTCCTGCTGGAGCTGCCCCTTGTGCTATATCTGTTGCCTTTCCTGATGCTGACAGGTTTATCACTGTGGTGCAAAAACCACAGGGAAACGCTGCTCCTCCTGCATCCAGAACTTTGGCACCACAGCGGCCTCTCTCTGTTCATCACCCCTCAGTCTCGGTCGTGCCTCCTCCTTCTCCTCGCTTGTCCTTCCCGGCCTTTCGTGTTTCCCTCCAGGAGGGTTACAGCACGAGCTACGATGTGGTAGCGGCCCTGGAGCAACATCTACCGGGCCTCACGGCCACGAATCGTTATGGACATGACGACAGCTGCGTGCTGATCCCCACCGAGGAGGAGTCATACCTACGCCTGAAGGAAGTGGCAGAGGAAGACGCCCCAATTGTCAGGCTCGTCGAGCTCCCTCAGAGTGCCAACACTACGAAGGCGACAGTCATGGGATATCCCTGGCGCATGCAGGTGGATATCCTCTTATGGCACCCTCTTGTAGAGGCAGCGGAGCGCTGCCAAAATCAGCAAACCAGGGAGGAAACACTGCAGGTCTGTGTGACCCTGCAGGGGCCTCTCATGCTATCTCTCGACCTGGGCAATTGGGGAACTTTCCATCTCCACCCCTTCACATCGGAACCGCTGTGCTGTTACCGGTGCCACCGCTACAGGCACCGCCGTGCCACCTGCAACCACCCTGTCATCTGCGGCATGTGCAGTGGCGCACACGATATGGAACAGTGAGTGCAGCAGTTCAAGGCCAAAGAACCGATTGCTGCCACGTGCCCCAACTGCTCAGGTCGATATCACGCCTGGCACTGCAGTTACCCCGTGAGGGTTCAATGCGTGAACCAGGGTCGAGAGAGGCAGGTTGCTTTTGTGCGAGAGCACCAGGCCGCCAGCGCCAAACCGGCTCCCCCAGGCACTTTTGTCTGGGGACAGCAGCGCCGCCCTCTCGCACAACGCCCACCAGCCCTCAGTTACCAGGACTTCCCTCCCTTGCCCTCAGCTCTCACTGTGGGCCAGACCACTGCAGATATCCACCCCCCGCTTCCGTCTGTCTCGCCACCACCACCCACAGCAGCACCCAGTCAGCCACTGAACACTTTGCCACCACCTCCCACTGCGACGCCCTGTCAGCCACCGACAATTTTGCCACTACCACCCAGCTCCATGCCCAGTCCACCCACCGCTCCAGCTTCACCAGTCCTCGCTTTCACGGCAGAGGATCTGTGGGACTTGGGTTCCCAGATTGTGGTGGTCGTTGCCAAAGCCGTCTCCCTCAAACTGGGGATTACTCTAAAGGCAGCCTCGATCGCTCCCGATCACATCGTCGATCAAGCGATCAACAGGAAACTGCAAGGCCTCGGCGCCCATCCTGCCCCTTGCCGCCCGGCTCGCACTACAAGGGGGCCACGGACTCCCCCACGCAGGCCAGCTCGCTCTTTCAAGCGAGCCAAGCCCCGGAATGCTGCCACCCTATCTTCCACCCCTCAGCAGAGTCAGCCTCACCCCCTTCAAGAGCAACAACCAACGCCCGCAGTGGCGCCCTCAACAGACATGGCCTCACCTCCTTTGCTGGAGGATGTCCATCTCTGTCTGTTTCCAGACGGCGGGACGGCTCCCCCCTTCGACTCCTTCAGTGGAACTGTCTAGGAGCACGGCACAAGCTTCAGCTTCTGCAGGAGGCGGCCAACAGGGACCGCCCTCATGTCATCCTACTGCAGGAAACCCTGTTCCCAGATAGTTCCACTTTTCGTCTCTTGGGTTACACCACCCATCTCCTCCCATATGTTCATGGCGTCACACGAGGGTTTGCCATTCTGGTCCAGGACCACATTGCATGCACAGATTGTGACCCTCCTCCTTTCTGTGGATCTGATGTGGAGGTCCAGGGCGTGGTTCTACACCTGGCAACGTCACCCCTGATGGTATGTAATGTATATCGGAGCCAGAGGGGCACCCTGGAGTTGGGTGATCTGTTCTCCCAGGCTGCCAGGGGAGCCTCTTCAGTCCAATGAAGCAGGACGGCACATTTCTTTACTTCTGGAGGAGATGGGTGGTGTCTCCCTCTTAAATAACAGGGCAGAGCCCACCCATATTGGGGGAGGTCGCCTTGACCTCTCTTTTGTCTCAGCCCCACTGGCAGGCTTGGCGTCATGGTCACTCCACCCCCACCTTGCGAGTGACCACTTTGCTCTTATTGTTGGCCTGCCTCTCACCCCCCTCCCGCCTCCCCTGCCTCCCCTGCCATGGTGGGACCTACGCAAGGTGGATTGGGTGGCCTTTGACCGTGCTCTCACGGTGGCCTTTGCAACATCTCCCGCCTCAGACCTCGAGAGCTGAGCGGATCAAGTAGCGAGTATTTTTTCCACAAGCTGCCTCTCTCGCCGTTGCATTGCAGTGGCGCTTGTCGAGGTGCTACCGAGATGGCTGGTTCTACTGCGACAGGGTCAAGGAATTGAACCGGAGGCTCAATGCGGCATGCAAGCATTACCGGCGGCGCTATACATCTCCGCACCGCCGGTACCTGGTTGCAGTCACTCAGCATGTGGTTTCCAAGAAGCGCCGCCTTAAAGAGGAGGCATGGATCAGATGGTGTCGTACCCTAGACTCCACTCCACACTCCGTGAGATGTGGAGGAGAATCAGGTCCATCTCTGATCCACGTCCTCCTCGTCTGCCTTCCCACCCTGACCCTGCTGCTGAGGCCGGCTGTCTTGCTCAGCATTTCGCTGACCACTCTGCCTCTTCCAATCTCCCACAGTTCGTCAGTGCCCTGCAGGTGCAGCTGTCCGCCTCTCGTGCTGCAGCTATTCAGGCAGCATGTGATAGGCCTGACCCTGCTAACTGTCCAGTCACCAGCGGAGAGCTTCAGAAAGCAGCACTGGGAGGACACTGCGCCAGGGCTCGAAGGGCTCACGTACTCCGTTCTGTCCCATGCTGGAGAATGCTGTAGAGAGCGTCTGTTTGATCTGCTTAACCTCTTGTGGTCTGAGGGGCATCTGCCGAGGTCATGGAAGATGGCTGTCATCCACCCGATTCTGAAGCCTCGTGATCCCACCACCATGCGCCCCATCTCCCTGCTCAGGTGTGTTGCTAAGATGGCTGAGAGGGTTGTGCGGGCTCGTCTTGCTTGGCGACTGGGACTGCTGCACCCAAGGATTTACGCTTACCATCCAGGCAGGAGTGCCACTCACTGCCTTGCGTCGTTCTTTGGGGAGCTGAAGGGCGGACGGGGGATGGCCATCTTCCTTGACCTCGAGCAGGCCTTTGAACTGGCAAGCCCCACTGTCATCCTGGCGGCTCTTGCGGCCAGGGGTGTGGGAAGCAGGCTTTTATCCTGGGTCCAAGACTTTTTCTGTGATTGTACTGCGGGGGTCCGCTTTCAGGGGCACCTCTCCCCTTTTCATTTACATCTCAATGGCACCTCCCCCAGGGGAGCGTATTGAGCCCTCTCCTTTTCAACATCCTCATGGAGGGGCTCCTAACTGTAGGCTATGGGCCTGGCATAACCCTCCTCTGCTATGCCGACAATCTGGCCCTCGTCTTTACAAGGAGGAACTGTTTCACACAGGCAGACTCGGCCCTTTCTCGGCTGGAAGCCAAGTGCACTGAGCTAGGGCTTAAGATTAATTTTGCTAAGACAAAGTGTCTGCCTTTTGGACTCCACCCCCCAGACTTTCCAATGCTGCTTGGGGGTCACCAGCTCTCCTTGTCATCATCCACCAGTATCTGGGGGTCTGGCTAGGCGGGGGTCTCACCTTTGCCTGCCAAGTTCGATACCTGAGGGAACGTGCATCTACCCGCATGGCTGCTCTTTGATATCTCTCTAAGCGGAGTCTGGGAGCATCGTATTCCATCCTCCGGACCTTTTATATACACGCCATTTGATCTCTGGTGGACTACAGCATCATCTGCCTGACTGGACTTACTCCCTCAGTATCTAGATCTCTGCAGGTCATCCAGAATGATGCCCTCTGTGTCATGCTGGGTGCTCCACGCTGGACCAGTGTCATCAATCTACGAATGGAGGGTGGTTTCCCGTCTCTGGCGCATCGTATTGCGCTGCGAGCGGTGACTATCACTGCAGCTGGTGCAGTACCGGCCCCACCTACCAGTCTCTGCCCTCCTCAAACACCTTCTAAGCTGCCCACCTGAGCCGGCCCCTCAGCGTGACTGGGCCCGCACTACAGCCACTGTTATCCATGGATTGGGAGCTGCTGCGAGCCTCTGTCAAGATCCTGATTCTCCCTTTCCTGGATATGCCTATCCACTGCCATGGGATCCTCCTCTTTTTCATATTGTTGATCCCTCAGAGGCTAAACCTCGCTCCTCCATTCCTACACCCCTTCAGCAGGTGGGTCTCAGTCGGGTGGCGGCTCTGGCTTTACCGGACTCAGCCATCTATTTTACTGATGGCTCAGTTTCTTCCGATGGCGCTGCTGGAGCGGCCTTTGTTTCTGGCCACATTGTGGAATCTTGGCGACTCTCCACGGGTGTATCTGCTTTCCAGGCGGAGCTTGCTGCCATCTTGGGTGCATTCCGCCATGCTCACCACCATTGTCACCACCGAGTCATAATCCACACTGATTCTCTTTCCTCCCTTCAGAGACTATGCTCTTTCTCGCTTCAGGACAACGTCTTTCTCCTGACAGCAATCTATACATTTGCATCCCTTCTTGTCCACAGGGGCACAATTATTATCCTTCACTGGCTCCTGGGACATGTTGGAAGCGGCGGCAATGAGCTTGCTGATGAGGCAGCACACTCAGCTTGCTCTCTCCCTGACATCACATTCCCACTGCGCCCCAGCCCCTCGCACCTCATCCGCACTCTCACTGCTACCATCGGCAGGCTGTCTCTAGAGGACCATCGGCTGTGGGTCACGGAGGGCTCTCGCTCTGCTACATGGTATGCCACCACCACATCCTATTCTCTGCTGTTTGCCCCAGGTCTACCTAATTATCTTGTCGTGAGGCTCCGACGATTGCGTCTGGGGTTTCCCTGCTACAAACAGATTGTTGGTGTGGAGCCAGACCCGTGCTCCCATTGTTTGGCCAGGTCTGAGGAGCCGCTCCTTCATTATCTTCTTAAATGCCCAGCCACTACCATGCTCAGGTCTCACCTTGACACGGCCCATGCCTGGGCTGGGGATGACTTTATGGATGCTGCTGGCGTTGTTGCCTGTGCTCCCTTCAACATATTACTTAGCACAGTAAGGGACTATCCTCCCCCTCGCTAATTCAAGTACGCGCGAGTCATGTGCACCTCTGACGAGCTCTTCAGTTTGCCCATGTCCCCACCACTGCTGTGGGACGAATCAACAAACAACAACAACAAGCCACTGTTAACCACTCCTACTAGGACTACAATCTGGGTAATATCTTCCCTTTGCTGAAGAAGTCTCTGGAGAGGCGAAATCCCGGAATCAAGTGTAAAACACCTACATCATAGATGACACCACGAGAACCGAGGAAATGGCCATCTACGGAGAAATCATCGCTAGGCTTCAGGGAGAAGGAAAACGAGTCACCAGACAAAGAGAAAGCATTGCAAAAAAGTCACTTAATGCCGGACTTGCAATCACATTTGCTAAATTATTTTTATCATTAAGGACTCCACATTCCTTGGAGATATTATATATATATATATATATATATATATATATATATATATATATATATATATATATATATATATATATATATATATTTCTTTTGTGGGAGGGGGGAATCTAGAGGGCTAGCATTCTAAAACCGTTCGAGATAGACTTGAAATTTTCAGGAGTGATGTGTCATGGTTGCAGGTTTCTTTTGGCATAATTTTTTTCCCTAGCACTAGTGCCCTCTAGGATATTTTTTCAATTTTTGCTCTCCTGCGCATTAGAAACTACTGAATCGATTATTTTGCAAATGTTCCAGTATGTAGTCGTCAACATATACTAGTGCACCTGTGTATTGATACTGAGATCCAACAAATGCTTTTGGAGATACTGAGGAAAATCAAATGGCCGCCTCATGCCTGGAAGTGCAAAACTGGAAAATATTTGGCCGATTTCGACCAAACTCAGCGGAAATGTGGTGGGTTATGAGTGAGCATGATCTGCATAGTATGAGAGACCTTGACCTTGATCTCAAGGTCACATCAAAAGTCCCATAATAGGTCTACGGTGATAAAAGTATATTTATCTGGAATGTGGAGCTCTTTGCATATTGCTTCAGCAATATCAGACTTCTAGTTATTATCATTTATTATGTTATGTTTCTATCTCGATGTGAATGTAAGACTACTGCTGATCCAATTTCAGCGTCTCTCAGATCACTGTGCTATCATCTTTCCTAATATTATCATTTTCATATAACCGAATTTACCGTCTTTGCATCATCTTCATCATTATCATCAGCAGCAGCACCAACAGGTTCTGAACCATTCAGCCATCACCACCACCGCTGTCCTCATCCTTCTCATCCTTACCATCATCATCTTCGTCTACATCGAGGTGTCTTATGTATCGTAATCGTGCTATCACCAGACTATTTTATTCCCGGTGTGGCAAGAGCAACACGAGCTTAATCAGTTTAGGTTAGACCTGTGGTAGCAATGGTTTTAGAATGTCTCTATTAATTATTTCTGTACCAGGATATGTTTTGTATGCATTCTTGCCACCACCAGACAGTTTCACTCGGCTTAAGAGATATCTTTTAATGAAGGGCTAGAAAAGACTTCCAGTATGTCAAGGTGTCATCGATCCAATTTAGCTTAGGGTAGACATCGGTTTGTAAAGTCTAGTGGATGATAATATGGTACTAGGAGAGGGATGTTTCTTGGAATTTTGCCAGCCAAATGAGGGAATGGAGGCTGACTTACGGTTCGGTACACTGCATAAGAAATTAGCCCTCATTTTCCAGTGATTCACTCTTAGCAGAACAACATCGTCCTGCGTTACACTGAATAAAATGCGAGGGAAACGCGATGACGAGAATGTTAAAGGGCGTGACAGCATATATATACATAACATTGCATGTTATGCCAGGATATTCTCATGTACATTTGCGTTAGACTTTACCTGCGTAAGAATCACTTAGCAGATAAAACTGTCTATCGGTAGCGAGAAAAATACACTTTAATCCAGCCGTCATATTAAAAGATAGTTTTTTTTTACCTTTAACTCTGTGTCGATTTTTTCTACGCAATAAAATGATACAGTATGTGAATATCTAGAAGAAAGTCAAATATACCAGCTAATAGATAATGGAGATGGGCGTTATGACATTACGAATTCAAGGCTGAATGTGCATCTTTCAGGAATTTCAGGGGAGGGTTTGTATCTGTATTCTACTCTCTCCCTTGCTCTCTTAACCTCTTCACGCTGAGGATATTTTTTTCTGTTAATCTTCCTACCACTACAATATTCTGTTCAACTTACGCAAGTTCAGTCGCAGAGAAAGAGTAAAAATGAAGGTTATACACGGTCACTGTAGTTTAACAATGTATCCTAAGATTATTAACCCTGGAGGATATAGGAAGGACATAATTTAAAGGACGTCCCCTGGCAGAAGGTGTATATATGCGTCTCCTCTCTCAGAGTTTGTTCCTTGAAATTGTGGTACTCCGTGAAAGTTTATAGATAAAAATGGCTACCGGTTCGGAACTCCTTGTTGAGGCGAAAGTTTTTATGTAAAGAATGACCCATTTTGCAAACTTACACGGATTTCAGCACACTATGGCCAAGAATTTACCACAATTTGCAACTTAGTGGAAAAGTTTGGCGCTGTTCTTCGTGAGACTAATAGTTTTATCGTTTATCGACAAGCCTTCTTGAAAACATTATTGTGTTCTAATGTACACACACACACACACACACACACACACACACACACACACACACACACACACACACACACACACACACACACACACACACACACACACACACACACACGTGAGCGAGGGAGATTACAATCACTCTTTTCTATTTAACATTTTGGACACAAATCCAGTGTATCAGTCAAGGCACACCAGCCTATCCCATTCATGTTCAGCGTTCAGTTGCATCAGTAAGCGGGAATTTTTAAGCCTCCGAAAAGGCCTACAGTACTCAACTGAACATTGGAATAATTGTTGTCTGTCTGCCATCCCCCCTTCCCGGCCAGTCACCATCACCACCACCACCACCACGATGATGATGATGATGATGATGATGATGATGATGATGATGACGATGACGATGATCCTGATCATGATCATGACTCCATCATCATGGTCAACATCGTTGTTATTATCATCAATCACTAATCATCATCAGTCATCATCGATCATTAGTCATCATCATCGTCATCATCATTATTATCATTCTCTCAGTTCTGTTTCGCATTTACAGTAGAAGGTGACGTGAGATAGTATATGAAAGGACACAAAACTAGGAAGAATTATCACACAACATCCGCCATACAGTCATTCACACCATCCAAACCTGCGAAACCCTTGCTCCAAGCCAAATGGTAGACGCATTTTGCTTATTTATTTACGTGTACTTTTTCTTCTTTTATAAAACAACTTCGAAAGTCTGTGCAGGTAAAATTTGGTGTGGTAAATTTATTGTGACTGTGAAGTTTGGCAATGTGTGTGTGTGTGTGTGTGTGTGTGTGTGTGTGTGTGTGTGTGTGTGTGTGTGTCAGTGTGCGATGTTGCAGTGTGAAACGAGTGAAATGTGGCAGTATGATATTCATTCATTCATTCATTGCCAGACGCCATGTATCCCAAACGGGGTGGCCAAGGGCTCAGAGTTAATTGTTTTACAGGGAGGGGCACTAATCCTCCACCAACCCCACTTGACACGTAGGGATGTGTTTGATAAATGGTTGTGTGAGATGTGGCAGTATGATGTGTGGTAGTCTGGAGTGTGGCTTTGTGAAGTGTGGCAGAGTAAGACGTGACATGTTGCGTTTATTCGTTGTAAAGTGTGGTAGAGTTACGTATAGTAATTTGAAGAAAGGAAATGTGAGTAGTCTGCGAGGTGCAGCTGTGTGAGATATGTCCGTGAGGTGTGGCGTTATATTGTGGTGCAGTGTGACATGTGGTATTGTGAGGTGTACGTGAGGTGCTTGCAGTGTGAGATGCAGCAGTTTGTGCTGTGGCAGTGTTATATGTGAGATTTTGCAGTATGAGTGTGTCAGATGTGTGAGAGGTCTAATAATGTGAAGTGTGGCAGTGTGAAGTGTAGTAGCATGAGTTGTGATTGTGTTTGGTGTGAGTGTGTGGTGTGGCAGTGTGTGGTGTGGCAGTGTGTAATGTGGCAGTGTGAGATATGGCAGTGTCAAGTGTAACAGTGTGAGGGGTGGCAATATCCTCTCTTGCACAGCAACTTACATACCGTAACCCCTGTACAAAAATTAAGGCTTTTCAAAAATTGAACTGCCCACACATATGCAAATCTACAGGTCTTTTCCTCATCATACGTATAAATAGCTCATACTTCTTAAGATGTGTAAGCTTGGGAGAGAAGAAAACAAAGGGCTTTCATAAAGACGAATATTGGAGATATTTTAGACAGTACAGGTGCGGACATAAATATCGATATACAGGTACTTAAATTCGATACAAACAAAATTTTAACATTGCCATAACTAGACACCCAGTGTATGCATCTTCCGTCTCAACAAGCTTTACATAATATGATATAATCTTTTAATATCTGATCATCAAAAAAGTGGAACGATGTTCTTGTCAGCGACTGTATAATGTCTAGTACACTTTAAATAGTTTGTATTACGAAAACTATGACTATAAACTCGTGCAAAAGAATTTACAAAGACTTTTTTTAAAGGCTGAATGATCGATAAACAAAAGAATGCACAGTCTAAGAGAGATGTTCATGTAATATTAACCTTTTTCCGCTTCTCAGTTCCCGTTATTGGCTGACAGTCCAGAGAGTAGCTTGATATGTCTCTTTGTCCATAGGTACTAATGATTACTTAATAGTTCACGTCTTTCATTTTTCACATTTCTTCACCAGTCAGTCTTCCTAAACTGAGAGAGACGGGATGTTTCTTTGCTCATAAGCATTGATTCTCTCATAAGACGCATCAGAGAGGAAGTGACCTACATGTCCTAGGTGTGATGCAGACAAAGTAGAATAGTGGATAAAATTTTGACACCGACCATGTATGTTTTGCACGCTCACGTTTAAGTGTGACAACTGGGTAAAATAGAGAACGACATTAATTTGTTTCTTGGAAGCATAAAATGGAAATGCTAGCATCGTGTTGTTGGAGGGCAGAAGAACAACGATCAGAGATCAGGATTAATACATGCTGACTACACGGGGTCAGTAAGGAACACAGTCAGTTTTTAGCCAGCTCTACCGCTGCTCGAGTAGGGACCTGGGGAAAGCAAAATTTTGTCAAAAGCCTGCAGGACTAGGATTTTTAAAAAGTTTCTGTCGATGTGCTAACCAATACATCCCATTGTAGGGGTTATTGGACAGTGCTCTTGGCTCCTTTCCTGCCGGGGCTTTCTCACTTGTGACCTGAATACAATTATCTGCCAGTACCAGAAAATCCTGCCACGATAATCGCGTGGCAGTAGCAAGAATAAAATGGAAAAGCAGCCAACAAAATGTGGCGTTTGTGACTATTACAAACCATGTCACACAGAAAATCGTCTCATGGCAATAAGTTGTGTGCGCCCATATGTCAGAGAGAGAGAGAGAGAGAGAGAGAGAGAGAGTTACATATGTCTCCTGACCGCGCGTACTCAACAATACTTCTAGTTTATCTTGATAATGGTGGAGAGAGAGAGAGAGAGAGAGAGAGAGAGAGAGAGAGAGAGAGAGAGAGAAAGATCCAAATTTAGTTCCTCGTCTCCTCACCTCTTTGTTCAAAGTTTTATTAACTTTTCCCTCCAACTTCTCTCCCTTCCTGTTTACTTTGAACAAGGAGGTGAGGAGACGAGGAACTAAATTTGGATCTCTCTCTCTCTCTCTCTCTCTCTCTCTCTCTGTACACACACACACACACACACACACACACACACACATATATATATATATATATATATATATATATTTATCTATATATATATATATATATATATATATATATATATATATATATATGAGGTCATTTGAAGTAACCGGTCAGAGGTTATTTGAGGTCACTGGTAGCAGTAAACAAGTGCGCACAAATATTGTGCCTTAGTTTGTGAAAGTTAAAATAGAAAGTTCCTGGACCTCTTATAGTTCCTCTTCAAAAGCATTAGAGGTACCGGTACATGGTCTTTCTGGAGTTGAAATATAGACTGAACTAGAACAAATACAGTAGGATTAGAGTATTCAACGTTTTGGCCTGGACAACGCCGGGTACCTCTGCTAGTATACGTGTATATATATAAATATATATATATATATATATATATATATATATATATATATATATATATATATATATATATATATATATATATATATATATATATATATGATATCTATCTATTTAAGCTTGATACATAGTAATACTCCATATAGCAGTTTTACAGTGAATACAAGGAAGTTTGTATTACAAGTTGTACAAGCTGAAAGTATCTCGTTCGTGAATTGGTCTGTCTTAAAGGTTAAACCTCAGATGGTTTGTGAAGTCTGTGCATATGGTGGGTGTGTCCGGAACCAGAAGTGGGCCGTTGCTTGGTGTGGTGTCTTGCTAGCTGCTAGACGTCCACATCAGCTGTAAAAGTGTTCGATAAGGCAGCCATCCTGGGGGAGAAGGCACGCTGATGCCTGTTGGTATGATATCAAGGTCCTCCGGAAGAAGGTTGCTGGTCGGCACCGACCTCGTGCTGTGCTCACATATCTTTAGGGGACCTTAAGTCTCCCAGCTGTAGCATGTGCTGCATTGATGCCCTATGTAGGACTGTCAACCGTGCATCATGTTGTTGCATCCTGTCCATTAGATTGGGGTGACAGCAAAAACTCGACATCCAGGTGGAGGGAATGTATTCCATAACGTGGCGGAGCTGGACCTTGCAATGGGTCAGCGGGCCTTTAGCATTAAGGTGGTGCTTCATTCTCAACAGCGACACCTTCAGAGTGGCTTTACGAGCCACGCTTTCAAGACAGCAGTCAAACTGGAGCTTTGAGTCAACATCCACCTCTAGGATACTGAAGTGGTCTTGCAACTGTATGATGTCTTGTCCAAACTTCAGTTTCAATTGCAGTTTACTGGCATCATCTTCGGAACAAGAAATCACCATAGCTTGGGTCTTGTTCTCAGGAAACTTGACTTGCTTCTGTTGTCCCCAGTCCATGGTGTCGTCTGGCAGCAGGTTGATTGATGTTATTACGTCAGGGATTGGGAACTATGATCTTGAGAAGTGTTAAGGGAGTGTACGGTCATCAGGGTAAACTGATGCTGTGGGGATGCTTTGGAGGACGTAGTTGAAGTAGACATTCCACATAATGAGGCCAAGCACTGACCCCTGAGGGACATTAGGAGAGCAACCTGCCCTGATGAAGTCAGCACTTATCTTCTTAAGCATTGTGCCGAAGTACTCTGCAACCATTCAGAAGAACATTCCTATAGTGCCAACAGTCCAAGGTATGGCCCAGCCTATGGAAGGAGGCCCTTGCCATATCTGCACATAGGAAGAATTCCAAATCAGACCCAAGCATTTATCCTCCTATCTCCCTCGTCTCAGCAGTCAGTAAGATCTTTGAGATGGAAATGGCAGACCAACCGACCACCTTCCTTGAGGAACATCATCTGTTGTCACCACAACAATATGGATTCAGGAAAGGACTATCCTCGTGTGACCTGATACATCTGCTCTCTTACTCATGGAATGAGAACAACGACTCAAACCTGGCTACTCTTGTAGTAGCTCTAGTTATTGATGAAGCCTTTGACTACGTGTGGCACCACAGGCTTGTAGCAAAATCAGAGAGCTTGTAGTCACAGGACATTTGCTAGAGCGTCTGTACAATTACCTATACTCCATTTTTTTTTTTTATTGAGGCGAAGATGCACTTGACAGGTTGGTGATGATTGGCGGAATGCAACATGTCCGAATAACAGTTACTAACCCAATTTACCCCCTCAGATATAAGTTGTCAATTAATAATGCTAACGAGTAAAGAGATTATCAAGTAATGTTGCATTCAGCCACTCATCACCAACCTGTCAAGTACATCTTCGCCTTAATAATAATAATAATAATAAAAAAAAACTGAGTATAACAGGCTGTAGCCTCAGTATCGTCATCAGTGGTCACGCCTCAGCATTAGTGTCCAGTGGAAGCCTCTGTCCCCCTAGTGCCTTTTGACCATGCCCTCTGAAAAATAAAATAATAATTTTGAAACTTGAGGCACTTAGACGAGGGAGGAAGGGAGGTGGTCTGTTCGGATTTTGTATCATCATCTTACTTCTGAACTGTCAAATGAGCAAGTCAGCCTTCTCCTGGCAGCTGATAAGCTGTTCACCACCAGGTGTCATTAGGGATGTGATCCTTTCATGGGAGATGATGAACTATTTCTCCTTTACCAGGGCCAACCACTGCTTGGGATCAGTCTCGTTTGCTTTGAGTTTTCACATCAAATAGCCTCCCACCTGCTTTGCCCACTCTTCTGTCCTGGTTATGGCCCTGCAAGATTTCTTGTGCAAGGTCTTGTTTCCCGAGTCAGTTGTCGTTTGTAACGGGTCCATGCTTTGCACCTTATCTCTGCAGCAACTCGACACCTGTACCCGAACCATGGTTGATCTTTTGAGTTAGTTATGTATATTCTGCTGGGTACATGTTGCTCCTTCAGGTTGGGCAGTGTAGCAGTAAGAATGTTTACATCCTGGTCCATACTGCTATAATAGCAAGAAGCGAGTTCCAGTCAGCAGTGGCTGAAGTCTGCCTGACCTCCGACCAGTTTATACGGTCCCACAGCTATATGACCTTTTGGCTGATTTCCTATCGAGCTGCGGTGAGACTTATCTTGGAGAAGCACTAGACAGTGACTGGAGCTGCCTAATAGGTCCACAGGGCAGCACTGCACACGTTTCTTTGGCTGATCCATGAATACAGTGTCCAGGGAGTTCCCATGAATGTGTGTGTTTGGAAGCTGACTTGGTTAATGAGCCCCTGAACCACAATGAGCTCTGCGAATTAACGCTGAATCAGATGGTTCAGGGCATCCAGGATGACACAGTTTAGGCAGCTGTATGTTGCCATGATGTGATCAAGCTCCTCAGTGTGGAAGGTAATCGGGACACAGTGGGTGGTAGAGGGCACGGAGAAGGAAAAGAATTTTGGTAGCTAGGATAACATGAATGAACGGAACATAGTTTCTAGCAGTTCTGGAATCTGGACTAGGAGAGCCTGTACCTGCAATCCATCTCGGTAACATACAGCTACTCCTCCACCTTGCCCGACTAGACAATCTCGTCAAGTCCAGTGGCAGTACCCAGGGATCCGGTCACCCCTGGTCACACAGTCCTAATCCAGGAATGTCCCGACTGTCAACGTACTGTAATGTCTATGTGGTGTTTGAGGACATAGCTGTGGGTCAGTTCCCCAGCACTGGTCCTAAACCCTCGTAGATTTGCTGACTGGATGTTAGTGTTGGTGGTCATGCTTCACTGGTGTGAGATTGCGGTGCATAAGATGCTACCTAGAGGATTGTCTGGCACTGGCTTGAGGGATGGATAGTTCCTCTCAGACAGCAGTGTAGCGCAGAGGTATATGGCGCGTTGCAGTAAATGACACGATCCTGCTTTGCAGGATTAATATAATAATAATATTAATAATAATAATAATAATGATGACACTACTACTACTACTACTACTACTACTAATAATAATAATAATAATAATAATAATAATAATAATAATAATAAAAATAATTATAATAAGTTCACCACCACCACCAGCAACAACAACAACAACAGTAATAACAATAACAATAAAAATAATAATAACAATAATAATGATCCATATTATAAATATCCGATTTCTGTATGTTTGTTGGCTTCTTTGTTACCGTAACTCAGCAAAAACGGCGTCACCTAACGTAATTTTCGTTAGGGCAAGGTACCATTAAAATGCTCTAACATGATAAATAAAATAATTTCCAGTCTAATCAGGCTACCGGTTCAAGAGTTATGACTCATTTCTAGCCTTTTGACATCAAGCGGAGGCCACCGAAGGCGGCCTTTAATCAAGTAATAATGACAATAATTTTATTCATTAAAACAGAATTTTAAATGAGGAATTATAAACGAGTAAAATATGTCAAATTATTAATCATTGGCAGGCATCCATATCTAATATTTGAAATTAACCTGCACTGTATTATCCAACACTGCGACTCCTTGAAGCGTCAAATTGTGGGCTGCATTTAATTACTGTGGTGAGGTAGCGACGATAGTTATTAAAGCTTAAAGCTGAACTTGTCGTTTGTGCAGGTAACAGGTAAAAGCCTCTGCTACAGTGTCGTATTTTTTGCCTGCCAGGAGCAGGGAACTGAGGCTAGGTAATATTATCCCCTATACTGCGAGAGGTGTTCCCTAAGGTACAAAACTAAATTCGTCTGATGGCAGCAAGACTAACACAGAGATCATCACAAGTCCGAGATTAATGGTACTGGAGATCGTCTGCATCCCACTCACTACCAGAAGTGCTTCCTTTTGTTAAAATAATTAAACAAGATTAACAAAGCAAAGACATCGTCGCCCTGAATACGATGACATAATATAATCGCTTTCCTTTCGCTCCTGTCATATATATATATATATATATATATATAGAGAGAGAGAGAGAGAGAGAGAGAGAGAGAGAAACGGATAGACAGATATGTATAGATATATTAGCTTAGGTGATCCTGTGCAATGAAGGGATCAGTACCATCTTTACGAGAGATCTGTCCTAAGTTGAATAAAACTGACTGGAGGTACCAACAATAAAACAGAGGCCATGCTATGGCACGGATGGTTAATGAGGACTGTTTCGAAATCAATCACTGTTGCAAATCCTTCTTTAAGTGAACACAAACATCTAGAGGTAACAAGCACAAGCTAGTCATCTTACTGACACAATCCTGAGTTCTCTTTGGCCTGCTGTATAGTGTAGGGGTCCAGGAGCTAGATTACTAGTGTTCAAAACTCCTATCTGTCTCTGCCCGAAACTCTGTCGTAAGCTGAACTTGACCGGCCGGTGTTAAACAGAAAGAAAATAAGGACGCCTCAGATGGATGTGGTTTGGGCAAGTGGTGGACCTAAGATCGTGGTAATGCAAGTATTTTTTATTTATTTATTTAATTAGTATCCTCCCTTGCTTCCCTTTAGGAGTGGCGTCGATATGAGAACCTCCAAGCACATGTCCCCTCCTGCCGCGACGTACCATCCACCTTCAAATGCTGCTGCACTTTTTCTCTCTCTCTATCTTATTCAGTCTCCACTTTCCCCTTTCAACAACCTTTCTCTCATGCCGTTCATATTTATCTGTCTGGTTATCTATTGCCTGATGACACATCATGCAAAGAGCGGTTTTGACAAACGGACCTTTAGCCATTTCTGTCCCAAGTCAGACACGATTCCTCTGTACATAGAGCTGGAATGCTTGGATTCAATTTTCTGGTTGGGGAGGGGATACGTATACATACAAATACATTCTGCTGACAAATTTCACAAAAATATTGTGTTTTTCTGTTAAGAATTTTGTAACAACGTAAAATATGTCACAACAGCAATATTACGTCTTGCGATTTATCTCACAGCCAATATTTTATCCAACAAGATACACAGTTCCCCTTAAAATTTTCGTAAGTAAAGATTCTGGGTGCTGGCTTGATATGTGCATCACAGAAATTACCTCTCGAAGAAATATGGGGACGCGAATTGTGTTATAAAAAAAATACCTCTTAAAGTGGACATGATCTGAAGTACAAAAATTACCTCTTAACCTTGCATCTTGACGTGATTTGCGAAATGAACCCAGATAAAACGATAATGAATAAAAAAAAAAAAAATGGCCAACTGCCTGGCTGACCTTCCTGGCTTGGACAGCTTTGTGGATAGTTTCACTTAACCAGCCTGACATGTTCCTAGGTTTACAGAGAGAGAGAGAGAGAGAGAGAGAGAGAGAGAGAGAGAGAAATTAATCCAACAGTGAATGTTATCTGGTATATTCGCTGCCTGTGAGGGGTGATCTCAAAAAAGCATTTGTGTTTCTGCTCAGTAACAATCCCCCTTCTGCAACGGAGGCCTCCGCCTTATACATTTCCCTAACATGTAGCTCCATATCATACCTAATCAATCTGTCCTTCTTCTAACCGGTCTGATATCGTTATCACTCCTGCCAAACTGACCTGACTGATTAAAATACATGTCCCATATAATAATAGGAAGTCGGGTTAGCATGATGATGATAATGATGTACAAATACCATTCATTCTTTTCCACACAGTCTTCAGCCTTCCTCTCCCCCTCTTCAGCCTTCGACTCACATCCACACTCCTATCCGATTTAGGCGACGGTAATGCTGATGTAGGACTCTGAGTGTAGGCTTTGGTCTAATAGCAATGTTACTATAGCGAACAGGGCTACAACATTTAATACTGGTTCCCAACAAACAATTTCATTCAGCCAAGAGAAAACCAGGCCTTCCCTGATAGCGTAATCAACCCGATCATCACAATAACATTTTTTCCCCATAATACCAGTGCTCACGAAGCCAGAGGAGTATTACGTTTGACGACGGGTGTGTGTGTGTGTGTGTGTGTGTGTGTGTGTGTGTGTGTGTGTGTGAATAGAAAACGAAGTTATCATCCAATTTCATCTTATTTGCAGGTGTTGATGATCAACGACAGGGGTGATATCTTGTATCGGGGAACAATAGGGTAAAGGTTAAGACCACAGGGTTGTCAATGTATCACCCAGCAAGATTATTTAAGTAGTGTTTATCAAATTTTCACCAAACTTAGTGGAAGGGTTGAAGGTAAGTGAATAACGATGGGATATGATTTTGAGAACAAGTCATGTGTCAAGGACACAGGGCAATATCAGTGATCAAATCTTATGTCTGTTCGTACAAAATAACTACTAAGAGTTTCGTCTGATTTAGACCATACTTGATGGAAGGGTTGAAGATCAACCTAGAGGTTAACCTGATATTTTATTTTAAGAACAATAGGCCATTGGCCAAGGTCATGTGGAAAGCACAGCTTAAACACTTTTCATCTGCTTTGTACCAGTCTTTGTGGGAATGTTCAAGGTAATGCACGGATTAGAGTGTGAGAACACTCCATCAAATATCAAGGCCACCAGGAAAGATCAAATGTCGAGGCTCCAGGACAAGGTCAGTTCATACAGTTTTGATCAGAAATGAATAAAGGTTGGAGAAAATGTTAAGGAACATGCAATAATGAAGTGATTCGATTTGGTGGCAATCAGTCGAAGGTGAAGGTCACAGGGTAAAGTTCAATGTTCAGTCCTTAGACCTATTTGTGGGCGTGGATATCAGTCTGTAAATGCCCTCTGTTTTGTACTTGCAGACAACTGCATATTACTTTGGAGATACTGTTCGAACAGTTAGGATTATTGTACTGTAGTCTTTCTTAACCCCTTTAATACAAGAGAGTCTTCCTAACCTAAAACAAAAACAAAAAAAAGTAACTGTGAGAAAAAAGCACAAAAACCTGTCACCATAGTAAAGTGGTGAACACAATAACTGCTAATTATATATCTGTTGCGCTTGTTTTTTAACTGATCAGATAGTCAGGTCAGGTGCGGGTAAGGGGATGGGTATGTTATGATGTGGCAGGGGTAAACCAGTTCTGCTGTCGGGCCCTGCTGCGGATGTCACTGATTGCATTGCGCAGTTGACCCTTGTGCGGTGTGGTGCGGTGAGGATCTGTCCGTTCTCCCCTTTGGGGCTAAGATGTGAATGAATGTGTTTAAATGGATGAGTAAATGGAGAGTGTGTCGTCCTGTCTCGGCTACCTCCCTTTCCTTGGGGGAAGCAGCCTAGGTATATAGATAGATAGATAGCTTGTTTTTTATTTGACTATCGTCAAAGGATTATATTTAATTTGTATTTAAAGTACAAAAATGTAAAAAAAAAAAAAAGGAGGTAATGTTTGACGGAGAATTTGGATCTTCTCACATTATTCCAGCTTACGGCGGGCGACAATATTAAGTTCTTGCTTTTGTCCCTGACTGACCTGAATCCAATAACCCCACGAGGGTCCAATTTATGTGAGTAACGAATTATGAGATCCTTCCCTGCTCCCACCCAATTTATGAGGGAGTTAAACGTGGCCCTTGAGAGAGAGAGAGGCGACAGACTCATTACTGCCACAACGTATGTCATGGCAGAGAGAGAGAGAGAGAGAGAGAGAGAATGCTTTGCTTAGGAGGCTCGTTGGTTATTCTCTTAACTACAGCAGACATATTAGGTATCATCGTGGACTTGGGAGGCTCATAAGGTATTGTTGTGGGCTTAGGACTCTCATTACTTATTGTTATGGGCTTAGGAGGTTCATTGGATATTGTCATGGGCTTAGGAGGTTCATTGGATATTGTTATGGGCTTAGGAGGTTCATTACATAATATCATGGGTTTAGTTTAGGAGGTTCATTAGATGTTGTTGTGGGTTCAGGTAACTCGTTGAATATTCTCCTTGGCGTAAGTGACTTGTTAAGTATTTTTGTGAGATTAGGAGACTCATTGGATATTCTCGTGGGCTCAGAAGACGAGCTGAATATTCTCTTGGGCTTTGGAGAGTCATTAGTTGTTCTCATGCACTTAGGAGACTGGAATTTCTCGTGGGCTTAGGGGACTCGTAGAATATTCTGGTGGTCCAATGAGATTTACTGGATATATTCTTGGGCTTAGGAGACTCGTCGAATTACTCGTGGGTTAAGGAGATTCGGTAGTTATTACACGCACTGTTATCTCTCTCAGGGTAAGATGACGCATTAGTTATTCTCGTGGACACAGGAAACTCACTGATATTCCAGCAGGCTTAGAAGAATCTCGGTATATTTTTGAGGGTTTATTGGACTCACTGCAACTCTTGTTTACCTATTTATCAATGTATATGTTAATGGAGTTCTGTTTGCGTGTTATAAATTTTCGTGGGTTTAGGAGGATCATTGGATAATCTTGTGGGCTTTGGAGGATACCGTCGTGGGATTAGGAGGATCACTGAATATTTTCGTGGACCAAGGAGGACCACTGAATATTTTCGTGTACTTTGGAGGATCACTGGATATTCCCTTGGACCTGGGAGGGCCACTGGATACTCTCGTGGATTTATAAGGATCACTCAATCTTCTCGTGGACTTCTCAGGATCACTGGATATTCTCATCTGCTAAAGAGACTGATTAACACTATATGGCGTTTTCCCTGGCGCCTCTACCTTACCAGTTCATAGAAGAGATCGTAATGTATCCATGTTATTGTGGGCATAGACGGCCAGCAACATAAAGACAGTATTTTAGTAGGATGGAGAAAGACTATGAACACAAGCCATGCCATGCAGAAACTAGAAAAATGTCACAACAACTGTACTAAGGTGTGTGTAAACTCTGTCTGTATGTCTGTTTGTCTCCATACGTATGCTTTTCCCCCCATACGAACAGGACAGTTTCTAACCAGGATGCAATTTTCAACAATATGGAATCATTCTCTAGATTCGGATCATCATTTTAGGGAGGATGATTTCAAAATTCTGGTTAAGAGTTATGACAAAACAGAGGCGTTCATTGGGGAGAAATTCTTCATAAACAAATTAAGACCAAATCTTAATACATGGGTTAAATAACCTTGTAAAGAATTGGTGAATTTATTAATTTTAACAGTGGTTTTGCATTTGCTTTTGTTCTTGAGGTATAAAAAGTAGTAATAATTGTGAGACACTAAGTATTGCAGTAAACTCTTTGTTTAGTCTGTAAAAAAGAGTTCGTAACTTAATAGTAGGCATAAATATAGCTAGTTTCATATCCAGGGGGGTCAGTAAACTCCAAGACACCGCTCAGGTGTATAGTTATTAAGCACGTAAGGTGGGTGTTGTTATTTTTCACATTTGGCATGCAGTTTTTTTTATTTTTTTGTGTATTTACCATGTGTATGTACGGTTATGATAATATGTTTTAACCATTAAGAGATCCAGTTCTCTTCATTCAAAATATGGTAATGATTATTTTTAAGATCTTGCTGTACTCACCAGATGATGGACAAAGAAGGTCCGAAATATAGTGAAACAATAAAGATGGATTCGATCATTTCTCTCGTGCTCCTGTTTATTTTTAGGATTTGATACCCTGGTGACCAACCTGCAACAGATATTGTATCTATAGATATATCTATTTATCTATCTATTTATACTGTATATATTTATATATCTAAATATATTTTATATATATATATATATATATATATATATATATATATATATATATATATATATATGAGCCGCATTGTTTGTTTGTCCTTCAATTACGCCCAGACCAAGGGACAGAAACCCCAAGACTCATATATATTCTGAATCAGGGTGACCCAAGGATGGTTTTAGGGGGGGCAAAAATCAGATCTGGGTCATTTGAGGTCACCGGTACAGTGTTCGTCTTTTTGGCTCGGGCAATGCCTTGTACCCCTGCAGCCCAGTTTTTGGCATGGGTACTCACATGACCTCCACTTCGGACATAGGCTATGTGAGGTTGACCTCCGAAGTTATTTCCGGTCACTGGTCAGAGGTCATTTGAGATCACCAGTAATACACGCTCGAACGACTGGACCCAGCAGCCCAATTTTTAGTGTGGAGACTCACATGACCTCCAGTTTGGACGTAAGTTACGTGAGGTTGACCTCCGAGGCCATTTGAGGTCACTGGTAGGAGGTCATTTGAGGTCCCAGGTAACAGAAAACAAGTGCGCAAAAATACTGTGCGTTAGTCTCCGAAAACTGAAACAGAAAGTTCCTGGAACTCTTATAATCCAGCTTCTAAAGGATAAGAGATACATGGTCTTTCTGGAGTAGGATGTTTGAAATCAAACAAATAGGATGTGGTCGCCTTTTTGGCCCAGCAAAGCCAGACACCCCTTCTAGTATTTATATTAGGGTTATGACAAGAAAAAAAAAAAATAGCCTGTAGCATGAATCAATGAGCATTTTGGTACATAATACAAATGTATTGGTTATTTCGTTTAATTCCATCAAAAGCTCCCCCACACCAAGGCAAATTGTTCTGCAAAAAAACAAAAATTGTAAAGTGTAGGATGCACACTACACAATTACAGTGTACTGTATTTGTTGCCACAAACTCCACATCTAAGTATGTGTCCTTCTTGCACTTTCCACTCAATTCCTCCATCAATTTTACGGCCATGTCAGCAAAGATGTTGTTCCGTGCTATGTTCAGAGCAGATCTTTCCTTGTTCCAGTGGGTTTCAAGGCACTTCTGTGTGCTAGGGCACTTGAGTTCTTTAACGCTGTTCGGTAGGTTTTCGTAGGACATCTCTTTGAATTTCTGATCAGAAAACCACGCCTCCTGCCTTTCCATAGGCGGTAAAGCGTGCTGGTATCTCCAATGTGCCTCTCCAGTTAGGAAGTAGAAAATATGCAATTAGGGTGTAAACTATACTTAATTCCAATGGGCACTGTGCAATAATGGTAGTTTCTTCCATTTGATTTCTCGAAATGCCTCTTTGTCCCTTGTGGTATTAGAATGCTTTGTACAATTCATATAGGAACTTGAAGTCATCTCTTCATCCCGGATTTTCACCCATTTCAATTTTCTTACCTGCTTCATAAGAACTTTGTAGTTCCGCATACTTTTCAGTTAGTTCCTCAACAAACTTGTAACTCAAATTAGGCTTAGTAGAAACCTTTGTCACAAAGAAGTCCAAAACATGTTTCATGATCCTGTCCAGTATATGATGCTGACATCCAATATACTCGTATTATGGTTTGTTCAAACCCATTTCAGTCATTTTCTTCTGTATCCTAACCGCAGCACCATTCATATGTCCTGTGTTTACACCCATTGTATCACAAATGATTATTTTAATACTTGACCAAGCATCATATTCATCTAGAACTTTCTTAAGATCATTGAAAATATCCTGAGCTTATCCACTACAACATTTTATGATTCCTAATCTGATTTCCCTAGCTTCACTTCGAAGGCAGACTGCCTGGTGGTCTGTTCGATTTTTTTTTTTCCATCAAATGTAAACAATTGTTTTTCTCATTTTGTAGTAGCGATTTTATTTTGTCCTTCTGTTTTTCTCCAGCCCTGACAATGCCACGCCATACACCAGATTGTGTAGGTGTGGAAACAGGGATGCCTTCATTACCGAGAGTTGAGTACACACTAGATGCTTTATTGGTTGACAACGAGTGACCTGTTACCAATTTCGTTGCATGGTATGCTGAAGATGGCGTCTTCCTTGTACTTGGGGCTTCTTCATTAACACTGTTCTCTGTTTCACTTGTGGAGATACTTGAGGTACTGTCTTCAGTTTCAATCTCATATGATGTACCAACTTGCTGTGTTATTGGAGTATCACTTGTTTCACAGTGTTTTCGCTTCTTTGATGGATGGGTTGAGGATAATGCTGGAAGTTTATGTGTATTGTGTCCGACTTTTCCACCAGATGTAACATGTATATAATACAGTTCCCTATCTTCCCGGCAAAGCCACTCTCCATCAACTTTGTTTATGTCAAAAAGATTTTTCAACTCGTTTTGAAACACTTCTTTTGGTCTTCTTTGGTAGCTTCCATATTCACTGATCAGTTAGTTCAGCCGTGCTTTAATCGCTTGTTGACTCAGTGCAGGGAAAATAAACTTTTGCTCTAACTGGATTAGTTCCCCATTTATTTGCTGAATCCTGCTTTCCTTCAGTTTATCCTCTTTTAATAACACAAGGTACCTTCCCAATATACAGGTATCACGGTCTGAAGGCATTCCGACATAGTCAAACTTCATATCCAGGGTAGATTACGCCGCTTCGTACAATTTGACTTTGGCAGGTTTCCGCCCCATTTTTGCGCTTTCTGTACAACAGAATCACTAAATTTGAAGTATGTCATGGTAACGTCGTGTCAATAACGCTAGGTTTCCTGTGGACACAATAATAGTAGGAATATATCGATCTTGACTGAACAGCACAAACTAAAAAATGCGCAAATTTAGCCCAAAGGAAAATGTTTGTGTGGGGTGACTTTTTTAAAGCAAATGCAAAACCAACATCATATTTGTGATTATGTACATTATATACTGTATATATATATATATATATATATATATATATATATATATATATATATATATTGCATATTAAATCTTTATTTTTCCCGTGTATGTTATGTATGTCCATCACCAACATGACCTGAATCAATTACGTTGTTGCTGTGCTCCCAGGCTTATCTGAAATAGGAACCCAGTGGATTGCAGGCTTAGCTCTTTATTGGCACATGGCCCACCTTTCCACAAAATTCCATTGACATTGAGAACTTTTGGAGATATTGTGCGGGATACTCCGGATCAGAATCACATTTAAACATTTCTTCCTTGGTCCATGACCCACCCTTCCAAAAAATTTCATCATAATCCGTTCTTAGCATTTTGACCAATCCTGCCAACAGACAGACAGACAAACAGACAATCAAACCAACGCGGGAAAAAAAAACTTAACTTCCTTGGCGGGAGTAATAAATCTTTAAGCAAAAGAAGACTTTTTCCAATTTCACATTGAATAAGGACCCGTACTTCGCCCTCCTTGGCTTGGTGGAGATTTGTGTTGTTTTGCAGCTTACTTCCTGAACCTCAGTGCCAGAATAACGCCATGCTACGACAAACAAATATGCTTGTCCCTGATTCGGAAGAAAAGAGAGAGAGAGAAGAGGATGAGTTGGTGAGGAAGTTAAATTAAGGAGAAGGAACAAGCCCGAGGTTTAATCCAGCATGCACGGGATCTGTTCTGTGGGTGTGCGGCAACTGTAAACACATACTTGTAGAGGGACCGTGCACAGAGGAGTATTTGGACAGTTGCCATCATTATGGCTGCAAATACCACTTTAAGAACGAGACATTATATCGACATTTTAATTTCTTTTTTCTCCCGGAAGACGTGAGAAATAATTCTATCCATGTATTTCCTGCGTGTCAAACTAAAAATATAAATGGAATGAAGTTGGAACCGTAGTTCCTGGAAGCACCTAATTATTCCCACAGACTACGACACGGAACCTCGTTTTATAAATCCAGGTCCCTGTTTCATTTCCATTTGCCAACACACTGAGCTAAAAACACCCAACCCGTGTTCCGTCCGGGTGTCTGACCCACAACTTCAGTTATGCTGACTCAGTGAGCGCCTTCAATAATCTTGGCCAGAGTTGTGACAACACTGTTTAAGCCATAAGCTGAATTGGTTATCCAATAGTTGATGGGCGTGCAAAGATTTTGGCACACACAAAAATTCCATTATCTTGAATAAAGTTGCTAGTATCACTGTAATATCTGACAAAAGCATTGTTTACGTTGAATCTGCTCATGTTATAGTTATGAGCAGTGATCCTTTCCCTTATATCCCTAATCATCTCATCAGTCCATACAAAGAACATTGTACAATCCAGCCCTCCGTCAATTCACGAGAACATTTTTTTTTTTCCACCAAGCTACATGAACACCCTCCATGTCGATATGGACCAGTCATATCAGTCCCCGTTCATTCAAAGCAGGTTTACTCGCACCTTTCACATCCAGTCAGGTCGCGTCCAGTCCCTTCAGGTCAAAATGAATTTATCAGGTCATTTCGAGTCCTATCAAAAATAATGAGGTAAAATTCTCCCCTTCACGTGTCAGTTCACGTTTATCTATGCAATTTTAGAACCATTCAGGCCATGTAAGTCCATTTACACAGCGTCAGTCCAATCAGGTTATTTTACTCTATTCAGGCCACTTCAGTTCAACCATGCCACCTCAGGACCATCACACCCATTGCCTCACCGGCCACCACCATCTCAGCCCATTGCCTCCACCCACGTCTCGCCCCTTTGACTGTCATGGGGAGGGGCAGAGATGCTGGTGGATGATGGGGCTGGGTGGCAGTAGTGGTGAGTGATATGGCCGAGACAACAACATTGCCAGGCTTACACGCAAATAGAAATAATTTCATCAT
Source organism: Coenobita brevimanus (assembly GCF_032717465.1). Classification (NCBI taxonomy): domain Eukaryota; kingdom Metazoa; phylum Arthropoda; class Malacostraca; order Decapoda; family Coenobitidae; genus Coenobita; species Coenobita brevimanus. The sequence continues at coordinate 7,547,906 of NC_137006.1, forward strand.
TGCTAATCTGAATCGTAAGTGAACTGGAGAGTAAAATGGGGGAATTTTCCTGGTAGGGTATGCGGTACGGTAGTGGGTAAGGAGAATAACGAATGAACTTGACAATTGTTGTTGTTGCTGTAACCACAGGCTCATTCTTTGGGAACCATGTGATCCGAAAGAAATCGGCGACTTCGCCGGTCGCTCCCTGAGGTTTTGTGTTGAAGTTATGTTGAATGACTGCTTGCATTGTGATAGTGTGCTGTGTGTGGTGGGCAAATGTGATGTAGCGTGGGAGGCTGCGTTGCAGTGTGGGTAAGTGGATTGTTTGTGAGGTGTATTATGTGTTGGTATTGCAAGAGGAAAGGGTGACAGCAGCATTTCATGTCTGGCTAGGAGTACTCGTGTCTCTCTGCGTTGCCAAGATTCATTGGGGTATATTTCTAATGGTAGTTCTCGAAAGATGATTTTTAGCTGGAGTTTTTGGAAGGCTGTAACGCGTACTTGTTTGTGAATTGTGCTGGTCACAGACCAGCCACGGGTCAGCAAAGTCCCACCTGGATAGTCAAAGACCAGTCACAGGGCAGCAAAGTCCCACCCGGACGGTCAGAAACAAGTCGACGGTCAGCCAAGTCTCACGCGGACGATCAAATACAACTCCCAGGTCTGCAAAGTCCTTCCCAGACGGTCATAGACCAGAATGAAGTCAGCAGAGTCACACGCCCACGACCATATGGCCAATGACGGGCCAGCAAGTGCCACTAAGGCAAAAAAAAAAAATTATATATATATATATATATATATATATATATATATATATATATATATATATATATATATATATATATATATATACATCGGAAGGTAGTCAAGCGTCTAATTCTACAAGACTTTAATTAATAAATTTGAAACTGAGGATGCGAACCAGCGCTGGTAAGTACGTCGATACAGTCAAAGAGACGCCCCCAATTTAATATACTTGAAGATTTAAGTGTCAAATTAAGCAAGAAATTTATCAATAAGTATAATCACAAGTCTAGGATTCAATCAGGGGTTTATAAATTATCAGTCCCGCACCAAATCCACCATGCCACGTGGCCGGTGTAAGCATAAAGAAATTTGGAAAATGTATATAACTTATCTTTCCACATCCTTCTCTTTATGGATATTATATGTAATGTCATGGATATTAAACCACTAAAATGACAGTGCCTGTGTGCGTTGAAGTCTACTAAACGTATCTCATAAAAGTCACTGGCTGTTTTGAATCACATTGTGTTGTGCTCGTGACTGGAAAGGCGATATGTTGGTAGAGTTTTATCATCCTGGGTGCAGTGAAAGAAAAGGCAGGTACCATAACAAGGAGTGGAGATTAACGTTAAAGTTTTCCTACGCAATAACAACAATAAAAGTATGTGGATAAGAACCCCCCTCACCCTTGCCTTGCGTTGCAGGTCTTTTCTTCCATGAAACACAAATGATGAAATGTCTCAGTACGTTGTTGTTGTTGTTGTTGTTGTTGTTATTGTTGTTACCCGTCTGTCCGATCGTGCAGACCCATCAACCGCAGACAAGCAGGGTCGTCTCATGCCGTGAACCGATGTTCCCATGCGGTTGACAGAGCTTAGCCACAACGAGGCACACGGACTAGTGTGGAGGCTTTGTTCGTGGGTGGACGTCACATCTGCGTCTCCAGGCAAAAGGGATGCCGTAGCAGGCTTGACGTCATCCCGCTGTGTGGATATATAGTTACCACTCATCGTTGTTAATGGCCTCTTGAGTTACAAGAAACCTTTTGGTCTGTCACTCTGTGCAGAAGTACCTGAAGTGGAAAGAAGAGTAATAAACAGTGACAAGAAAAAAGGGAGAAGTAGGAAGAGAGGAGGACAGACACATAAAATGAATAATACCATAATCATTAAGGAAGAAGTAGGCAGCACTACATCATGTGAGTGAATGATGGGCGGGGCCCCCACCTTCCATCATGTCTCAGTAGGTACTCTACATTGAGACAGACGGCAATTGCAAGTATATCCAAGTAGCTTACGTATTGTAGTTGAAATGACGCTCATGAAAAATATAGTATGGTGCCTGATTTCTGTTCTTTCACACCTATTACGCAGCTATATTGTACTTAGCATAGCAGTCTTTCTGAACTGTCTGAGTCAGATGTGTACACGAGATCTCCCTTATGCTGTAAAAACTAGTCCGGAGATACTTGGGGAAAAACTCATCCAATAATGTAATTCGCTGTAGAAACGCTTGTAGGGTAGAGACACTTCATCGACTGCGAAGTCCAAAAACTGGTGTCACTCAGGTTACATAATACAAACAATGAATAAAAATACACGGTTGCCAAGCACCTTATTCTGCAACAGTTCCATCAGTAAAAGTAAACATAGGTGTGGGATTCGATCCGAGGACAGAATAGTTCCAGCATCGCATCTCACCCACCATGCAAAAGAGCCAATATAAAAATAAACAGAAATCTGAAAACTCTATCAACCAAATTTCTACGTCCTTGTTTTTACATATCTTTGATATAATCTCATGCATACTAAACTATGGGGATGTTTGTGTCTCCGGGCGGTGATGTCTTTTAAAATGAGGCTGAGGGTGAACTGATGGTAATTGAGACAAATACTGATTCGGTAAGATGTGCTCTTGACTGATGACCGGAAGTGGCAGAACATAATGAGTGTCAGAGCAATGAAAGAATTGAATTGTGACTAAAAAAGTGAAGGGACAGTTGAGATTAGTTGGGATTTATTGACGTGAAGGAAAAGAAAACAAAAAGAAAAGAACAAAAACTGGTCCCAGACCTTGAGTTAGGTGGTAGATCGTCCGTCATGCTCTGCCATGACTGGGAGGGACGCCACGCGGTTATTGTTCTTAGAGCTGGTATAAAAATTGCTAGTGGTAGTTCAGTTTTGCTGCCACGAGAGGGTTGTGACCGTCAACTCTCAACGTCGGCGATCAAAATCCTGTAGTCTCCTTCTCTATATAGGTTATCCTGATGGGCTATGAGTGACGAGTGATGTCAGTTACGAGTGACGATGAGCAACGAGTGATACTAGATTATGAGTATGATGGGCTATGAGTAATGATGGGGTACGAGTGATGATGGGCTACGAGTGATGATGGGTTATGCGTGACGATGGGTTATGATTGATGACTGGTAATGAGAGATGACTGATATTAGATATCAGTGATGATGGGCTATGAGTAATGATGAGCTATGGGTGATGTTGAGTTATGAGTGACGATGGGTTATGAGTGATGATGGGCTATAAGTGATATTGAGTTATGAGTGATGATGGGTTATGAGTGATGTGCTGTCAGTGATGATGGCCTAGGAATGATATTGGGTTATGAGTGATGATGTGCTATGATGGGTTATTTTAACTTTAACTCGAGACACCTTTGTTAGAATCTCAGGCCGCTCCACCTCTCTTCACCTTGGTTATGAGTGATGATGGGCTATGGGTGGTGCTGGGTTATGAAGGGTTGTAAGTGATGATGGGTTATGAGTGATGATGTGCTATGGGTGATGATTTATTATGAATGATGATGGGTAATGAGTGATATTGGGTTATGGGTGATGATAAGCTATGATTGATATTCGGCTATGAGTGATGATGTTCTATAAGAGATGATAGGCTATGAGTGATGATGGATTTATGAGTGATGATTGGCTATGAGTGATGATGGGCTATGGGTGATGATGGGCTATGACTGATGACGGGCTATGAGTGATCATGGACTGTGGGAGTTGATGGGCTATGGGTGATGATGGGTTATGAGCGATGACTGGTTGTGGGTGATGATGGGCTATGACTGATGACGAGCTGTGGGTGATGATGGGTTATGAGTGATGATGGGTTATGGGTGATGATCGGCTGATATTCGGTTGAGTGATGATGGGTTATGATTGACGGCGAGTTATGAGTAATCAAGCCAGACAACCAAGCAGACAACCAAGTCAGACAATCAACTAACCAACACACCCCGTCGCATCCCGGATCACAGCCAGTCTCTCGTTCCGTGATTTGTGGTACACCAAGGTTCCGGGCCTCAGGTGACACACCTCCTCACTTCCCGGAAGGGTCAGGCCTTCCCCGTTCGGCTACCATCCAGCAACCAAGCCAAGCAAGCAGTCAACTAATCAAGGCAATCAATCAGACAAACAACCAGACAACCAAGCCAGACAAGCTACCAAGACAAGATTACCAAGCCTATCAAGTAATCAACTAACCAAGACAATCAACCAGTCTCCCGGGTCCCGGACCCCAGATGACACCCCTCCTCACTTTCCGGAAGGGTCAGGCAACCATCTAGCAACCAAGTCAACCAAGACAACGTTGACAACCAACCAAGCCATCTACAACTAACCAAGGCAAGCAACCAGACAAACCAACAAACCATGCCTTCTTCCAACTCTAATTCTCGAGTTGTCAGGCCGCCCAGCTCTTTCCTTGTACGGATACAGTTCGCTTCACCTGTGTGGGGGTGGACTCATCTCACCCGCCACTGTTGGATCAGCACAACCTTACCGCCTCGGCCGTCATAGCTGGGCGAGGGATACAAGTTTGGAACTTCTACTGTACAATCCGGACCGCGTTTATCCAGTCTGTACATAGCTGTACACTGAATTTACTCTTTATATTGTGTGATGATGATAGACGAATACTACGCGAGTTACACAGAAAAAAAAGAAAAGAAAAACTGTTACATAGAAAATAAAAAACTATCAAGTTGCCGCCGACTGCACATCATTGATATCGGATTTACAGCCCGTGAATAAACAAATCAATAACTTGGTTGTGACGTAGATTACAAAACCTTCGGTGTTACTGACGTGTTCAGAAAGGCTTTGTATATAATGTTTAGAGAAAATAATCTAAGAATTACTCGTTGGGAAGTTATAAAAACATTGGCAAAATTTTTTTCATAAGTTTACTGCCGTACTCCTACAGTTTTTGTGGAGTGGCTATCTGACATTACTGTTATATCCATAAACTATTTCTTCGCTGGATGTTATATAATCCATTATGAATAAAGTTATAATGGACAGATTTTAAAAAATGGAGTGAAGCAGGAAGAGACCAGTAAAATGAAAAATTGGGAAAGGTAAGGAGAGGAGATAAGATTATGCGAATGTTTGAGTAGTATTGTAATTTTAGTCACACTGTGATATGTACTGTGCACAGAAGAACTCTTGTTCAACAGACCTGTACTGCCAAAATGCAGTTCCATCAAATTTAAGCTAGTTGTCCTACAAATAACATTCAAAAGAATATAAAGTCGAAATTGCAACATTAACGGGTTAAGGATGAGGTATTTGAGAGAAGCCAAAGCTTACGAGACGACGGTCCAGAGTAACTTTTATTCCACGCAGGGACTGTGGAAGGAACATAATATAATCTTTAACTCCTCTGTTACGTAATATAAACTATCAGATTGCGTCGACAATGTTAATGCGTTATGTATGTTACATAAGTAACAAATGTATATACATCTTGATGAAAGAAAATATGTAAGAAAACATATAAGAAAAGGATATACACTGTAACTAAATGACCAGGACTAGCAGTAGTGAACCACTCCACAACGATGACATCTTTCATTTCTTATGTCTGCTGCCTTCAGACGATTTACTTAGCCCTGCAACAGGTTAAATCAATCCCTCTTATCCCCACTCACCTCCTGATGTCTCCCTCTCGCCCACTCACAAGCTAAACAAGATGATCCGGTGCTAAGAAATGGACAGTTATCTAAGCACCGGGGGGACGCCTCGCACTTTATATTCTTGTTACTGTCAGACGTTTTTATGTTGTGGTCACATGTGTCGCTCATATACAGTACACTTTCAACAAACTCTCATCCCCCTTTTATCCTTTTGTTCGTGGATGGACGCCGCATCTGAGTCTCCACCCAGATAAAAAGGACACCTTAGCAGGCTCCAAGTCATCCCGCTGTTTGGATATATGGTTATCACCTATCGTTGTAAATGACCTATAGTTAAAGGAACCATTTGGTTTGTCACTCAGTGTAGAAGCACCTGAAGTGGAAAGAAAGTGATAAACACTGACAAGAAGAAAGGGAGAAGTAGGAAGAAAGGAGGACAGACACATAAGAAGAATGATAGGCATCAAGGAAGAAGTAGGCAACACTATATCATGTGAGTGAATGATGGGCGGGGCCCTCATCTTCCATCATGTCTCACTAGGTACATTGTAAGTACATCCATAAAGCTTACGTAAATTGGTTGACGTGACGCTCATGAAAAATATATATGGCGCCCGACCTCTGACCTTTCAAACCGAGGACGGAGATAATATTCTTGCTGCCTTCAAGCGGCTACACTGTACTATATGTGTCAGATGTGTAGCGTAGAGAAACTTCATCGAATGCCAAGTACAAAAATTGGTGCGACTCTGGTTACGTGATATAAACAATGAATAAAAAATACAAGGTTGCCAAGCATCTATTTCTGCAATATTTCCATCCACAAAAGTAAACACAGGTGTGGGATTCGATCCGAGGTCAGAATAGTTCCGGCTTCGCACGTCACCCACCATGCAAAAGAAGCAGTATAATAATAAAAAGAAATCTGAAAACTGTACCAACTAAATGTTTACGTTCTTGATTTTAAACATATGGGAAAGTTAGTGTCTGTTGGCGGTGATATCTTTTAAAATGAGGATGAGAGTGAACCGATGGTTATTGAGAAAAATACTGATTCAGTGTGATGTGCTCGTGACTGATGATGGGCAGTGAAAGAATCCAGCCGTAACTGGGACCAGAAAAGTGAAGGGACAGTTGAGATTTATCGACGTGAAGGGAAAAATAAAAAGAAAATAATAACTGGTCTCATAACGGTTGGTTATAATTTATGCTCTCGTTGTCAGCTGATCCTCCCCCTCCCCCTCCACCATAGGGCGCACTTACAGGGTTGTGACCGTCCACGCTTAACGTCGCTGATCAAAATCCAGTAGTCTCCTTCTCTGTATGGGTTATCCTGATGGGCTATGGGTGACGATGGGCTATGAATGATGTTAAGTTACGAGTGACGATGGGCAACAAGTTATATTAGGTTATCAGTGATGATGGACTACGAGTAATGATGAGTTATGAGTGATAATGGATTATGAATAACGATGGGTTATTAGGGATGATGGGTTACGAATGATGAAGGGCTATGAGTGAAAATGGGCTACGAGTGATGATAGGTAGTGGTGATGGGTAATAAGTCATGATGAGTTATGAGTGACGGGTTATAAGTGATGTAAGGTCATGAGAAATGATCTATGAGTAATGATGGGCTACGAGTGACTATGGGTTGTGTGTGATGGCGGGATATGAGAGATGATGGGTTATGAGAAATGATGGGCTACGTGTGATGATGGGCTATGAGTGATGATGGGTTATGACTGACGATAGGTTATGAGTGATGCCGGGTAATGAGAGATGATGGGTTCTGAGTGATATTGGGTTATGAGTGATGATGGGCTATGGGTGATGATGGGCAATGGGTGATGATGGGTTCTGGGTGATATTGGATTATGAGTGATGATGGGTTATGAGTGATGATGGGCTATGGATGCTGATGGGCAATGGGTGATGATGGGCTATGGGTGATGATGGGTTCTGGGTGATATTGGATTATGAGTGATGATGGGCTATGGGTGATGATGGGCTATGGGTGATGATGGTTTCTGGGTGATATTGGATTATGAGTGATGATGGGCTATGGATGTTGATGGTGGGTTATGGGTGATGGTGGATGACAGAGACTCTGAGTTATGTTGGATTATGAGTGATGATGGGCTATGGGTGATGGTGGACTATGGGTGATGACTGGTTATGTGTGATGATGGGCTATGACTGATGGTGGGCTATGGGTGATGTTCGGTTGAGTGATGATGGGTTATGAGAGACGGTGAGTTATGAGCAATCAAGCAAGCAACCAACAAGACAATCAAGCTGGACAATCAATCAGACAATCAATTAGACAACCAAGCCAGACAATCAACCAACCAACACGCCCCGTCGCATCCCGGATCACAGCCAGTCTCTCGTTCAGTGATTTGTGGTACACCCAGGTTCCGGGCCCCTGGTGACACCCCCTCCTCACTTCCCGGAAGGTTCAGGCCTTCCCCGTTCCGCGACCATCCAGCAACCAAGCCAACTAACCAGCCAAGTAAGCAAGCTACTAACCAAGGCAATCAACCAGACAACCAACGAGGCAACCAAGCCGGACAAGCAGCCAACCAACACACCCCGTCACATCCCGGATCACAACCAGTCTCCCGTTCCGTGATTCGTGATGCACCCAAGTTCCGGGCCCCAGGTGACACCCCTCCTCACTTCCCGGAAGGGTCAGGCCTTCCCCGTTCTGCGACCATCCAGCAACCAAGCCAAGCAAGCAGTCAACTAATCAAGGGAACCAAGCCAGACAAGCAAGCAGACAACTAAGCCAGACAAACTATCAGATTACCAAGCCAGACAATCAACCAACCAACACACCCCGTCACAGTCCAGATCACAGCCAGTCTCCCGTTCTGTGATTTGTGATGCACCCAGGTTCCGGACCCCAGATGACACCCCTCCTCACTTCCCGGAAGGGTCAGGCCTTCCCCGTTCCGCTACCATCCAGCAACCAAGCCAAGCAACCAGCCAAATCAATCAACCAAGACATACAACCAATCGGGCCCGACAACCAACCAACCAACACACCCCGGCGCATCCCGGATCACAACCAGTCTCCCGTTCCGTGATTCGTGATGCACCCAGGTCCCGGACCCCAGATGACATCCCTCCTCACTTCACGGAAGGGTCAGGTCTTTCCCGTTCCGCGACCATCCAGCAACCAACACAGCCAACCAAGACAACGATTACAAACAACCAGCCAAGACCATGACAAGCAACCAGACAAGACATCACACCAAATCAACCAAGACCATGACAAGCAACCAAACCAACCAACCAACCATGCCTTCTTCCAACTCTAATTCTCGAGTTGTCAGGCAGCCCAGCTCTTTCCTTGTACGGATACAGTTCGCTTCACCTGTGCGGGGGTGGATTCGATCTCACCCGCCACTGTTGGATCAGCACAACCTTACCGCCTCGGCCGTCATAGCTGGGCGAGGGATACAAGTTTGGAACTTCTACTGTACAATCCGGACCACGTTTATCCAGTCTGTACATAGCTTTACACTGAATTTACACTTTATGTTGTGTATAAACGAATACTACGCGTGTTACACAGATTTAAAAAAAAAAAAATTATTACACATGTGCCGCCGACTGCACATCATTGAAACCGGATCTACAGACCTTGAATATAATATCAATACCTGGTTGTGACGAATATTACAAACCTTCGGTTTTACTAGCGTGTTCAGGAAAGCATTGTACATAATGTTTAGAGGAAACAATCTGTAAGAATTACACGTTATAAAGTTATAACAACATTGCCATAAATTATCTACTGTACTCCAACATTTTTTTATGGAGTGGCTATTTGGCATTACTGTTGAATTCTTAAAATATTTCTTCGTTGAATGTTATATAACCCATAATGATTAAGGTTATAATGGACACATTTAAAATGTGGAGTGAAGCAGAAAGAGACGAATAAAACGAAAAATAGGGAAAGGTGAGAAGAGGTAAGATTATGCGAATGTTTGAGTAGGACAGTAATTTTAGTTACTCTGTAATATATATCGTGCACAGAAGAACTTTTGTTACTGGTGACATATGTCGATTGTAGGCTAGTAACAATAGTAGGTTTGTTGCCGTTGGTGTTTCTGTTTCTGTAGCCACAAAAGCTCATTGGTCGTGAACCAGGTACACAGTAGGTTGAAACTGTCTTTTTCTTGCAGTTCACAATCCTCCTTTCGGGGGACATGGAGGGACTTGAGAGACGTTTCTAAAACCGGCTATATCGGGTGCCATCGCGTGAAGGCACTCCACTCCAGCACCATGTCGATAGCAAAAACAAATATAAAACATACCAGAGAATACTGAGGTACATCTTCACATATAGTTAAAATGTAAGATGTAAGACGCCTCCACTTACTAGAAGCACTGTATATCAAAGAACCAAATCCCAAACTCAGTATTCAAGCGGAAGATCTCCAAGTCCTCCCAAGCTTACGGCGGACCATACTCCATTATAACAACCAATTAGAATTGAGAACACGCAGGTGTCCGATCCAGGACACGGATTAAATTGCGCCCACCTTACCTGCTCAGCGCATTCTCACAGTGACGAAGGAAGAAGCAAGCAATTTAATCCTTGTCCTGGATCGGACACCTGCGTGTTCTCAACTTTAATTGGTTGTTATAATGGGGTGTGGTCCGCCGTAAGCTTGGGAGGACTTGGAGATCTTCCGCTTGAATACTGAGTTTGGGATTTGGATTGGTTCTTTGATATACAGTGCTTCTAGTAAGTGGAGGCGTCTTACATCTTACATTTTAACTATATGTGAAGATGTACCTCAGTATTCTCTGGTATGTTTTATATTTGTTTTTGCTATCGACATGGTGCTGGAGTGGAGTGCCTTCACGCGATGGCACCCGATATAACCGGTTTTAGAAACGTCCCTCAAGTCCCTGCATGTACCCCAAACGGAGGATGGTGAACTGCAAGAAAAAGACAATTTCAACCTACGTTCATGTCCAAGTGAGTTTTTGTGGCAGCAAACCTACTACTGTTACTAGCCTACAATCAACATATGTCACCAGTAACATAAAACGGGAGGCCAATATGTATAACAAAAACTATCAGTATAGAATAAGAGTTATCAACTGTCCTTTGCTACCGTCAACACGGCTCCAAGACGCCATGGCCGGGCTTGTGACGTCCCTTTCGTGGTGGCGGAGGGCGGCGGTCAACACAACACGGCCACGTCATTTTTACTGACAGGTAGGTCTAGTTTTACCCAGGCATTTTTTTCCTCAGCTACCGACCTTGGTAGGTTTAATATAGGTTTCATTAAACCCTGTAACACGTGAGTTCTTTTTTAAATGTAAGAAATCGTCTAGAGTGAACAAAACTATGACGTTACTAACGACACAAATAGCATGCATCAGAACATTAAGCTGCACTATGTAGATTTCATCCCATATAAAGAAATGTTATAAGGTCTAAACCTTAATTCAAAGCGAACACTACTTAAAAAACATCATGATTTTTTTTTTTTTCTTGCAGATCCACCCAACTCCCTCACACGAATCATAATAGTATCAACAATGAGTTTCGAATCATCCGACTACAGAAGGGTCACAAAAACTCACTGCAGCCAAATGATTAACTCCTCAGTACAGTGAAATGAGATCAGATTAGTTCACCTCAGCCATATGGTTAGTTTTTTCAGTACAGGTAAATCAATTATATAAACACAGTGTACCCAAAGTTTAAATTTCTCAGTAAAGTGAAAACGATCAAATAAATCAGCGCAGTCAGATGATTAACTTATTTTGTGCGAATTCGTCCTTCCGCTTCATTCCTTTCATTCTAGTGACTTATCATAACTGATTTATTTAGCACATTACACCTTTATGTTTCCGTGTATGCTATGTATGTCCGTCTATAACATGACCTGAATCAATTACGTTGTTGCTGTGCCCCCAGGCTTATCTGAAATGTGAACCCGGTGGATTGCAGGCTTTAGCTACCCTTCTTCCGTCCACCATTCTTTCGGGGAACAGGTAGGAAGATAAGGATCGTGTGTATAACCAGGCCGTTGAGCCGCCCGGTTATATCAGTGCCACCATATGAAGGCGTCCCTCTCCAAAACAAATAATTCAGTACAAAAGGATAATAATGTGTAAGAGGTAGAAATATATGGCAGGAGAGTTGTTGCAAATGCTTCTAAACCCAACGAGAATATGACCCATACACAGTCCAGCTGAAAAGGAAAACATCTCGAGGAAGGAAAATATAGAAGAAAATATATATGAAAAGTATACAACTAAAGAACAAGGACTAGCAGTAGTGAACCACCCCTTCACAACGATGATGTCTTTCATAGCTTACTCTTGCTGCCTTCAGACGATTTTATTTAGCTTTGCAACGGGTTAAAGCAATCCCTCTTATTCACGTTCACCTCCTGATTTCTCCCTCTCGCCCTCTCACAAGCAAAGCAACGTGATCCGGTGCTAAGAAATGGACAGTGATCTAAGACATGTTGTAGTAATGAGGATTACAGTGATGAAGAGTAGAACACCTACCAAATATAAATATATACATATGTAAATAGAATAAATAAATAAAGATACAGAGAAGCAGACAGATACATAGACAGACAGACAGACAGAGAGATAGATAGATAGACAGACACACATAGGGAAAATAAAACTTCTCGGTGAGCTGTGTTGTGTTTGCCGTTGCTCACCACCACGAGGGAATATCCATCAAGGCTGCCACGGCGTCACTAGCCACCAGAGGCTCATGAATTAACACGGTCAATATGCTCTGGCCGGTCAGACCACTGAACAAGTTCCGTTTGCCTCTTTCTCTGTTAAACCAGCAATATAATAAACTTGGAGGCTTGGATATAATGTCACTGTTATGGGTTTTATTTCAAGGGAAGACTGTGACTTGGACAAACGTGTTGCACATAGGCTTTGATTATAAGTAGCATGAGAGGTTTTGTAGCGCCTCGTCCTTAGCGATTCATTCTTCATACAACACCTCAGCATCCTCTTCTGTGTTACACACCCAAACCATGTCCATATAAAAAAAAGGTGTGATACGAAATGCATACAAGCGAGTGTTGAGGTGTCGTGTGCAAAATAAATCAATTGGGACGAGGTGCAACGAAGCCTCCGCCATTTATAATACCTTGCTATGACTTCTTTGTCTTTCTCTGTCATTATGAAGGCGTGCCTAAAATTCTTGTTTTCTATACCTAATATTATGGTGTTGGGAACGGACGCCTTCACGTGGTGGCACAGATATAACTTGGTGGCTCTACTGCCCGGTTATACAAACGTCACTCAGTTCCCTCCCTAGTCCCCAAAAGGAGTAGCGTGGACTGCAGAAGGACGACAGCTTCCACCTGTAGTCCACGGGATTCACTTTGCTAATGAGTCTGGCACTACAACAAACAACAACAATAACAACAACAACAACTACTACTACTACTACTACTACTATTACTACTACTACTACTACTATTGTACAACTACCACTGCACTACTACTACTGCTACTCCTCCTCCTCCTCCTCTTCCTCCTCCTCCTCCTCCTCCTCCTCCTACTACTACTACTACTACTATACTACTACTATTACTACTACTACTACTACTGTTACTGTAACTACTACTGCTTCCTCTATTGTTATTATTATTACTGTTACTACCACTACTACTTCTACTACTACTTCACTACTGCCACTGGACTACTACTACTACTACTACTACTTCTATTCTATTCTACAGTATTACAACACCAATACTACTTTTATAACAACAAAAAGAAGTGCTACCACTACTACTAATACAAATACTACTACTACTCAAGAACATCTACTACCACTGCTGCTACTACTACTACTACTACTACTACTACCAATACTACTACTACCACTACTACTACTGCCACTACTACTACTACTACTACTACTACTTTTTTTTTCTTTTTTAAAATAAAAAAATCACCTCTATCCATTGGTGAATCATATTGTGAAGATCAAAACCAACCTTCCTAATACAGTTCACCATTTGGAATTGTAATGTGAAGGTTAACACTAACCCACATATTACAATCCGTTGGCCCCAAGCACGCCAACGGCTGTGGTTACCAGCCATCTACTATTACTATTATTATTTTATTTTTTATTTATTGATATTACAGTGTAAATAGACATTAAACTATTGGAGTCGCTGATCTATGCGACTCTCGACCACTGTAGCTTCGTAATCCATACCTTCCAGAGAGACAGGCCTGAGGGCTGATGATCTTGTGCCCCTGAGACATAGCAGAGCAGACCTCACCAGGGAGAATGACAGTCGACATCTCATCCAGGCCATAACAGAACTCTGCGGTTGACGTTTCTTCTCAGAAAGAACCTCTGCCAGTCTCGAATAGAATCTCACAGCCTCTGGACCCATCCCACCTGATGTCGTGAACACAAGGGGAGTGAATCGACCGTGGTCCACATGTTGGATTCTTTCTTCATAATTTCTATTTTTTTCTTGTTCATTCATCTTAAGTGCAGCTTCGAGAGACAGTTCACGATGGCATGCTGCCATGGGATCGAATATCCTGATGTCGAAGAAAGCCCTCTGCCCACGTGTCCAGAAACCTCGAGCACTGACATCCACTCTTGCATCATTTGATGTGTTTGCTGTTCTGTGGGTGAAGTGCTCGCCGTCCAGGGGTAGCAGAGCTGGCTCAATCGTGACATCATGGCATATTTCCTGCAGCATTTTGGCAGTGAGGTCGCGTACTTCATCGTGTCGGATGCAAACAAAGCCTCCCTTCTTGCATGCCATTGCATGGTCTGCATTAAAGGCAGTGCCACAGGCACAGTGTTGAGGTAGGTTCTCTATTGGCCACCCATATCTCAAGGCTATGGCGTCAATAAATTCTTGTTTGTTGAAGTGGAAGCCTTTTGCCTTGAGAGGTAGGGTTGTGAGCCAGTTCGATGCCCCAATCTCCTGTGCAATTTCAACTCTTCTGCACTGGTCTGGTGTTAGATGTTCAATTGTGTGCTGCAGCTGGTCTTTTTGTCTTGCTTCACGCTCCTTGCTTATCTGTGTCTTTATGTCTTTCTGCCTTTGGTGGTCTCAACCTGGGCGCAGATCTTCTGTGACAAGGATTCGGTGAGCCTGAGTGAATTTCTGTGTTCATAGCTTGCCACGGCTACTGGATTTATAATGCCAAGGCCTCCCATCCTGGGTGGTAGTGCTAGAAGGTCCCTCTCTTCTGGTGTGGGGATGTGGCCATTGGTTAGAGATGAGAGGAATGAATCCCTGATATCATCCTCCAGTGGTTGTAGCAGCAACTCGATGTCTGGTATGGTTCTCATCACGAAGGTCCACTTGTGCTTTACACCATAGGTAAATGCACTGTATGCTGCATGGGGTTCTGTTTTTACGTGGCGGGATAGTGTATGAATTTCTTCTACCCATGTCTTTACCTTATCACTCACATATTTGTCTTTGAATTCCTTAGTTCCAATCAGAGCCCCTAGATGCCTCTGACCTTCCTTGGTCACTATCACGTTTGTGCCTCTAAATGCTTCTTGTGCATCTTGATAGTAAGCTGGTTTCACGATCAAGATGGACTTACTTGCATTAGGGTAGTAACCTATTTCAGGGCCATGAGATGTTACAAGATCCCACCATTTCCTCACATCCTCAATCTTGCCAGCACCCATGAGATCATCTGCATAGGCTACCTGTTTTACATTGGTGGCCTCGTACCTGATCTATTGTTGCAGCACTGTCATCGCCAGGGCCTACATAGCCATGGCAACGGGGTCCCCCTGGGTAGTTCCTTCTGTGGACTGGATCACACGGACATCGTGAGCAGCTGTCTTACCCACAATTTAGAAATCTGCTGGTTCTTTGTAGGTGTTTTCCACATATTGGGCAAATGCTGGGCATTTAACCTTGATATTGTGCAGCATTGCCTCCCGGTTGATGGAATTAAATGCATTTGAGGCATCAACTAATAATACTGCCTGACAGTCCTCTTCCCCAGATATTTTCCTCATGGAGTGTACTGCTGCCTCACCCCCTGCCTGCTGGCCTGCACACACCTGGAGGTTGCCAACTGCCTGCTTCACATCATCTTTCATTACCTCCATGATGCATTTTCCTATAATCCGTCTTAAGACTTCACCCACCCCGATGGGCCTACATCCAGGATTCTTATCAAGGGGGATTAGTCTGCAAGCCGTCAGTGTTTCGATGTTACTGCACTGACTTAAAGCCAGCTTCCTCGCCAGTGAGGCAATAGTGTTACATAGGTCTGTTGCTGCCTCCCCAAACTTGATGTTACTGAGGATTACTCGCCAAGATTTTGCAACCAGGCCTGACGGTCCCGCCCCTCCCTGTGTGTGCATTGCCTACTACTACTACTACTACTACTACTACTACTACTACTACTACTACTACTACTACTACTACTGCTACTACCACCACTACTACTACTACTACTACTACTACTACTACTACTACTACCACTACTACTACTACTACTACTGCTACTACCACCACTACTACTACTACTACTACTACTACTACTACCACTACTACTACTCACAACAATAACAACAACAACTGCTACTACTACAGTTTATAATAATAGTTACAAAACCGTAGTATTAGCTTTATTTCCAAAGTATCTCCTTATCTGATATTTGCAGAACTAAAGACGACTGTTCAGGTGTCGGCTTCCTGTCTGTAGTGACAGTCCAACGACACTACTAAGTCACCACCACCAGGTGAGATTCCACTTTTGCCGAATATTATTATTTTAACAGTGAAGTCACTGAATTTTTTACGTAATCCCACTACTTCCAAACATCTCTGCTAAGCTGAGTAAAACTGTGATCCGATAATATGAATTTTAAAAAAGTACATCACCGTACTGAAGGGGTTAAAGTGTGTGTGTGGGTCTGGACTTACTGTGTTGTGACTGGATACAGTGGTTTACAGTCTAGGGCAAAAGTTGCTTTGCTCTTTCACTGCTTCAGTTTCACACATGGAACATGTCTGTCACTTTCCTCCCCGACGCATATCAAACATCTTGCATAACATTATTGGCCAGTCATGGAAATTAAGAAGTAAAGGAGAAAATTAGACGAACTTGTGTCGCGGACTGTATCTGATCTGAATTATAACAAATATAATCATATCCTGCCCAGTTATAACGTTGCCTAAGATATAATTAATGGTGAGATAATGGAATAGTAGCCATTCGGTTTTTTCAAGTAGTACGGCGTTATCAGTTTAATGGGGAAAAACTGAATTATTACTGGAAACCATGAATTACCATACCGATCGTACTGATCAATATCCACACCGAATAAAAACTAAGTTACAGCTTGGTGTTTTTGCAGTACAGAACTACCATTGCTTCCTAATGGGGTATGTAGTTTTTATTCAACGAGGTTGTGGTTTTAATAACGTATTCAATTATAATCACGATTCACGGGGCGACTAAATATATATTTCAAGTAATTTCATAACACAGCTGGTCTGGTGGGTATAAATAACAGTTCCAACCACTCTGGCCTCAGCCAGTTTGCGGTGGGTGGGTTGGGAGGCTTCAGTTTACCATCTACCTGACGTTGGTTCGAGTCCTGCAGCCCCCCTGGCCCGGAACAGGGCGCAGCGCAGGACCAGGACCGACTGACCCCGTGACTGGCCTTCACCACGACCGTGACCACAACAGCGACTACGCTAATGATGCCTCAGGAAGAGTTAAGCTTCTCCAGAAGATATTGTGTTTGGGGTTCACAGTTTTCAAAAACGTCCCCCTTCTGTGGTATCACCAGCCATGTCTTGTTAGTCGCCATGATCGTATAATGTCCTCAGAAAGACTTTATGCTACTTTTTACAGTCTTTTGTTCTCATGATAATTACAATAACTACTGCTCTCGGTTAACGAATTTCTAACGCCGAGAAAATACAGTAAATGTAATGTGTGTGTGTGTTTATGGGGGGAGGGGGGATAATCATTAGTTCTTTAAGCATTTTCCCATCATTATTTTGTGACTAACACCAAGCAGTTATTTTCGGCTTTGATAAAAAGCCTCTGGTCTAAAACATTCAGTAACCTCTTCAGTGCGCTAAAGTCTTTATTCTTGCTTCCCAATACGTTTCTGTTTAGCCAAGGAGAAACATTCTTTACTAAAGGGGTTACAGGCAATACCCCCTGACTCTGTCATATACTGTATTATTCATCTAAAGGAACGCTCGTGGCGAAGTGGTTAGAGATAACTAACAGTCTTTTAAAGAAGTATAATAGAATTTCCGATAAGCGAGTCTACTTTTGTTATTCTACTCTGCACTGATTTGAATGTTAAGTGTCAAGTATACTCATTTTATTCTAATTTGACCTACAATTGCCCTCTGTCCACCTCGAAATCCAAACTGTTTCAATAGATAAGCACTTCAATATGATCATGATGATGAATGTAGAGCAGTAGTGTTGTCTTCTTTTTTTTTTTTTTTTTTTTTTTTTGTCACTGAGCTACTCAAAATAATCTGCAAAAGGGAAAATTTGGGCCAACTTAATATGAAAATAGTACTAGAGATGAAGAAATCATCATGATCGTGTCTTTTCCCTCCCCAAAGTGGAGTTGGATAGGACAGAGAGCCATAAATAACCAAATTTTGCCAAGCTGAATGAGCCACACTCCTGTTCACTCAACATTCAAGCCCCCGGAATCCTGGCTCCACGTGGTAGGCCAGAAAACTAATTCCACATATAACTTCAAACTCACTTATCTGTCAGAGTCAATCCAACGACTGTCAAGATAAAAAGAGGTGAAAGTATAAGTATGAATAAACTCTTATACATAACTAAAGCTTAGGAAAGTTTCTCAGTACTGTCTGCTATCCATTAAAGCTTAACTGTTTTTGTTATTTTGGTTGTGTCCCCCAGACTCAAGCGAAACGTGTTCTTTTTTAGACTGACCATATAAGATGTCGAAGATTTACTGATGCTGTTTCTTCTTTTTGCCCTAAAGATGACTGCATTCCGACTACATTAAGATGTGGAGAACATAAACGACCATTAGGTTTATCAATAATACTTCTGTGAATTAGTCTAATTTCAAATTACCGTACCGTTATTTCTGTAAGATATATATCTACCTCATTATTATGTTCATAAGATTTTTTATATAATTCTGCCATATGTCTTCGACAATACATCCTGGACATGAGGAAGTGTTATGAACTACCAAAATAGTGGCAGACGTAGTTCTTGACGGAGGAGAAGGAAAGATATCCGGCCGTGTCCGGACGCCAGGCCATTCTTGTTTCCCTGGTTTTGGACTCGACAAAGATTGGGTGATATTTTGGACTTGGAAAAAAAAAAAAATCCAACGTCACTGCCCACATTTCATGATGTATACTAAAAAGAAAGTATAGAATTACTGAGAACAAAGTTGCGTTATTCTAAACACGTGGCAGTTACACTATATATGAAACTACCGGTATACTGCTTGGTTATCGTGTATCTATGCCTCTTGATATGTTGATTGGTATTAAATAGATTATCCAGCTTACATAGTTTGGTTTGACTGACACCCATGTAGCGTCAGGCAATAAACACTATACGAAACTAACAAAGAAATAAGAGACATGGCACCACAAAGACGACGGCCACTTGTAAAGAAAGGAAAAAGTGGAATAGAAAGGATAAACACAAGCCAGTTAAGCCGGCCACTCGTTTGCACCACAGGCTGATAACGAGGGAGTGGAATATGACGATGAAAAGTAATTTGCTGGTTTAGGGTATTAGCCTAGAGAAAACTTTGTTTCTTTATATCACTGGGTAATATTACACAGCTAATGGTAGGATAAGAAGGTGCGGCTTGGAAGTGTGTGCTGGGGAATAGTGTCAAAATCAGCTTTGGAAGTGAATGATTGACACTGTGCAAAACGTCTGGTCAGTAAGAATAACACAGTAAAACCCTGTACACATATGCGGGGAGAGGGGGTAACTTACAGCTAGTGCGAACATTTACAATAGAAAATAAGATATGAGGTGACGGAAGAAACGAAGAAAAAATGAGAAACATCAAAAGAGGCGAGACGGAATGAGTGTGGGGGAAATGGAGATAGGGTGCGATAGCAGAGTTACTTGATGGTTAGAGTATGCGGGAAACAAAGAACTGAGTGATATGATGCAGAAATTTATATCTATTTATGTATCAGTGTATATCTATCTATATATCTCATAATTTGTAGAGTATATATTATCTCTATCTATCAATTTATCTATCCATCTTTATAAAATCGGCATCATTTAGCAAAAAGATATTTGGACCACAAACTGTGGACTCATAAGACGCAAGAGATCCATTTGCCATGTTTGTTAATTTTGAAGTATGACAGATGTGTCCCTCTGAGCCCCTTTAATGTAAGAAGTCTCCCTTCAGCTGAATAATAAAGCCCGGAGATAGCAGAAAATAAGCGAAGAACAGTGTTTGTCTAATAATGTAATTCGCTGTAGGAATGTTTGTACGGTAAAGACAATGTCGTCTACTGCCTAGAAAAATTGGTGCTACTCCGTTAACTGAAGAAAAACAACGGATAAATACAAGACTGTTAGGAATCTTATTATCCATGATTTCTACGCATAAAAGTAACACATACCTGGGATTCGATCCGAGGATAGAAAATTTTCAGCTTCGCACCTCACCCACCGTGCAAAAGTGCGGGTCTAATAATAATAATAATTTGGTTCTTTGATATACAGTGCTTCTAGTAAGTGTAGGCGTCTTACATCTTACATTTTACTGTAACTATATGTGAAGATGTACCTCAGTATTCTCTGGTATGGTATATATTTGTTGTTGCCTACTTCTTCCTTAGCCTTTATCGTTCTTTTTCTGTCCCTGCCCTCCTCTCCTCCTACTTCTCCCATCTTTCCTGTCACTTCTTAACTCTTTTCTTTTCTTTACAGGTGGCTTTATATTGAGTGACAAGCCAAATGGTTTCCTGTAAGCCAAGAAACCATTTACAACGCTGGGTGGTAACCATATAACCAAACCATACGTGCTCCCTATGTGTCAGGAAGTGGGTTGATGGAGGGTTAGTGTCCCTCCCCGTAAAACAAATAACTCAACGTCAAGTGGCCACCCTTTACGGGATTATGGCGTCTGGCAATAGATAGATAGATAGACTATCGACATGGTGCTGGAGTGGAGTGCCTTAACGCGATAGCACCCGACATAACCAGTGTTAGAAACGTCTCTCAAGTCCCTCCATGTCCCCCGAATGGAGGTTGGTGAACTGCAAGAGAGAGACAGTTCCAACCTACAGTGTACCTGGTTCACGTCCAAATGAGCTTTTGAGGCCACAGAGACAGAAACACCAACGGCAACAAACCTGCTACTGTTACTAGCCTACAGTCGACATATGCCACCAGTAACGGACGTTCCTCTGTGCACGATATATATTACAGAGTAACTAAAATTACTGTTCTACTCAAATATTCGCATAATCTTACCTCTTCCACTCACCTTTCCCTATTTTTCGTTTTATTCGTCTCTTTCAGCTTCACTCCACTTTTTAAATGTGTCCATTATAACTTTAATCATTGTGGGTTATATAACATTCAAAGAAGAAATATTTTAAGAATTCAACAGTAATGTCAAATAGTCACTCCACCAAAAATGTTGGAGTACGGTAGAAAATTTATGAAAAAAATTTTTGCATCGCATTTGGCAATGTTGTTATAACTTTATAAAGAGTAATTCTTACAGATTGTTTCCTCTAAGCATTATATAAAATGTTTTCCCGAACACAAACCGAAGATTTGTAATATTCGTCACAACCAAGGTATTGATATTTTATTCATGGTCTGTAGATCCGGTTTCAATGATGTGCAGTCGGCGGCACATCTGTGTAATATTTTTTTTTATCTGTGTAACATGCGTAGTACTCGTTTATACACAACATAAAGTGTAAATTCAGTGTACAGCTATGTACAGATTGAATAAACGCGGTCCGGATTGTACAGTAGAAGTTCCAAACTTGTATCCCTCGCCCAGCTATGACGGCCGAGGCGGTAAGGTTGTGCTGATCCAACAGTGGCGGGTGAGATCGAATTCATCCCCGCACAGGTGAAGCGAACTGTATCCGTACAAGGAAAGAGCTGGGCTGCCTGACAACTCGAGAATTAGAGTTGGAAGAAGGCATGGTTGGTTGGTTTGGTTGCTTGTCATGGTCTTGGTTGATTTGGTGTGATGGCTTGTCTGGTTGCTTGTCATGGTCTTGGCTGGCTGTGTTGGTTATTGGATGGTCGCGGAACGGGGAAGGCTTGATCCTTCCAGGAAGTGAGGAGGGGTGTCATCTGGGGTCCGGGACCTGGGTGCATCACGAATCACGGAACGGGAGACTGGCTGTGATCTGGACTGTGACGGGGTGTGTTTGGTTGGTTGATTGTCTGGCTCGATTGGTTGTATGTCTGGTTGATTGTCTTGGTTAGTTGATTACTTGATTGATTTGGCTGGTTGCTTGGCTTGGGTGCTGGATGGTCGCGGAACGGGGAAGGCCTGACCTTTCCGGGAAGTTGAGGATAGGTGTCATCTGGGGTCCGGGACCTGGGTGCATCACGAATCACGGAACGGGAAACTGGCTGTGATCTGGACTGTGACGGGGTGTGTAGGTTGGTTGATTGTCTGGCTTGGTAATCTGGTAGCTTGTCTGGCTTGGTAATCTGGTAGCTTGTCTGGCTTGGTAATCTGGTAGCTTGTCTGGCTTGGTTGTCTGGCTTCTTGTCTGGCTTGCTTGGCTTGGTTGCTGGATGGTCGCGGAACGGGGAAGGCCTGACCCTTCCGGGAAGTGATGAGGGGTGTCACCTGGGGCCCGGAACCTGGGTGCATCACGAATCACGGAACGGGAGACTGGTTGTGATCCGGGATGTGACGGGGTGTGTTGGTTGGTTGATTGTCTGGCTTGGTTGCCTCGTTGGTTGTCTGGTTGATTGCCTTGGTTAGTAGCTTGCTTACTTGGCTGGTTAGTTGGCTTGGTTTCTGGATGGTCGCGGAACGGGGAAGGCCTGACCCTTCCGGGAAGTGAGGAGGGATGTTACCTGGGGCCCGGAACCTGGGTGCATCACGAATCGCGGAACGAGAGACTGGCTGTGATCCGGGATGCGACGGGGTGTGTTGGTTGGTTGTCTGGTTGGTTGGCTTGATTGCTCATAACGTGCAGTCTCACATAACTCATCATCACTCATAACCCATCATTACTCATAACCCATCATCACCCATAGCCCATCATTACTCATAACACATCATTACTCATAACCCATCATCATTCATAACTCATCGTCACTCATAACCCATCATCACCCATAGCCCATTATCACTCATAACCCAATATCACTCATAGCCCATCATCACTGATAGCACATCATTCATAACTCAATATCACTCATAGCCCATCATCACTCATAACCCATCACTCATAACCCAATATCACTCATAGCCCATCATCACTGATAGCACATCATTCATAACTCATCATCACTCATAACTCAATATCACTCATAGCCCATCATCACTCATAACCCATCAGCACTCATAGCCCATCATCACTCATAACTTAATAGCCCGTCATCATTCATAGCCCATCATCACTCATAAACCCATCATCACCCATAGCCTATCTGGTATCAGTCAATAACCATCATCTCTCATTACCCGGCATCACTCGTAGCCCATCATTACTCATAATCTAATATCACTCGTTGCCCATCGTCACTCGTAAACTGACATCACTCGTCACTCATAGCCCATCAGGATAACCTATACAGAGAAGGAGACTACGGGATTTTTATTACAGCCGTTGAGAGTGGACGGTCACAACCCTCTCGTGGCAGCAAAACTGAACCGCCACTGGCAATTTTTGTACCAGCTTCAGTCTGGAACTAGTTATTGTTCTTTTCGTTTTGTTTTCTTTTCCTTCAAGTCCATAAATCTCAACTGTCCCTTCGCTTTTCTAGACACTCATTATGTTCTTCCACCACTTCCGGTCATCAGTCAAGAGCACATCAGTATTTTTATCAATAACCATCAATTCACCTTCAGCCTCATTTTAAAAGACATCACCGCCCGGAGACACTAACATCCCCATAGTTTAGTATGCATGAGATTACATCAAAGATATGTAAAAACAAGGACGTAGAAAATTGGTTGATAGTTTTTTCATATTTCTGTTCATATTTATAATGGCTCTTTTGCATGGTGGGTGAGATGCGATGCTGGAACTATTCTGTCCTCGGATCGAATCCCACACCTAGGTTAACTTATATTGATGGAATTGTGCTTGGCAACCGAGTGTTTTTATTCATTGTTTGCATTATATAAGTGTTCCTACAGCATATTACATTATTGGATGAGTTTTTCCCCTAGTATCTCCGGACGAGTTTTTACAGCATAAGGGAGATCCCGTGTACACATCTGACTCAGACAGTTCAGAAAGACTGCTATGCTAATTACAATATAACTCAGTGGTGCACAACTCAAAGTGGGTTGAGGACTAAACTCCTTCCTGGTGATGTGTCCGAGCCCCCCCCCCCCGTCCCCCGAAAAAAGGTCATACATCACATACCTCTGAGACTGGCGCCGCTTACTAAAAGTTCTTGTTGCTGCACTGAGGGGGAGTCTGCCGTGCTGCCAGCTGCACCAAACGTCTTAACATAAGAACTACATAAAAGTTGCGAATTTCTTCAAAAATCTAGAATTCTAGAGATTTGTTTTAATTTCTGGTTAGGTGTTGAGGGCCACATATAATGTTTCCGTGGGCCATATGTGGCCCGCGGGCCTGTAGTTGTGCACCACTGATATAGCTGCTTGAGGGTAGAAAGAATATAACCTCCGTAATAGGTGTGAAAGGACAGAAATCAGGCACCATATTATTTTTTTCATGAGCGTTAGTTCAACTACAATACGTAAGCTACTTGGATATACTTGCAATTGCCGTCTGTCTCAATGCAGGGTACCTACAGATACATGATGGAACGTGGGGGCCCCGCCCACCACTCATATGATGTAGTGCTGCCTACTTCTTCCTTAATGCCTACGGTATTATTCATTTTATGTGTCTGTCCTCCTCTCTTCCTACTTCTCCCTTTTTTTCTTATCACTGTTTAATACTCTTCTTTCCACTTCAGGTACTTCTACACAGAGTGACAAAACCAAAAGGTTCCTTGTAACTCAAGAGGCCATTTGTAACGATGGGTGGTAACCATATATCCAGACTGCGGGACGACGAGGAGCCTGCTACGGCGTCCCTTTTGTCTGCGTGGAGACGCAGATGTGACGTCCACCCACGAACAAAGCCTCCACACTAGTCCGTGTGCCTCGTTGTGGCTAAGCTCTGTCAACCGCATGGGAACATCGGTTCACGGCACGAGACGTCCCTGAAGGGGCAGTTGCTTGTCTGCGGTTGATGGGTCTGCACGATCGGACAGACGGGTAACATAACAACAACAACAACTTACTGAGACATTTCATCATTTGTGTTTCATGGAAGAAAAGACCTGCAACGCAAGAAGAGAGTGAGGGGAGTTCTTATCCACATTCTTTTAGTTTTGTTATTGCGTAGGAAAACTTCAACGTTAATCTCCACTCCTTGTTATGGTACCTGCCTTTTCTTTCACTGCACCTAGGATGATAAAACTCTACCAACATATCGCCTTTCCAGTCACGAGCACAACACAATGTGATTCAAAACAGCCAGCGACTTTTATGAGATACGTTTAGTAGACTTCGACGCACACAGGCACTGTCATTTTTGTAGTTTAATATCCATGATATTACATAAAATATGTATAGAG
This sequence comes from Coenobita brevimanus, assembly GCF_032717465.1. Lineage (NCBI taxonomy): Eukaryota > Metazoa > Arthropoda > Malacostraca > Decapoda > Coenobitidae > Coenobita > Coenobita brevimanus. The sequence continues at coordinate 7,573,433 of NC_137006.1, forward strand.
AGAAGATGTGGAAAGATAACTTGTATGCATTTTCCAAATTTCTGTATATTTACACTGGCCACGTGGCATGCTGGGTGAGGTGCGGGACTGAAAATTTATATACCCCAGATTAAATCCTAGAATTGTGATTATCCTTATTAATAAATTTCTTGCAGAATTAGACGCTTAAATCTTCAATTATATTAAATTTGGGGGGCGTCTCTTTGACTGTATCGACGTACTTACCAGAGCTGGTTCGAATCCTCAGTTTCTAATTTATTAATGAAAGTCTTGTAAAATTAGACGCTTGACTACCTTCCGATGTATATATTTTTTTGCCTTAGTGCCACTTGCTGGTCCGTCATTGGCCATATGGTCGTGTGGGTGTGATTTTGCTGACTTTATTCTGGTCTATGACCATCTGGGAGGGACTTTGCTGACCTGGGAGTTGTATTTGATCGTCCGGGTGAGACTTGGCTGACCTTCGACTTTCTTCTGACCGTCCGGGTGGGACTTTGCTGCCCTGTGACTGGTCTTTGACCATCCAGGTGGGACTTTACTGACCCGTGGCACAGTTCACAAACAAATACACGTTACAGCCTTCCAAAAGCTCCAGCTAAAGATCATCTTCCAAGAACTACCATTAGAAATATACCCCAATGAATCTTCGCAACGCAGAGAGACACGAGTACGCCTAACCAGACATGAAATGCTGCTGTCACCCTTTCCTCTTGCAATACCAACACATAATGCACATCACAAACAATCCAGTTACCCACACTGCAACGCAGCCTCCCACGCTACATCACATTTGCCCACCACACACAGCACACTATCACACTGCAAGCAGTCATTCAACCCTACATAGAATATGTACAGGGGGTCTCATGATCCACACTGCCTAAGACGGTACCTCGTATATCTGCAGCTTTCCCCTAGCCGCTTCCCGGGGATGCACCAGGTAGCGGTGGGATTCTTCTCTTTATATATATATATATATATATATATATATATATATATATATATATATATATATATATATATATATATATATATATATATATATATATGTATGGAAAGAGGGAGAGAGAGAGAGAGAGAGAGAGAGATGGATAGATAGATTAGATAGATGCAGATAAATGGATAGATAGAGAAATAAAATGTAAAAAATTTTGAAATGGCTTTTAATTCGTTAATGTTCATACCTGATTAATGCATTCCTATATTTGCAATCTGTCTGTGTAAGCTGTTATCTCACACACACACACACACACACACACACACACACACACACACACACACACAGAATATAGTAAAATTAATCAATATTTGTATTACCCACGATATCATAGTAATTTTCTTTTTCGCAGTCGTCAGGGTTGCCTCATATCTAGAATGTGGGTCACTGCCAAAAATGATGACGAAACTCTGACTTAATATCAGGGACGGATTTAGGCATAAGATAAACAGGATACAACTGAGAGGCTCGCAGTCTGAAGAGGCCTCTTAGTTTTTTATGTTAGTTTTTTGCAAATATATAAGTAATGGTTTAACCGTCTTAACCCACCCTGCATTCAATTGTGCATCTCGAGGGCATTCTTGTCAAGTTCATTTGTTACACAGCCCTACACCCTGTTAACAGTTGTCAAATGAGGCCTCAACAGCTACCCATAGCTTAAGGACCTTACCATGTCTAAATCCAGCCTTGCTTAAGATGTTGCTTCAGTGTTTTCAAGCCTTTTTATAGTGTTCACTTTCTCTGAGCTGAGTAACATAGTCTGTCATTAACCAGAATGAAGTAGGCTTGCAATTCTAAGCGGGTCAACATCTTCGTCGTCCCTCGACTTACCTTGAAAGTATAAAGGCGCTTCTGGCCATGTTGATAAAATTGAGAGAGTCACAGTGTAAATCACAACCTATTATTTTTAATGGTGATTTATGGAGCACCTGTAATTTTTAGACGTGATAAGCTTGCACTTTCATCTGATAGTGTGGTCAGCAACGTTGAAAAATGGTCAGACAAGACGTATCATCATCACATATTTCAGAAATTATCGCCAAGCTTACAGGGCTTCATCACATTTTTCACTTACCCAGTTTCTAAAATACGGCCCTTTCTACGACACTTAGGTTAGAAACGAACACCAAAAAATATACTTACTATGAAATTTTAGCCACCAGATAAACTTGTATTGCTAAAAAAATAAATATAGGCCATCAGACGTAAAACAGACAAGAGGATTTTTTTTTTGAAGAGTATAAGTAAAAAATGTGATATTTTTCCTTTTCTCATTCGCTTTATATCACAGTTTATTAAGATAATGACATGAGTGTAGTACCAATGGAATAACGAAATACCGGTAATGAGAATGGAGATCAACAGAAATGGAATAAACAGAGGTATCATAAACCCTGTCCCAGTTGCTTCACTCCAGTAGACTTTATTGCTATTCTGATAATCCCACTTCTGTCAAGTACTTCTGTAGTTTCCATATCAATTATGAGCAGAATGAATGTATGACCATTACAGTAGGTTGTTTAACTATCACTTCTCACGCTGCAGTGCACATCCTCTTGCCTTTACATGTGTGATAGCAAGAAACATTTTGAAGGATTATGATAATGACAATGATCTATTGTTGGCACATAGTCCTTGATAACTCTTGTTGATAAATTTGCCCTTGTCTGTTTGTTCTGGGGGTGGAGAGAGAGAGAGAGAGAGAGAGAGAGGCTCCATATCGATCAGTGCTGGCTGGGGGTAGGAAATTGTATGTTTGTTGTGGTAGTTGTGATGAGGACATGGGAAGGGTAGGCGGTGGAGACTGTAAGTGGATATGGTGTTGATGGAAGGATGTTGCTGAGATGGCGATCTGGTGGAGCTGCAGGGGTTATTATGTTTGGTGGTGATAACTGACTTGATGTTGTTTTTATTGTGGATTCTTATTTATATAATTGCGTTGCGATGACGAGGATGATGATCATAATGACTGGGACTTTCATTACGTTTTTTTTTTTTTCTATACACCTGTGTTGTTGTAGGAGTGGGGTTCATTTTTTTTTTTTGTTACTATTGCCACGGTTTTTGTTTTGCTTGTGGTGGTGGTGATGATAGTGGTGTTGGTGATGTTATGTGGTGTTTGTTATCGTTGTGTTAGTTGTGATCATTGTCTTGTTGTTTGGTGTTCCTGTTATAACTCTTGCGTGCGCTGGAACCGTGGCAGGATATTGCGTCACGAGGAGTGTATGGGGCTATACTTCCGTGGGTCTGTGGTGAATAAAGTTTGATATAGTTTAATTTGGGTTGTGTCAAATTTTGTTAATGGGTTGAGGATCAGTTCAGGGAATAGCCTATTGTTTTTCTGTGCAGTAAGTTATAGATCAAAACCATAGGGCATGGTCGTCTCAAACAGTTTTGATCAAATTTGGGCCAAACTTGTTGGACAGGATAAGGGCAAGGCAATAATAAAGTAATTCGACGTTAAGGACACGTGATCTAAAGTCAGTGTCACAGGCAAAGTCCGATGCTCGGGTCAGTTTGTTAGACACGGTCGTTGCACTCTCTATGTGCTTGTTTTTACCGTTCTTATGATGGATGTATAATAAGCAGACCTAAGGCTTGGCGTTATCTGGTCTATACGTCTGTTACCTTGAGTTTAGGACTCAGTATTGTTTTAATGATATTATAAGAGTGCCCTCCACACTTTATCTATTAGCCATTTGATGCTCACATTCCTTATGTTTTGTTTAATATTATTGTTCTTCTTTTAGTCCACTTTGCGAAATGTTACGTCTTCACTTTCGTATTTAATATTCCGTCTTTTAAAGTCATTGCATTTTTCTTCATCGCATTGAAGACCCCCCCCCCCTCTAGCTCTCTCTCTCTCTCTGTTAGGTTAGGCTAGGTTAGTTAGGTTAGGTTAGGTTAATTTAGATGATTATTAAGTTCCGTTAAGCGTTCATCTAAAATAACCTAATCTAAACTAAACATAAACTAGGTTATCCCAGACTAACCTAACCGCAGCCTACGTTAACTTTAATTAACCCATTCTATTTTAAACTCATATCACGAATTCCCTGGAGATTTCTTGAAATCACTGGTTACACAAATCCTTAAACACACACACACACACACACACACACACACACAATATATATATATATATATATATATATATATATATATATATATATATATATACTGTATATATATGACTCGAGGAAGTCCGAACTGCATTCTTACTTCACAATCTTGGTAGGGCCAACATTGTGGTGATATCTCTCTCTCTCTCTCTCTCTCTCTCTCTCTCTCTCTCTCTCTCTCTCTCACACACACACACACACACACACACACACACACACACAAACATCAGAATACAGGCGGAAGGTCTGTTGACTTTTCCCATCCCTGCTTTCCTTCAGCCTCCCTGGCTTATTAGCATCCACAGTGACTCTCATCCGTAATCTCTTTTTTGTCTGATCTTTATTTCCGTCCTAATTGACTGGTGACTGTTTGGGATGATGTGAATGTGGAGAAAATGTTATGGTGGGAGTATGTATGTTATAATCATTATTATCATAACCACCATTATCATTGGATACACAACATTAATATAGCCTTCGACAAGCAACGTTTTTGAGCAAATGCATGACACATTCCCATATTTGCTCTAGATGTGGCATTCCTTTATACACCAAATACAACATTTAATTTTTTCTCACACACGTACACAAGGCAACAAAACACGCCCCGAAATGAACTTGTCCTGTACTAAAACAGCGAGTTGAACAGAATTGGTGCCAGTGATGGTTGATATGGGGTTTGGTGCTTTTGTACTGGTCTTTCGGCTATTACACCTCAGGTTTGTGGGTGCTGACGAGCATCGCAGCAACTTACTCTGTTACTTACTATGTAAGTACAGGACCAAACAGTATGTAAGGGACCGTGCTGGAGTGCAGTAGAATTCACAAACAGTTTTGATCCGACAATAATCAAACTTGGTGAAAAGGCTGGAGGTCAGCCACGTGGCAGACTAATTATGCTGAGGATAACAGTTCAATAGTTAAGGTCACATGGCAAAGGTAACTAAACCAGTTTTCATTCAAAGTAGAACAAACCTGGTGGAAGGGTTGAGGGTAAGGCACGAGAACATGCAGTCAGATATCAAGGTGGCAAGACAAGGTCAAAGGTTGAATCATGTGTGTCTGTATGTGAACAAAATACATAAAACAGCTTTATTCTAATCATGGTGGAAGGGCTGAGCATCAGCTACTATTTTTTTTTTTTTAAGAAGAACTGCAGACAAGGACACATGACAAAGTCAAATTGAACTGCTTTTACCGTACTCAAAACACAGTTGGTAGAACGATTTGGTAGGCTATTAACCCTGCGTGTGCTGGCGGATCTAGGACCCTCATGGAGCCCTGGTGCCGGCCAGTTCTCGACCTTTTCTTGTTTTGCTAGATTTTTATTTTTTGTGTGTCCGAGTCTGGGCATAGGATTCACAGCCTGCACTCAAGGCCCAGTAGTCCTCCTACATACCATACACCTCTACATGTCACCACTTCGGGCTAACACCCGCCGTCCATATTGAATACATGCTAGGGCTGCCTCATACAGAACTGGTGTATTGGTATTAGCGGGGGTACTTTTACGACATGTCGGCGGGTCTTCTGATAGATCAGTAAAGTCTGATTTTATGAAATGCAAATCCTTAAACTCTTCAGTGTCCCAGCTGAGATTTGAACCTGGGTCCGGTAGGACTGCAGGCCACCTCTCTACCGATTAAGCCACCGCCTCACTGATGAGAAAACATGGAGAACAACTATAAAAGTACTCACAGAAGCCATTTAGGTTGATTTTGAGGTCGATTCTCCCTGAGCAGGCGGCTGAAAGCTTCAGAGTAACGCCCGTAGACTTCACCGCCCCACCGCCGCCACAGAGCGAGAGGTAGGCAGAAGCTCTGCATTTTCTTCATCGGTAACTATGCTATTTGAGCCAAGGACACTCTTGCTGGGTGTATAGATGATATAGGAAGTGTCCCCAAGCATAGCCATGTACGTTGGCGCATTATGACAAGCAAGTGAGTGAGCCGGATTGCCCATATAATGTTCGCAATAGTTCTTATTCTACATTTCTGAGGTAGAACGTCTGTGCCCACACATATTATTCTGTACATTATATTTGTTTTCCACACAACTTATAATTCTTTTCATAGTCTACCACTCTTGGTGTTTTTTCTCGTACACTCAACGCACTACCGTTCTCTTGTCTCGCATGGCAAGATATTCACATGATGTCATTTCACTTAGTATATTTTCTCGTGCACACACACAAACACATGTAACGTATTTTACTTCACTTACTATTATAATATCACTAACACTAGATTCTTATCATGTTACAGTTATTTATGAGATAGCATTACGTATTATTTACAATTATATACATTTCACTTGCGTCTTTTATCGCACACACCACGTAGTTCAGAAGTGGAGTAGGATGTGGTATTCTTTGAAGCAGGGTGTGAGGCACAGCCCCACATCACACTCCACACACTGGTAACACATGTCTTTTCGTGCGTTCTTGGCCGTACTGTGCTGTGTTGGCACACGTGACACCTGCGTTGGGGATTCCTCTTCGCACCTGGCGCCGTCACTACCTCTGGGAAAAGACATTTGGTGAGGCGAAGGGGATTTTCCCCACGAGTTCAATGTTTTCTCGGGGCACGATCGCACCCATGGGTGCCAATCAGCTCCCTGCACAGCTCCCTTATCAAGTCCTTGAAAGGGTAGCTGGATCCTGTGGTGTGGGTGTGGAGGAGGTGATCATTCAAACTGTTACATCCAACAGGTGAAAGAACAGTTTCTTGTACCACTTCATCGTGGGCCTGGCACACCCGACGCTCAATATCACTACATCTGACTAGTCTACCTGACACATATTGATATTGTAATCAGTTACAGACCCAGGCCTCCAAATATGCACACGTTTTTCGCTGCAGTAATCGATGGTCCGTGTGATATGCATCAGGGGAACGACGGATGATGAACCATCGAAAAAAGGTTTACCTCGTGGTTGTGGTGCCATGTAGTGGCGAGGATAATACTGGCTTGAAAAAACACTACCTCCTTCCCTTCCGGTTTCCTGCCCACCTGTACCACGTGCCGCCTGTTTTTTTTCACTGTACTGCAGATGCCAGTCTCTTACTGCTGCAAATACCGAGCAAGAAATGGGCTAGTGTACCAGTTGTCCAGGTAAAGGACGTACCCATGATGAAGGCATGGCTGCATCATTGTTTTCACAATTGCACCAGACAAACCGACAATCCTGTCCTCGGTAATTTCCGTCTGTGCACCAGTGTACAGGGCTATGTCCTGCACATACCCGGTCCTGCAGTCACACATGACGAATATTTTGAATCCAAAGCGGTGTCTTTTGCTTGGGATATATTGCCTGAAGACAATGTTCCTCCTGCATAACAAGAGTCTTTCATCTGTGACCAGGTCTCTGTAGGGAGATAACGAGGATGAGAATCGCGCCCTCAGGAGATCAAACACTAGACGAATTTGGCACATCCTGTCAGTGTTTCCTACTTTGCTGGGGTCCTCATTCTCATAAAAATGGAACTGGCTGAGAATGTGCTGGAATCTGTTTCTCCCCTTAACACTTCCGAAGAAGGGTGTTGACAAAAGGGGGTCCACAGTCCAGTATTGAGGTAACTGATTCTTTTTTATCAGTCCCGTCAATTGAACTAAGACCAGGAACATGTACAACTCCTCAACAGATATGTCGACATCAAACAGTCGGCTATGGGGTGTTTGTGGGGCTGTGCCATGGCGAAATGCTGCATATGTGTTTGAAAGCATACAGATTCTGAGAACCAGCTCTCTAGTGAAATTTTTTTTTAAGAAATCGATCCTCCTAGAGGACTGGTTCAACTCGGGAACAGTACACCCTACCGTGTCTCGACAATTAAATGGTTGCTGAATGGGAACAAAATTGCTCCCATTCTCCCACTCCCACGACACTTCACCATCTCCACCATCACCACCACCGTCCCCATCATCAGGATGGGTAGGAGAACCTGGGGTCACCAGGGGAATTTGTCACCTCCTCCTCACCTTCCTCCCGACTATCACTTTTTTTCCTCCTACCTTTCTCTTTTCCTTTCCCCTTCTCCTTTTCTTTCCTCCCCACATTACCATTAAGGGAGGAGGAAGCACTAAAATGAGGTGGGGAATTTCCATGGAGGTCACGTATGCTGGAGGCGCTGGGCTGAGGTGACTCAGGCCTTTGTGAGGTCAGTGGTGCCGTGATCATCCGCACCCCACGTGAGTAAAACAAACCACTGCTCACCTTGTATTTTTTAGTTTACAAATCCTCCCTGGCCTTCGGCCATTTACGGGGTGATCCTACCACCTTTAGCAGAGTGTATTTAGCACTAGGATCCTCTTGATATTCATCCTAACTAGAGGAATCGTCATACGATCGAGGGCGGCAGGGAGTGGAGGGAAGTGATGGTGGTAGTGGGGCTCCCTGGGAGATTAACGTCGTCACCTTCATATATTTCGCTTTCCTGGGGCATTGTACTTCTTCATCATTGCTTGATTCTGAGTCTGGCTGAGCATAATCCCTGTCAGCCACATCATCATCTAATAGGGAATCGCTTTCCCCATCATAGGGCACCTCAAGGAGAAAGTCTCATGCTGGTCTAGGCCGCAGAGCACCTTGATCCTCACTCATTCAGTCAAAATCAGACTGACGTGGCGTGCTCCCACACGGGCCCAGGTGTGTGGTGATGACTCATACCTGGCATGTGAGGCCTAGAGAGGCACGGGAATACTCCTGCTGATTTGTTGGTGCATAGTTTGAATTGTCATAATTTGGCAAATATATCAAACTGCGGACATACATATATATCCCTGGCACTGTCCGCGCATATGGGGGCCGACACACATGTCGATTGTTGGCACGGGGCAGGTAAAGAAGGGATTCGATTTTAGAATAGCCTGTGGAAAGTCAAGGTCAAATAGTTGGGTCTAAGTTCGACCCGTGTGTGTTGCAGTGGTTGTGAGCATGTGTTTTGTCTGCCAGCACTAGTTTAGACATTAACCCCAACACCGCGGGGTTGTTTTTGTGCTCCTTGCATGTCCCGCGAGGATATTCGTGCTCCGACTGACTTTTTAAAAATATTTGCCAAAAATCAGTTATTAGTCCTAGAAAATTATAATTATTTATGCCTATGGCACATACCTTCAGCTTTCTCCTGGGATGTCTGTTGAGCCTTCTTCGAGTACCGTAGGACTTGTGGAGACTTCTGAAGTTGGGTAACGAAGTCTCCACTTTACACTTCCCAACACCCCATAATATGATTACCACAGCCTGATAGTATCACTAGAAACACTATTCTATGATTTTCAAATAGTTTGTAATCCATACTCCAAAAAAAAACACTGTGAAAGCAATGAAAATTACGAGCGTGTACAAGCTTCCCACTTGCGCTCGTTCCCCCCTGGTATTCTGTCATTTATTATTCATAAAAACACTCACACTTTATATTCCTATTACTTTATAACACTTACATATATCTGCAGTATTTATCCGTAAGTTTCCTTCAGTAATAGTAGTTTATTGTCACTGTAGGCATTCAATTTCTCTTTATATTCCTATTACTTTAAAACATATATTTGCAGTATTTATCCATAAGTTTCCTTCAGTAATAGTAGTTTATTGTCACTGTAGGTATTCAATTTCTCTTTCAGTAAAATAAATAGAGAGCCAAGACTTCACTTTCACTGTCATAACTTCAAGTATTTGTACTCATATTCTTATATTACTAATTATTTACATTTCTTTTTACATTTTCTATTGTATTTTCAATATTTACACTTCTATTTTACTTACACTATGTTATGCACTGTCACTTGGAGTAACTTATAGAACTATATTACACTGTTCCATCATATTTACATCCATTGCTTTCGCTTGCTATTCACACATTTTTTTACACATTATTTACACATTATTTACATTTTCCACTTGCACTTTTAGAACTGCTTCAGGCTGTGGTAATCAAAGAAGCAGGTAACGCAGAGGGGAACCTGGCACTCAGTGCACTGCCAAGAGGTTCGTTTGTGCTCAGGTGTGTGTCTGGTGGTATGTGCACACACCTGGCACCTGCGGATCATAGCCTTCCTCTTCGTTGTGGCAGGCATTTGCACCAGTCTGTGCCGATCCATGTACGTCCTTTGCTCAAGTCTGTCAGGAAGTCTAACAGAATGGCGCCTTGGAGCTGCTGCTGTCACCCTACCATATCTCTCAAGCAGCTGCTGACCACAAGTCCTGGCGAACAACCTCAGGGAGAAGGACTTAGATGGCTTTACCTTCATCTTGTACAGGATGAAGGCGTTCAGCATCGTCATGTCAATGAGATGCAGAAAAACTTTCCTGTACCACCTCGTATTCTTCCTGAGGCAGCCGATCTCTCCAATCATCATGTTGGACTTGTCCACCAGCCGCATGTTGATATTATAGACGATGACAGCATCAGGCTTCCTCACAGGTTCGCTTGTCCTACAGTCGACCTTCCCACTGTCTTTCAGTTCCCCCTTGAGTACGGTGGTGAGCATGTGCACGACCCTCTTGTCATGCCACCGTATTGCCAGCATCTTCTCAGACTTTCATAGGTGCACATCTCCTTGCTGCGAGTTTCCTGCCTCGGGGAATTTGGGGAAGTTGGCACGATTGCTCTTCACAGTGCCTCAAGAGCCGATGCCGTGCATGCTCTAAAAGGTATTTAGCAAGTTTCTGTGCTGTATAGTAGTTGTCGGTATACAGCACATGATTCCCACCAAAATACCTTTCAAGCAGCACTTTCACTACACAGCCTGAGAAGCCAAGGGGGTGTGTTCTGTCCAGATCGACAGTGCTGACTGAATAGATGATGAAGTCAAGGATGTACCTCGTCTTACAGTCGCACAGTACAAAGAACTTGATTTCAAAGTGATGGCGTTTGCTTGGAATGTACTGTACAAACCTAAGACGTCCTCTGAACAAAACCAAGGATTCGTCAATGACAACCTTCTGAAATGGGGGGAAGAATGACAAACATATCCTTCATTCTGCTCAGAATCTCCCGGATCTTCCAAAGTGGGTCAGTCTGGGAAGGTACATCATTGTTTACAAAGTGCAGGTTTCCCATGATGTTGCGGAAGCGATCTCTGGCCATGTACTTATTGAAGGTGGGTGAGGGTAAGGGTTCCATAGACCAGTATTCTTCCAACTCATGCTTCTTTGAATGTGGCATGAGAAGCATGAGGGCGACGAACACATACAGCTCCTGCACTCCCAGCACGGTCCACTGTTGTATCTTCGCTGCACCTGCACCACTTGCAGCATGTTGTGACTCGTACCTGTTTGTCTCATCACATATGTGCTGCATGACTTCATCATCGAGGAAGGCCAAAAGGAAGTCCACACACTCAGCATCCTCGTCAAGAGTGAAGGCAGGCTGTATCCCTGAGGAACTCTCGTCGAAATGAAGTTGTTCAGGGACGAAATCGGAACCTTCCATCTACACGAAGGCGTCCAGGATTTCCTGTCGTGGCGGTGTAGGGTGGGTGAGCATGGAGGGTGTCTGTGAGGCAGACTGGGCTGTTTCAAGTTCACTCTCACTGACCCTAGTTTCCATGCAGCACTAGCAGCCCTTACTTTTCTTGCTACTCTACTTTTACGAGTAAGGGATTTACCTCTTCCCCTATGGCCTGCCTTCACTGTAGGTGTTGGTGGAGACTCTGACGACGAAGACTCAGGAGAAAATTCCGCTGAAGATGAGGAAGAAATTAGTGAAATGGGGCTGGGGGGACAGGGAGGTGATTCACCTTGGGACTAATGGCGGGCTGGGTCACGCGAGGCCATTTTTCTGGGGCTAACCCGCTGCCTTTTCACTCCCTTCCCAAAATCCTTCCCTTGTTGCACTAAGGGCTCCTTTTCCTTGGAGCTAGGGATAACTTGGGACACTGAAGCACTCTTACTAGGAGTTTCTGTCACGATTTCCTCCCCAGCCTCATCACACGATTCACCCGAAGGATCAGTCACTATCCATCATTATCATTGATAATTCTGCCAGTTCATGTTCCACTACTGAGTCACTTAGTCGTTTACTGCTTCCCACACGAGTTTTTCTAGGGGTAGAGGTCACAGGGCCATTTGCAATGGATGCAGAAGTGGCGGGAATTGCGGGGTGCAAGTGCGACATAGTTTCACCTCAGAGGATGACAAGGAACTGAATGATGTGGCGTATATGGGCAGGCAAGGGTTGACAATGTCAGTAGGGAGACAGCTGCTAATTTATATGCTATGAAATGATTGGTAGGAAATCTCGATAATACATAAAAAAATAGGTAGTTCCAGGTGAATGTAAATATCACTTAGGCTTCTCCCTTCCATTCTTATATATATTTTTATTACGAGAATTGATTATACGGCATATTTCAAGGGGAAATTACCAGAGAAAATTAGCGAACGAGTGCACATGAGGTGTTGTCAGGTGATAATTAGCCAATTCCAGATGTATGGCACTATCACTTACCTTATTTCTTTTTTTTATATATTATTTTGTATAAGAATAGGGCATAGGGCTTATTTCAATGAATGAAATCAGTGGAAAATATCGGGGAAGATTTGCTTAGTGCAGTGCAGCCGGGCAGGCGAGAGGAGAGGGTAATGGAGGGGAGGTAGGGAGGGGAGTCAAGAATGGGGAAAAATGACTAAATTGTCAACAATGGATGGGAGTACAGATGACATTAGGAGCGCTGACTGTTGTTGGACATTGGCAGTACTGATAGATGATACAAGCCACCACTTGTAAGCCCGGGAGAATTCAAAATAACACAGAATCACAAAAGTGACGCCCCTCGGTATGATCCATTGCGCCCGAGCGTCACGAAAGTGACGCCTTGCAGTTAAGGGGTTAAAGGCTGTGAGCTAAGTTAAACACTTTTATTGCCATTGGCATCAACTGAGACAAAATCAAGTCATAACACAGGCTCATTTACCAATGTAAATTCAGAATCTCAGGAAGATACCTTAACCCTTTAACCGCAGGTATTGTTTTGGTCTGACTGTCCTCTCCCGCGGGGGTTTCAGCCAAATGTAAACAAACCTTTAAACCTTAACCCCTTAACCGCGGGGCGTCACTTTCGTGACGCTTGGGAGCAAGGGATCATACCGCGGGGCGTCGCTTTTGTGATTCTGTGTTATTTTGAATTCACCCGGGCTTCCAAGTGGGGGCTTGTATCATCTATCAGTACTGACAATGTCCAACACTAGTCAGCACTCCTAATCTCATCTGTACTCCCATCCATTGTTGACAATTTAGCCATTTCTCCCCGTTCTTGACTCCCCTTCCTACCCCCCCTCCATTACCCTATCCTCTCCCCTGCCCGGCCATGCTACGCTAAGTAAATCTTCCCTGGAATTTTTCACTGATTTCATCCATTGAAATAAGCCCTATGTCGTATTCTTATACCAAATAATATATACAAGAAAGAAATCAGGTAAGTGAGAGTGCCATACACCTGGAATTGGCTAATTATCACCTGACAACACCTCACGTGCACTCGTTCGCTAATTTTCGCTGTTTTTTTCCCCTTGAAATATGTCGTATAATCTATTTTCGTAATAAATATACATGTAAGGAGGGAAGGGAGAAGCCTAAGTGATATTTACATTCACCTGGAACTACCTAATTTATAATGTATTGTCTAGATTTCCTGCCAATCATATCAGTGCTACACAAAGCTGTTTCAAGATTTAACATTGGTAGCTCTGATTATATATCTCCTAAGCAGGCCTCTAATCTATTTTCGTAATAAATATACATGTAAGGAGGGAAGGGAGAAGCCTAAGTGATATTTACATTCACCTGGAACTACCAAGTTTATAATGTATTGTCTAGATTTCCTGCCAATCATATCAGTGCTAGACTTAGCTGTTTCAAGAAGTAATATTGGTAACTCTGAATAACCCCTAAAAAGGCCTCTAGGCTGGCTGGCCCTGCGTTATCAGTGTACTGTCATCTTCCGAAGTAAGAGGACGTATGTTTCTTCTTGCTGACTTCAAGGCCTTTTTTCACCCCCATGCAAATGGCTCTGTGACCTTTACCCCCTACTAAACCTCGTGTGGAAAGAGGTAAAGGGCTGACAATTGATAAAAGAGTGACTACGATCTTTCTATTGAGTAAAATAGTGCAAGTGGAATTGTAAATAATGTGTAAATAATGTGTAAACAGCAAGTGAAAGTAATGAATGTAAATATACGTGAACAATGGAAAATAGTTTTATAAGTTATTTCAAGTGACAGTGCACAACACAGTGTAAATAAAATAGAAATGTAAATAACGTAAATAAAATAGAGAACGTAAATAGATGTGTAAATGAGTAGTATTATAAGAATACGAGTATATACCCTAGGAGTAATGAAAGTGAAAGTTTCACTCTAGCATGTCTGAATGCTATGAGTTATGAGAGTGAAGATGAAAGTGACATTCACTCTCAATGCCAGTATACAAAACGAGAAAGTGAATGCTACGTATTTTACTGAAAGAAATTGAATCCCTACAGCGACAATAAACTAATACTACTGAAGGAAACTTATGGATAAAGACTGTAGATATATATAAGTGTTATATAGTAATAGAAATATAAAGTGTGAGGGGTTTTATGAATAATAAATGACAGACTACCAAGAGCGAACTAGTGCCAGTGTGACGATCAGACGGGCTCGTAATTTCCATTGCTTTCACAGTGTTTTTTTTTTTTAGTATGGATCCCAAACTACTTGAAAATTGTAGAATAGTGTTTATAGTGTTTGTATCTGCCTGTGGTAATCATATTACGGGTTGTCGGGAAGTGTAAAGTGGAGACTTCGTTACCCTACTTCAGAGGTCTCCACAAGTCCTACGGTAACCGACGAAGGCTCAACAATCATTCCAGGAGAAAGCTGAAGGTATGTGCCATAAGCATATATAATTTTATTATTCTAGGACTAATAACTGATTTTTGGCAAATATTTTTTGAGAGTCTGTCGGAGCCCAAATAACCCCGCGGCACACGCAAGTCATTGGTAAACAAGCCCGCGGTGTAGGGGTTAATAACTCTGCACAGAATAAAGCTAGAGAAAAAAAATAAGGTACCATTAGAAAGTACTAACCTTCAGCTTTCCATTGATGTAGGTTTCATGACTTTGTTGACTTTCACAGGATGGGGAGAGCCATTAGAAGTGAGGGGTGTGAAATAACTATTTTACGCCCCACACACCAGTACCAAATGCCAACCACTCTCTCATAATAGTAATATAAACATATATGAACACTGTACATACGATAAACACCCACTCTGTGTTCACTGAGGTAGGTAAAAGGCACTTCCCTGCGGCTGTGCCCGCTCTTCACTGCGGCTGCGCCTCACTTCACTGCGGCGGCACCCGCTCACTGACGTTTCATGCGATCTTTTCATTCTTTCTAACTTCTAATATTATTTTACATATAATATGGGCAATATACATTATATTTACAATGCACTTATTACTATATTGCATCACTGGCGCATCACAGAATTACATAAGTGCCGCAGAATTCCACAAGTGCCGCAGATTCTCTTATTACAATATCACTTATTATACTGGCCAATATTTCCTTTTTTTTCTAGGCAAAATATCCCTTATTACTACATTATCCATTATACAATTATTGGCAAAGCACGTCACTGTCGCATCACTATATATCACTGTCACTTTCAGTATTTACTCAGAGAGTGGTACTCGGCAAAGCACGGAGTTACACATAGAGCGACTTGGCATTCAAGGCACTGGTGTGTGCTCATTTTTCTCGTCCTAGGCCTCCGTGTGGTGGTAGAACATACTCTGCAGCGGCCCTGTGACAACCTGCCGCCTGCTGTAGGAGGCAATTTCACAAGCTGGTGCCGGCTCATGTAATTGCGGCACTCAAGACGGTCAGGTTGTGTGTCAGAGTGTCGCCTCGGGATCAATGCCGTCACCTGACCAAATCGTGCAAGTAGCTGGTGCACGACAGTCTTGGAAAACTGTCTCAGTGATGGTTGCCTTATGCCCCCGACTTGTGTCTTGTAGAGAATGAAGGCGTTGAGCATGCACATATCGAGCATGTGCAGGCAAGCCTTCCTGTACCATCAGGTGTTTCTCCTGAGACAGTCGATTTCGCCAATCATCATATCAGACTTATCAACAAGTCTCATATTTACATTATAATCAATGATGGCATCAGGCTTCATGATTGGCTCTCCCGTCCTGTAGCTGACCTTCCCAGTTCTCTTCAATTCCCCCTTGTGGATGGTGCTGATCATATTCACGACCTTCTTGTCATGCCACCTGATCGCAAGAAGCTTGTCTGACTTCTTCAGGTGAACATCTCCTCTGGATGATGATGATGCTTCTGGGAAACTAGGCCACTCTTTCCTATAGCTCCGTACAGTGCCAACAGTGCCAATGCCGTGTTCAGCAAGGTATTTGGAGAGTTTCGGTGCTGTGTAATAATTGTCTGTGTACAGCACATGATTACCACCAAAATACCTCTCCATCAGCACTTTTACAACGGAGCCAGAGAAGCCAAGGGGGTCTTTCCTGTTCACATCCATTGTGCTAGCCGAGTAAATGACAAAATCCAGGATATACCCCGTCTCACAGTCACACAGCACAAAGAACTTTATCCTAAAGCGGTGGCGTTTGCTGGGGATGTACTGCATGAATTTGAGACGTCCTCTGAACAATACCAGGGATTCGTCTATGACGACTTTCTGCATAGGCCTGAAAAATCGCATAAATCGATCCCTAATCCTGTTGAGAAAATCCCTCACTTTCCACAAAGGGTCAGTTTGGGACGGGTTGTCATTGTCAGCGAAGTGCAGGTATCCCAGCAGCTGTCGGAACCAATCCCGTGACATATACTTCCCGAATATTGGGATAGTAGTTATGTCATCCACGAGCCGGTACTCCTCCAACTCATGTCTCTTTATATGGGGCATCAAAAACATTAGTGCAAAAAACACATACAGCTCTCTGATCCTGACAGGCAACCACGACACTTGCTTTGGTGAGCCAATAGGTCCCAGCCCTTCTGCTGCACACTGAGCTGCATACCTATTGGTCTCATCGCTGACATGCTGCACAATTTCATCATCCAGGAAGGCCAGGAAGTAATCAACAAAGTCATCACCTGCGTTGCATGGGAAGGCAGGCTGTATTCCAGCATTTATCATATCAAACGGTGGATTGTGTGGCTGGAAATCTCCACCGTCAGACCAAACAAATGCATCCACTTGCCCTGTGCGTGGTTCAGTGGCAGGGGCAGGTTGCATTCCACTCGTTTCCCCGTGAGAAGGAGCTGAGGTGGAGGCAATGGGTGAGGCAGGAGGTGAGGCAGGAGGCAAGCGGGAAGTGGGTGAGGCAGGAGGCAACGGGGAGGGGGGTGAGTGCGGGGGCGGTGAGTGGGGGGGTGGCGTGGGTGAGGGAACTGAGCGGGGGGCAGGCGGGAGGGTTTCTGACCTGGTGCGTGGTGAAACTTGACCCTTTCTACCCTGCTTATCACCTCGCTTATCGCCTCGCTTATTGCCCAGCTTTGCCCTCCAACTGCCACGCATCCCCTTTGTTCTAGGCCTGCCTGCACGGCCTGCACGGCCTGCCTTCCCTCGCTTTGCAGGCTTTGGTAATTCGTACTCCTCAGATGATGTAGACTGAGGAGAGAGCACGACAGATGATGATGATGATGATGTGAGGGCAATAGGGCTAGGGGAACGGGAAATTGATGGGAAATGCGTACTAGGGCCTGGTGTGGGAGACGTGAGCCTGCGCTTCACTCCCTTCCCACGTGCAATACCAGATTTGCCCATAGGAGCCTTTCCTTTCCCAGAGTAAGTTGGGGGTGGTGGGGGGAATCAACACGATCACTTTCATCACTGTCACTATCAATGGAAAATGGTTCACCACCAATCACTGCCAAATCATCACTGCTTGCTGTGAGTGTGTCACTTTCACTGCCACAATCAAGAGTAGTACTTACAGTTTTGTCCAGCTCAGTTCTAATTTCAGGAGTGCTCAACCCCTTCTGCCTCGCCGTCGGCAGTTCCTTTACCGGTGTAGAGGTAGAGGGAACACTAGCACTAATCATTGTAGAGGAGGAAGCGAGCGACGATGAGTCGGGATGGAGTGCCATTATCACGCACAGAGCTGGACAGATACTGACTGACGCGGGTCAGGGCAGGGGTGGGGGGGCCCCCTCGGGGTTGGAGGAGGGAGGTGTGGGATGGCTGGCGTGAAAGAACTCGACAGCTACTCTTGCGTGAGACTATTTGCGCGCCGGGAAAACGCGCGGTGTTCAAAATATTCACGATCATTCCAGAATGACACCCGCGGTTTGGTCCAGTTTTGTCACTGTCATTCTGGAATGACACCCGCGGTTTGGTCCAGTTTTGTCACTGTCATTCTGGAATGACACCCGCGGTTAAAGGGTTAATACACAAAGTCAGTATATGAATATGCATATGACTATGCGCAGTAAGATTCAGGCCAAAAAGCTAAAAAATAAAGTCGTTAGGGCATGGTAACGAACACAGGAAATGATGAGACCAGAACTTTGAAGAAGAAATATGTGTCTTTGTTGTGACCTTGGGCTTATCAAAAGCAGGAACTAAGTATACTAAAGGTTTAAGCTGCCCTTTCCCTGCAGCACACCATCCTTCTTCCAGTGGACAGGGAAATGTTGAGGGGCATTTGTATAACAAAGCAGTTGAGTTGACTGGCTATTTTGGTTTCACCACATGAGAATGTTGTTTTCCTGCACCTTTCCCTTAGTGAAATATAATTTGCATCTTAAATGAAAGAGAGAGAAACACACACACACACACACACACACACACACACACAACCATACATACATAAAAGAGAGAGAGAGAGAGAGAGGCATTCATCTACATCTGTTCATCTCTCCACCACCACCACCACCACTGACAGTATTACGTCTCAGTAATGGGATAAAACATCCACTTTTCACACTAGCAAAAAGAAAGAGAAACAGTGCTAAATTCATTATTATTCCTATTAAAACTTTCAGTACAGCACGAAATACAGTTCTTTTAAGGTGAATAAACTAGTCCAGCGTTGGTAAGAAAAAAGAAGAAAATCATTGCCGGCCGAAAAATAGCGTGGGGAATGTGAACTGCAAACAAATACTGAGGCCACCACCAAACGGTGTTATTCATATTATATGTCTGGTGGTAAAAGATTTATTCAAAGCTCTGTCTAACCCCTTAGGTTCGATAATTCTCTACTTAATACAGATGACACAGAAAATGAGCAAAAAAGATGTACTAGGGCTGAAAAAGCTAGGCTGAATATAATCGTCCCGCGGTAGCAAGGATAACATTTTAAAAGGGAATCCGGGTAAAAAATAAAGGTGTAATTTAATAATGACGAACCCCCGATGTGATTGGCTGTAGGTGAGGAATTGAATTTTTTATCAACTCGACAATTAGTGGCAAAATGAAATCAAATTGGCGGCGGAAAAATTGAGTGAAATTTTTCAAGAGAACGCTGTAGAAGTAATTGGCTGACACTTCGTACCCTCTGGCAATATAAAAAGAGCCCGTTAATCGACAGAGCAGCGAAAAATAGTTTAATTTAGATTAACATGGTCTGCTGTCACTTAAGATGTTAAAATATTCTCTTGATTTTCTGACGACAGCAAAATAGCGTTTATATTACTGCTGCCGCCTGATTATTATATTCAGCACTGGAATGTCTTTTCACTGTTCCCTCTAACCCTATGATGACAACTTAAGCCTTAATTAAGAGAGGTGCCCTATATGGCTAACTCTTTTCCTGGTACCGACGCACTTGGGTATTTTATTCAGGCCAAGGACAGGCTATTTTGTTAAGATAATGAAAATTCCAGCAGGCAGAGGGTTCAGAAGTTTTAGTAACCATTTTGACAACTGAAACTCCCTTCATCTGAACAAAATGAGCTTCTTTCTGTTGATATATAATACCACAGTGTGGCTACTGTGCCCGGGCAAGTATAGGTATAGTAGCAGAAAGACTATTTTTTCAGTACATACTTTCTTGAAGTATCGGACCAGACGTACTAAACGCATACTACCTGTCCGACATTATGCTGAAAAGATTGTCAGGTAGAAATACAAGGGTTTCCATGAGTAAGGCCGTTATCTGACATACCGGTACCTTAACGTGGCGGAGACACCCCTTCCTTTGCATTATACTGCACGTAGTTCACTGGTAAAATAAGATAATATTACAGCTCTACATCCTTTCCACAGAAATCCTTCATGACTAGCACCATCCCATATTGTTCATATCCTGTTGCAGCTCAGCGTTATGGGTGAAGGCATTTCATTATTAGGTCAGATAAAAATGAAAAGAGTATATTATTTCCCGAGCTGACATGACTGACATTAATCTAACCATTTTCTTTTGCCATTTCTTTTGATTATTACCGTACAATCAAACCTTATCTAATGCTGTACGAGAAAATATTTTCCCTTTTATTTTTGCTCTCTCTGAACGGTTATATTCAGCTCAGGAAAGTCTTTTTAATTAATGGGGTTAAATATAAACTTCATTAACCCCTGAAGTACACAAAAGGCTCCCGAAAGTAACTGGTCTTAGGGTGAGACATTTGACTTTGCCCTGTAACCTTGAATATCGATATGACTCTCAAAACAGAATAATTCAATCTTGTCCAAACCTTCCTTCTTCCATGCTTGGTTCAAATAATATAAAACTTGTTTGACTTGACTTTGCCCAGTGACACTAATATTTTACCCATCTCTGCGACCTTGACCTCTGACTTACGGTTCCCAAAATCTAGTCACTTTATATTTGTTTCTACCAGATCCTTTCATAGAGCTAAGTCTACATCGATAAAATTATCCAGTTGAGCTTGCCATGTGTTGTTGTCAAAAATAATTCTTCAGCCTCTTGTGTGTCCTTCAACTCATCCACAAAGTTTAATGCAAGTTGGATAAACTGTTTTAGTTATTTAGTTCGCACACAGACACACGGGGTGATCCTTGACCTTGCCATGTGAACTTGGCCTTTTCAGTGATTGTTCTCAAAACTGACTCTCTTCGTTATTTCCTGGCCCTTAACATTTCCACTAAATTTGTTTCAAATCAGATAAAAACAGATTCAGTAATTCTTGCCTAGTAACTCTGACATTAACTTTTCCTTCGGACCTTAACCTGTAAGCGATTGCCCTCAAAATCGAATTATTTTATTCCGGTCTTATCTTCAAACCATCTACAAAGTTAATATAAACCAAGTAAAAACTGTTGAAGATGTTCTACCCCTGTGACACTGACTTATGACTTATTGCTCTTCGAAAATGATAACTTTACTGTTTCACGGATTCCACCAAGTTTGGATAACATATGTTTTAGACATTGCCAACACAAGATTTAAATGCTATATATAAAAAATTCTGTGAACTTTATGAAATAGGAGTCCAGAAGTACATCCTAAAGCACAAAGAAGCAGAAAAGATAATAAAGAAATGGTTCAATACAGAATGTAAAAAATCAAAAGAAAAAAGAGGTTTGTTGTGGAATAGATACAGAAGACACAATAGTGAAAGGGCATATAATAATTACAAACAGGCAAGAAACGATTATACAAGAATAAGGAGGGAAGCCCCAAAACAGTTTGAGGAGGATATCATAAATAAAAGTAGTGATCAACCGAAGCTATTTTACAGCTACATCAGAAGCAAAACCAAAGTAAAAGATAAAATACTGTACAATCCATTACGGACGAGGGAATCACCTATACACAAGAGAAGGATATTTGTGAAGCACTAAACAAGAAATTCCAATCAGTTTTTATAGAGGAAAAAAAATTTGAGAGGGATTATGTGGAACATGCATGCCCACACATACTACCAGATATACAAGCATCAGAAAAAGTAATACAGGAGGAGCTAAGTACATTAGACAAAGGAAAAGCAAATGGTCCTGATGAAATTTCATGTTGGGTACTACGTCAATGTGCAAAGGAGTTAAGTAAACCATTATTTTTAATTTTCAAGAAATCCTTGAGTCAAGGTAAACTACCTGATATTTGGAAGAAAGCAAACATTGTTCCCTTATTCAAGAAAGGGAATAGACAAAATCCATTCAACTACGACCAGTATCACTAACCAGTGTTGTAAGCAAGGTATTATTAGAAAAGCTTATAAGAAAAGCTTGGGTAAATCATCTAGAAGAACACAATATGATAACAGAAAGACAGTTTGATTTCAGAAAAGGAAAATCATGTGTTACTAATCTGTTGAGCTACTATGACAGAGTAACAGACACATTACAGGAAAGAGAAGGATGGGTGGACAGTATCTATTTAGATTTCAAGAAAGCATTTGACACAGTATCACACCAAGGACTTTTATGGAAACTGTACCATCAAGGAGGAATTCGAGGCAAACTGTATTGCTGGATGCAAGATTTTCTCATAAGAAGAGAAATGAGTATAGTACTAAGGGGAAATTACTCATCATGGAAAGAAGAGACTAGTGGAGTATCACAGGGCTCAGTGCTGGCACCAATCATGTTTTTAGTGTATATAAATGATATAGACAGTAACACTGGAAATGAAAGCTATCTAAATATGTTTGCAGATGATGCAAAAATACAAAGGAGAATTACTAACACAGACTCTTGTAAAGAGCTACAAGAAGAATTAAATAAACTTCATGAATGAAGTAATACATGGGAAATGGAATTCAGTGTGGACAAGTGTCATGTAATCAAGTTTGGTAAAAGCGGAAAAAGACCTGACTGGGATTATACGTTAGGAAATAAAACCCTACACACATCAGAAAGAGAGAAGGACATAGGTGTGATTATCAATAACAGACTATCTCCGGCTGACCACATCAGTGAGAAGGTACGGAATATGTATATATTGCTTGCAAATATGAGAATAGCATTCACATACATAAATGAAGATATGCTAAGAAAGACAATAACATCATTCATCAGGCCAACCCTGGAGTATGCATCAGTAGTCTGGAGTCCTCATCTCAAAAAACACATACTGTAGACAAGATTGAAAAAGTTCAAAGGGCCGCTACAAGATGGGTACCAAGCTTAAGGGATCTAAACTACGAAGAAAGACTAAATAAACTGAATCTACCAACACTACAGGAGAAAAGGGAAAGAGGTGACATGATTATGCTATATAAATGCATATCAGGGAAGGAGAAAATAGACATAAATGATTACTTAACCTATGGGGAACCATCAGCAAGAAGACACGGCAAAAAACTGCATAAGAAGAGAGGTGATAAAGACGTAAAGAAATTTAGTTTCCCAAATATAGCATTTAATCAATGGAATGCGCTGCCGATTGAAATAGTGTGTGCCAAAACAATTCACAATTTTAAGGATATGTACAATATGGTTTAAGACACGGGACAGTACGAGCTTGACTCATTCCTGTAAAGACACAATTAGGTAAGAACAATTAGGTAAGAACACACACACACACACACACACACACACACACACACACACACACACACACACACACACACACACACACACACACACACAAAGCTCGAACTTTGACCTTTCTCAGTGACATTGAACTTTACTGATTGTTCAGAATTAAATACCTTCATTTTTGCCTTACTCTCAGCCCTTATCTTGAGTATGGTTTACGTCACAGAAAAACTGATTTAGTTGATTTTGCTACATCAGCGTTTAACCTAGCCTTGTGGTGTTGACCTTTCACCAATTGTTCTCAAAAAAAAAAAAAAAAAAAAAAAAAAAAAATAGCTTCCATTGTTGGTTACCCTCTGCTGTACAACTCTACCTGGTGTGGTAAAATCCTGGCAAACTTTGACTTATTTTGTTGAAGCCACCCACCGCCCACCCCCGAAACACATATGTCTGGTGACGCGGTCGATACATCATTCGACTTCCAGTCCAAGTGACCCAAGTTCTGGCCACGCCTTGCTGCCCTGTTACGTGGGGAGGTGAGCCCTGCCCTGGCAGGTGTAGCTCTAGGCGCGCATGGCTGGTTGACTCCCAAGGGTTCGAAACTCGGCGGGGTTAATGTTAGGCAGCCCATCTCCCTGTGCCTATGCCTTTGTGATGCTTGGCAGTGTGTAGGAGACCCTCAGGACTAGTCAGGGTCAAACCCCTTAGATTAGGATTCTGGATTAAAGACATGGGTATTTTCAGGCCCTGGCTGTAATGAATAAATAAACAGAAAACTATTATGTTTATAATAATAATGATAATAATAATAATAATAATTATTATTATTATTATTATTAAAATAATAATAATAATAATAATAATAATTATTATTATTATTATTATTATTATTATTATTATTATAATTATTATTATTATTATTATTATTATTATTATTATTTTTATTACGCACATACGAGCTCGGGCCCATCTAACCATAACACCAGCTCTCGCTTTGCACTCTCGGATGTGAATATGGCACATCGCTACGTCATTAACATGAGATGGGGGTCCGTATGGCCTGAGTCGAATAAGGTGAAAATATATTTATTCAGGTATGAGTTAGAAGCTGCAAGAGTGACTGGATCAAGATCATTTAGTGAAGTAAGATTGGGTTAGTCCTTTCAGTACTGAAACATTCTTCATGTACCGGCACATCTTGAGTAACGCACAGCAGAGTAACTCGTTTTTGTTCTAACACAGTTAGCTTATTCAAGAAGTCAGCTGGTTTGGCGACGACGTTTGAAAGTCTCACACGGTGTTACATCCGGGTACCTGTCCTGAGCACACCTTTCTCGCGTCTTGCCGGCTTCTACTCCTCACTCATTTGGGTTTCGCAATTTTAGAGGACGAAATGGAATGAAAATGTTTGCTAATCAGATAAAAAATTACTCTTTCATCCATATGCTCCCTCCCATAAGATAGCTTTCAGTTCTACATTCTTTGTTCAGTTCCGCACCTCCCAACACATTTTGGACCGACTGAGTATATGACTATCAGTCTTTTCTCGTGTCTCATCCAGTTCTACCCACGCTGTGCGGTAAGATATTCTTGTGTGTCTGAGTGTCGAGCGAGGGCATTGACTCTTAGTCAAGCTAGTTGTCCCCCAACCCCCTTATTAACCAGATTTCTCCCCCTGTAATTTTTTTCCTCTTTCCGAAAATGAAAATCCAGCTGAAAGGACTATGATTTGACACCATTGAGAAGATCCAGGAGAGAATCACAGAAGGTTCTTAACAAACTGATGCTCGAGGACTTCCAGAATGCGTTCCGATCATGGGAGAAACGCGGGGATTGATGTCTGCATGCCTAAGGAGACTACTTCGAAGGGGATGGTGGTGATTAGGACTTCATGTAAGTTTTCTTCCTTCTTTAGTCAGACTTCGGGAACTTTTGGGTACCACCTCGTGTGTGTGTGTGTGTGTGTGTGTGTGTGTGTGTGTGTGTGTACAAATATATATATATATATATATATATATATATATATATATATTGAGTGTGTGTGTGTGTGTGTGTGTGTGTGTGTGTGTGTGTGTGTGTGTGTGTGTGTGTGTGTGTGTACGAAAAGTTTTCGGTATCTGTTTGGGTGGCCGATAAAAGGCCTTCAACCTCTATTTCGCTTCACTTGCCAATAAGGGATATTCTTACTATTCTCACGGCTGGCAGGCAAAGTGGCATAGTATCCGGCATTATTTTTTTTTACCTCTGAGGATATTCCATTTGGTTCTTTTAAGATTTTGCTTTTGGAATCTATGGATATCTCTCACGTTTTGCACATGATGCTTCGCAGTGTGCATTAAAGAAACGAAAAAACAGGACAGACTCGAAGTTAGCATCATAGTAATAATAAGTATTGCTTGCATGTTTAATATGTATATATAATTTTCCCTTTCTCATGAAACACACACACACACACACACACACACACACACACACACACACACACACACACACACACACACACACGTCCTCAATACCATCCAATAGCCTAGATAAGTTAGTAAATGTGTGTGTATATGATGCTGCATAAGTACTCGTACATTGATGCATAATATGTATTCTACACACACACACACACACATATATATATATATAGAGAGAGAGAGAGAGAGAGAGAGAGAGAGAGAGATCATCTCATCTCATCAGCCGTTTGAGTGTCAACTGCAGGACCGGCCTATCCCGACCGAAGTGGGGACGATACAGCCAGTGCATCTCTACCAAGTGGCTTAGGCTGTCTGGTAGAGATTATATGTAGGGTGAGAAGTGCTTGTAAGTGTAATTGTAGTGTTGGAGTGGCTTTGGATGTGTGTGTAGTCTGTGAGCCAAGTGTAATCAGCCTGCGCAAGCCGACTGGGTGCAAGCATGCTTTATAGTATGCGACACTGGTTCAACCACAGCACCTCTTGTGTCCGCCAAAGAAAGCTCCCAAAGTTTATTACCCTGGAGGGGCGCGAACCCTCGTTCTTCAGTGTACGAAACGCACACTTTACCACTGTACCATATATATATATATATATATATATATATATATATATATATATATATATATATATATATATATATATATTATTGATAGATAGATAGATAGATAGATCGACTGATCGATATATAAATATATATTATTGGTAGATAGATGGATAGATAGATAGATTGATTGATCTATATATATATATATATATATATATATATATATATATATATATATATATATAGCCGCATAGAGTGTAGACATCTGTGTTTATACTTTTCAGTTTATTATTTGTATATATAGACAACTTGATAAGTGGACAAATACATTCATATGCATAAAAGCTTTTACACCTAAGATTTTTACCACCCTCCTCACAGCAGTCATCGCACGGCTTAAAATTTTGTCCATTAAATTCTTGAATGAGTACCCTGTATGTATGTATCTACATACTGTATGTGTGTGTGTGCATCTATCTATCTATCTATCTATGTATCTATCTATCTATATATTATATATATATATATATATATATGTATACATATAGACATATATATATACATATAGACATATATGTATAAATATATAAATATATATATATTATCATGTATGTATTCTTCATTACTCATCTCGACAGCAGGTAAGATTTACACCGATAGTGTTGCATGTATATCCTGAGGCTTGCCAGGGGATATGAATACTGATAGGTTTAGGCGGCCTTAGAGAGGCCCATAAGCACTTTGATGAGAATATTTGTTTACCTCTGTTGCCGTCAGGGAATTAATGAGAAAGACAACGCTGAATATTTACAGTGCTCTGTTAGAATGCAATCTTTGTTGATGTAAGGGTAAGTGGTAATCATTAGCTTTGCGAGATATAATACGGATGTGTTTGGTGAATCACGTGAATTTTTCCTTTCCTCTTTAGCTAGATCTTTCATCATGGAACAAGGAAACTTGACTTTTGTAATCTACTACTTTCCTTTATATTGCACACTGAGTAATATTTCGCTCACTCGTAGACTATTCTCTCTTTGTTTTCGCCTGAAGATATCAGTACACGAAAGTCCTTAAGAATAGTGTTTTTGTTATCCTCATATTTATCAGCATATTTGGGAATCATGTGCAGGCGACTTCACACACACACACACACACACACACACACACACACACACACACACACACACACACACACACACACACACACACTCGCCTTCAGCCACACTGGACGGATTTTTGTGCCAAAACACTTCTAAACAGAGGTTCTGGGGCTTAACTGTCATTCATGAAGAACTCCGTCAGTTAACCGACTTTTAACGGGATTTAGTAACAGCACAAACGACCGGCATACAGAGCTGGACTTGAACCTTCGGCAGAGCAGATTTTTACTTTTTTTTTTTTTTTTCCAAATTCAAACTGAACTTAATCTCAGTGCACTCTTCTATACCATCGTACACCGACAGCCTTGGACTCTGTCTTCAGCAAAGACGAGTTTTTCTCAGTTCAGAAAGTACTACTCGACTTTGTCTCTCTGTTGGTGGTTGCCGGGGAGTGCCTTGGTAATGACCATTAACATACAGTAATCCTCCCGTTTTGAAGCCTATACCCAATGGCATTGCCACAAGGGAGGGCCTTTAGGATCTGGTCATCGGAAACAGGCGGGTTGAACTTCTGTCCGCTGGGTTATGGTTATGCATTACCCTTTGTTTATGAGACATATTCACACCTTTTTGAGAGAGAAGAAGGATGACGAGGGGGGGGGGGAAGTAGTCCAAGAGATATAGAAACAATCCAGGTATCAAAGGGTTTCTCTAAAAGTTGTCCCGGACACTCTCAGACATCCTCAAGCAGTTCGGATTTGTGAATTTACAATACTTACTTTTAAGCGAGAAATGTCACCATGGGTAGAGTCAAAATTAAACAAGTTGGCAACAAAGACAAAGGAAACAGGTTCATGTTGTGAGAAATTCTTTCGAAGAAAACATGTTTACGTAACAAAGATCATCACCACTGATGGCGGTTGCGTGGTGCTGAGGTATACCGATGATGAAAGGAACAGAATCTTTCAAAAGTACCTTCATGGTGACCTACCTGATAACGGGTACACACCGATAATTCCACCAGAATAAAAAAGTTAAATTGGCAGTCCTGATGTTCAGAGTAGACGACTACAAATATATCATCGTAGTGAAGACCAAATCTAGTTTTTAAAAATGGATGCAAGAAGAAACAGAAAAAAAGAAAAGAAAAATACTTCCACGGAGTTGCAGAGTGAAAATAACATTTCACCACCTATCGAAAGCGGAATATTAGCATTTAATCTGCGAAACCCTAAACACCAAATTAAATAGGAGGAATAATGCACCTTACCAACATATATGAAGTTCTCTTGCAGCTGAACATCATAATACAGGCATGTATTCTAAAAATCAACGATTACACACGATGCTCAGAATATGCCTCACATGAACACACTTGGCAGCGCCGCGAAAAGTATCAACTGTGGAGAAGGCCACTGAACTTTGGTAGTGCGAAGCCCAGACAGGAAAAGTGCCCTAGGTGAAAAAAGAAAAGAAACAGCAACAACAACAACAATAACAACAACAACTACCACAACGACACAGAAGCCAACCTACAGCGGGATATTTCAAAGCAATAACATAAATAAAAAAAAAAGTTCTATTATTCACAATAACAACAATAATAACAACAACAAAAACTATAACCTATACGTTGTTTGTTCATATGCATAACATCAGCATACCATGCGCATATGAGGGAGAGCTAAAATAAATAAAGCAAGTCAAAGCTAACAATGTGCTCGAAGTTGCCATTCCTAAGGACCCACCATCGAAGGAAATAATCAAAGTGGGCACATTGTTATCACAGTCTTAAATCCCTGTACCAAGCAGCGTACAGGAGGAACAGGCAAATAGATACAACACTGAAAAAGATAGAGAAATGAATGTGAAACAGGAAGCAGACATAAATGGAGCCGACTCCGTTCCTTCTTTACCCCTGCACAACTGTTGACTCTATACAGGGGTTTTATTCGCCCCTGTGTGGAGTACAACTCTCATGTGTGGGGAGGCTCCCCACATGCAGCTCTTCTCAATAGGGTGGAGTCAAAGGCTTTTCGACTCATTAACTCTCCTCCTCTTACTTCCTACAACCTCCGTCTCTTCGCCGCACTGTTGCATCTTTATCTCTTTTCTATCACTACTTCAATGGTCACTGCTCCTCTGAACTGTCTGCTTGCATTCCTCCACCTCTTCGACGGGCGCGTAGCACCCGTCTAGCAGCAAACTCTCATCTCTTTTCTGTCCAACTCTCTAATGCAAAAGTTAACCGTTACTCCCAGTCCTTCATTTATGCAACAGGTCAACTCTGGAACTGTCTCCCTCTGTCTGTATTTCCTGCTTCCTATGATCTCCAGTCTTTCAAACGCAGTGTGTCCAGGCATCTCGAAATGAACCGATCTTGAATTTGGCTGTCTCTTGTATTTTGTTTCTCTTTTGGAAGGAACAGTTATTGCGGGCTCGTGGCCTTTGGTTCCTTCTTCTTCGCATAAAAAAAAAAGAGGAGAAATAATGGAAACTTTAGAAACGAGAGTGAGCTAAACTATTAACAGTGGAGTCAGTTGGCCTGAAGATTATGGAAGTGGACATGAGAGTTAATGAATTCGGAAAGCCGTCACCAATGAAGCAAAAGGAAAATACAGATAACAGGTGAATAATGATAACGTACTGATATGGAGGGATGACAGATGCAAAGGTATATATATAACTGTTCACTAATAGGGTCATCTTAAAGGATGCTAAAGACAGGTTGACAGTGGACAATGCAGAAGAACTAGAGAAGGTTTAATCACTGAGAAAACAACTCCACTACCAGTAACACATAACGACCCTAAAATACGGATACAACAAAAACAACAAAAGCAAAAAAGAAAAAAAAAAACAACGATGGCAGTGTATCTTAAACCATCATTGCATAAAGAAATATGTTGCAGAAATAGGGAAAAAGACCCAAGAGCATATTTTATCAAAGAACAGTCGGACATAATTAAATAAATGGTAATGAACTTAAAAGTAACGAAAAGTTAAGATTTATGACAGCTTCATAAATGACTGCACAGCGACTGAACTAGAAGGAGAAACAGACTGGATAATAATGGCCACAAAGTACGTTCGAACAAGATCTTATCTGCTGTTCCCAGATTATAACAGACTAATAAGTAACAACATACCTGTGTATTGTAATGAGAAATTTAAATGCTTAGCATACGATATTTGGCAATAATACTAATACTTGTACTACTAATGCTGCAAATACAACAACAACAACAACAACAACAACAACTACTACTACTGCTACTACTACTACTAGTACTACTGCTACTATAATGATAATAACAGTAATAATAATAATCATCATCATCATCATCATCCATCATCCATCATCTAATCCTACGTTGCCCCATGAGGAGTGTAGGAGCCCGGGGCTAGGAAAGCTGGTCCTGGCATTTAAGATGAGAGTGACCAGCCTCACTCATCCCTGAGTGGCATTACGTGAGCAATAAACCCCAACCACCCCTTGGACATAAATCTTCACCGGCTCAATCCGATTGGAGCACCTTTATTACCCACTAAACCACCAGGTTATATGGTTACCACCCAGCGTAGTAAATGGTTTCCTGGTGTACAGGAAACCACTTGGCTTGTCACTCAGTGCAGAGTCACCGACAGGCAGAAGGAAGAGGAAAGAATGAAGGAGAGATACAAGAGGGAGTGTAAAGTAACCCTCAGGCAGAAGAAAGAGGAACGAATGAAGGAAAGAAAGACAGAAGAGGATGGATGGAAACAAGGATGGAGGAGAGGAAAGGGCAGACAGCCGAGAGCAGCACTACATCAAGTGAGTGGATGGTGAGCGCCCCCGCCTACCACAGATAATAATAATAATAATAATAATAATAATAATAATAATAATAAATCATAATAATAAAGTTAATGTGTAGTTTCTTTCCTGTGTTTTCAGAGATAACATGGAAGCTACATATCCAATCCTGCGATATACTTGCCGATCTCGCTGCAATCCATTTGCTCATTTTCCCCGATTTCTGGTCGTAATATTATGGGGAGGGGGCAGACCCCCTCACGAATAAAGGGAATGGGGGAGGCAGGCTCCCCAAGTATTGCATTACGTACGAGAGTCCATTGTAGAACATGTATTATGATATGGAAGCCATACTGTACGTACCGTTTTTTCACTATTTCTGGGATTTTTTTTTTTTTTTTTTTTTTTTTTTTTTTTTTTTGTAAAGGGTGCTGGCCACCTAAAATTCATTGTTGGAAAATTGTACATAATGGATGGCCTTTCAAGTAACCAAACAGATTAACGTAGAAAGTTTCATTCAGATCTTTTTCCTTTTCTGATTGTTTTATTTGGGGATGGGGAGAATCATTGGCGAGTCACGCTCTACAAACATCCCATTATGGGTGAGAGTTTATTGTTCTGTACAACATGTACTAAGATATCAAAGCTATATCTACCTCCTTCCTCAATTATGTAGTCTATATGTTTTGGAGGGGGCTGACCACTCTAAAAATATTGTTGCAATATATTACATAGTAAAAGACATTATCACGATACCAGCCGAACTGACACAAAAAGTTTCGTTGAAATCCATGTGCTCATTTTCCATACTTCTGATCGTCTTTATTTTAGGAGGGGAGCTGACTCCCCAAGAATCAGTGAGGGTTTAAGCTCCACAAATTTCCCATTATGGAAGAAGTCCATTTTAAAACACCTGCTTGTTTATCAAAGCCATACTTACCTTCCTAATACTATTTCCGAAAGGCTTTAATTTGGCGAGGGAGGCTGACCCCATCCCAAGCGTCACGTTAGGAAAATTGTTTATAATGAAAGACTTTTCCAGTCACCCGAGGAACGTACCTGGCAAGGTTTATTCAGGTCCATGAAATAGCCTAATAGGAATAAAAGTGCGCGCGAGAACACACACACACACACACACACACACACACACACACACACACACACACACACACACACACACAGGTTGAATCTAGTGCACCGCTATGGGGCTCTTTGCCAAGAATGATACCATCCTGCTTCGAAGGATTGATGATAATAATTATGATAATAATAATAATAATAATAATAATAATAATAATAATAACAACAACAATAATAATAATAATGATAATGATAATGATAATAATAATAATAATGATAATAATAATGATAATAATAATGATAATAATAATAATAATAATAATAATAAAATAATAACGATAATAATAACTAGAGGCCCCCATGGGGGAAATCACACCAGCCGATACCCGATATATATCTTGCGCAGCTCGAATTATGACCTTGACCTTGACCTACTTTCACCAATTTTGAACTTGTAGATTTTCATCCCTAATACACTCCTGTAAAATTTGTGGTGTCATCTTGAGCGGTTGCGAAGTTATCATGGTAACAAACACACAGACCTTGGCCTACTTTCACCAATTTCGAACTCGTAGCAGATATTCATCCCTACTAAACGCCTGTAAATTATTGCAATGACTTCTTGAGCGGTTGTGAAGTTACCGTGCTAATGGACACACAAACAGACGGACAAACCGACAACAGTACTCGTAGGAGATTTTCATCCTTACTATACACCTGTAAAATTTTGTGATGATATCTTGAACAGTTGCGAAGTTATCACAGTAACAGACACACAGACCTTGGCCTACTTTCACCAATTTCGAACTAGTGATCCATTTTATCCCTACTACATACCTGTAAAATTTTCTGATGATCTCTTGAGCGGTTGCGAAGTTATCGTGCTAAGACACACACACACACACACACACACACACACACACACACACACACACACACACACACACACACACACACACACACACACACACACACAAAATGAAAACAATTACAGCTTCTCTATCACGGCTGGTAGCTAGTTACCTATTTACTTATTGTGTAGCCACAATAATGAAGTTCTGCCAAAACAATTTATGGTATATGAGGTATGAAATTTTCACACCATAAACAAGTCTTTGGCGTTTAAGAGTAGTTCAAAGCCATTCATATTTGGAACATGTACTTATATTTATTTAAGGTACCTTCTTGTGTAATATCAACAAGACCTGATGACAAATGTGTGAAATAAAGAAATGGAGCATGGGTACATTTTACATTTGTCTCAATAACTGGCTTACTGTTTGCTTAACTGTAACAATATTCCTTCCAAATAATAAGAGAGACCAAAGCTATATTTCTGTTAAGTTACAGATTTTGTGTTTTTCTCTAAAACGTGTTACAAGAAAAACCCTGAACAGCTTTGAATTCGGTACTTTCCACAAGGCTCAGTGGCAAAATATTCAGCCAAAATTCTCAGCAGACGTTTTTATCACAGGATTTTCAATCAAGCAGCTGTATCTCAATTAGTTTCTAATTCAATTCCAAATATGCAATTTTTGCACCAAGAATGAGTAAATGACCTTCAAAAATAGGTCAAGGTCATCTATTTTTAGCACAAGTACTTGGGTTACCCTAGGGTACTTTCATGTATAATATCATCAAGATCTAAGAAAAAAGTGCAAAGCAGAAGAATAATATTATCAAAACAAGAAGCTTCGCCATATACTGTATATGGCGAAGCTTACTACTACAACTAATATTACTACTACTACTACTAGTAGTAGTAGTAATCATAGTAACGTAGAAACCGGATTAAGGAGAATATTGAACACACTGACACTACACCTACAACCAAGTATTGCAGCATATATAAATGGAACCAGTGTCACCACACTAGATATAATATAGGGCAGTCATAAGGTTTACTATCATACTCATATGAACACTGAAGTATAGGACTTTTACCTGTATGTCCGATCTCCTACCTCTCGTCACAATGATAGCAACGTGGTTGTAGGTGGTGACAACTATTATGCACTAGCGTCACGTAGCGTTACTTGCACGTTCTTTCTCCTTTATCATTCTCTTCTTTGTCTGCCTTCCTCTTGCTAATCCTTGCATCCTCCCCGTCACTGTCCTTGCTATTCTTTCCACTACAGGTGGCAGTATACTGAGTGTCAAATATAATGGCTTCGTGTAGCTCAGGGAGCTATTTATAGAGCTGGATGGTAACCATACAGCCAAATAACGGAGCACATGGAGTCTTTTATTGTTCCCCAGTTAACTAGGTGAAGAGACACAAATGTGGCACCCATCCATGAACCAAACCTCCATAATCTTCCCTGCGTCTCGCTGTAACGAAGCACTGTTGTATCTGCCGCAAGGGAACATTGGATCACTGCACAGGATTGCTCTGATTGGGAGATTACTTGCCTGCGGTTGGTGGGTCTGCTCGCCCGGTGTTGTTCAACAACAACAACAACAATAGTTAGAAGCCCAATAAAGATAATGAGTACGCCAAGACTAGATGAAGATAAATACAAATTTAAAAGCAGAGTCTGTAAACTTCTGGGAGGTGAAAGCGGTCTGGGTGGCGGCACAATAAAGGAAATAGATGAGGAGCTCAGAAGGTGGTACGAGGCACATCAATAAAATAATGGTTGTATCAGTTGCTACATTTTCCAGAAAAACTAATCAATTCCCACGAAATACCAAGGATGAAAAATGTGCAAGAGGAATGCAAGCAGCGATGCAGAGACGGATTTAACGATCGGGTGGGACATGAAAAATTACTGAAACATTAATCAACCAAGGCAACAAGTAAGAGATAAGTGCCGTAGAGCAAAACTAAAATGGCCAGGGCAAACCACACGCACACACACACTCAAACACACACACACACACACACACACACACACACACACACACACACACACACACACACACACATAAAGGTACATACAAGGCTTCACAAAAAAACTAAAGCAGAATGAAGAGCGAAGAGTGTCTGGTGCTATCAGTGTGACTGTACATATTAATGAATCGCTGAAAACCCGGGTCGCGAGCTGTCAACACAAAGTGTCGCTCGGTATTCCTCCGCCAAGCCTTGAGTACAGACGCGCCATACAGCCTCCATGGCAGGGTTCATTGTGGGTTGAAATGAGACTAAAGATAAACTAAGTTGACTTATATGACCTTGATCTTTGACCTCTGACCTTTCTGACGTAATCAGTTCATTATCCCTTCTTACTGTATCATTGACAAGTTTGTTCGAGATCCGTCAAGGCGTCGTCAAGGGGTTCAGGAGATATCACGCCCACACCATTATGACCTTGACCTTTGACACCTTGGCCTTGCTGACCTAATTAGATCATCGTCTCTTCATTTTGTATCATCGACAAAGGTTTGGTTGTAATTCGACGAGGGGTTAGGAGATATCGCGTTCACCAGGATACAATAGATCGACCCCATGACCTTGACCTTTGACCCCTTGACCTTGCTGACCTAATCAGCTCATTATTTTCCTCTACTGCATCACTGACAAAAGCCTGGTGGAAATCCGTCGGTGGATTCAAGAGACATCACGCCCACAAGAGTGTTACGGATCCACGGACCCACGGACCCACGCACGCATCCACGAAGGGACGGACGGATAAACCAAGACCAATCATTTAATGCCTCCTTCATCATTGGTTAGCGGAGGCATAGTAAAATAAAATGATAAAACACAAATTTCAATAAAGAAAATATAAAATCCATATAGAAAATAAATAATTACAAGAAGAAAATAATACGTTGGAAATACGAGTATATGTGATAGACCTGTGGACAGCATGGGCTAAAGCTCTTAACACCAAGAGTGACCTCCCACGGGCGATTAATTTGTACGCAAAGAGCCTGCAGAAACATCAGGACACGTAACTACTAATAAAACGGAGGATCTGTTGAACAGTAACATGGTTACCTCATTTTCATTACTCTTCCTTTTCTTCATTTCTTTCATCATCTTCTCCTTAACCTCTTGCTTTCTTTATGATGGGTGGCTATAACACTCACTGCATTCCAACTACGATTCCAAATTAAAAAGTGGGCACTTCTCTCTACCAAAACAGGCTACCTTAAGTCCTTGATAGTTTATTATTGTTATCATTTGATGATTTACCCACCATGGGAGGAACTTTTCTAACGTGAGGGGTTAGATACTGACTTCAATAACCTTTTTTCACAATCAGGCGTCTCCCCTGTGGTGATTATGAAATTTTGTAAACAGCAAGAATTAGACAGAAAAATATGTCATCGGACTAAAATGCTTAGTCACGTGACACCTATAAAATATTTTTTTTTTTCCTACCACCAGACGACATCCTTCATTGTATGAGAGTAACGTATTGGTGCGGTGATGTGTCAAAGTTTTATCGAACCGATACTGTTCCATAATTCTCTCCTAAGCTGATTATAATCGTCTGAGAGTTGTAAGAATATAGAAAACAAAATGACCACCGGATTCTACGATTACAACTTTTCAGGCCAACACAACAATATTAACTGACTTTAGCTACCTCCAGACGATTTTATTTTCCTTTATATGATGGTGATGGATGTAATATTTCAGATTTGTTGTATGCTGATGATGCGGTACTACTTGCAAATGCCGGACAAGAACTTGGTAGGCTAGTGCAGAGTTTTGTTGATGTCTGTGAGCGTCGTCCCTTGAGAGTAAATGCAGAAAAGTGTAAAGTAATAATTATTGAGAGATTAGGTGACTCCCAGTGCGATGTTACTTAGAATGGGGAGGGACTAGAATTGGTGAGAGAGTTCAAATACATAGGTACAGCGATAGAAAAGAGAGGAAAATGTGCAAAAGAAATGGAAGGTAGACTGACACAAGGAAGAAAATTAGCTGGTGCAATGAAGGCCTTGATAAGAAACAGAGGCTTGAGTGTTGCAGCTGCACGAGGCTTACATAAAGGAGTGTTAGAGCCAACTTTAACATATGGATGTGAGACTATGGTGTGGCATGAAAACGAAAAGTCAAGAGCAAGAGCAATGGAGATGGGAGTGTTGAGGAATGTATGTGGAGTACAGAGGGTGGATAGGATACAAAATAATGTGATTCGTGAAAGCTGTGGAGTAAGGAAGTCGGTGGACACCGGAATCGAAGAGTGTACTGAGATGGTATGGTCATGTGGAGAGAATGGATAACAATAGAGTGGTAAAAAGGTATATCTGAACGAATTTGAAGGAGAGAGGAGGCGAGATAGGCCAAGGAGAAGGTGGAGAGATATGGTGGATGACTTTGTGAGGAAGAGAGGTTTGGAACTTGGTGAGGCTAGGGAACTGACAAGAGATCGAGCTGGCTGGATGAGTGTTGTGAGAAGATATGCATGATCGGGGATTTGGCACCCCTTTTTAACGTGGCAGCGTCCTGATTGACTCAGTCGCATACGTTTATGTGAAGCTACAGAAAGTGGTGAATGTGTTTGGCGTATCCGATAGAGCTAGGATTCAGGGGACTTGAATGGTGAGTGAATGGAAGCGTGGCCCATTGGACTGGGCAATTTTGGGCTGTCTGGACATTGCTACTCCTCACCCTGCCCTAGGGTGAGAAAGAAGGTCCGGATGATGATGATGATGATGATGATGATGATGATAAATGAAGTTTTGACAATGGAGAGCTTAGATAAATTTCTTTAACCCATTTTTTTTCTAAAATATGTTTGTATTATGAATAATGTCTTGTGAAGGTAGGAAGAATAAAATACACAATACATCATCAACACAATGTAGTGGAGTCAAAATCTGCCGACCCTTGGTGAAGGTTTCGAGGTAAAAGCCAGATAAAGCCTCACTGCTGCATTATAAGACAGGCGGGTTTTCTGGATGATGGAAAATATGTTGAGCTCTTTTACTTGCTTTCACAGTACTATGAATCATCCACAAGGAAGATATTACACACAGCCACCTATTATTTCATCCTAATTTTCTCCATCAACAGCGTTGGAACCAAACACTACAATATAGCCTACACTCCGGACCTTTAAGCGAGAATTTCTAAGCAATGGCCCCTGAGAGGCCGTTTCAGAGATAGAGAGAGAGAGAGAGAGAGAGAGATTTACAGACCTCAGAGAGCTTGTGATATTTTGTGGGTAGTTTTAGCTAATAATTATATGGAGATGTTCATCATTACAGAAGGTGAAGAATGATATATATATATATATATATATATATATATATATATATATATATATATATATATATATATATATATATATATATATATATATATATATATATATATGTATATATATATATATATATATATATATATATATATATATATATATATATATATATATATATATATATATATATATATATATATATATATATATATATATATATATATATATATATTCTCTACATATAACCATTTTTTCCGTTTCTCTGCGTCGTCCTTTCCTCTGCCTCCCATCCAGTCATTTTATATTATCTTCTCTTTCGCAGTTTGCATATCTCTTCTTTACACCATGCTGTTCCCTGCTACCCCTTGCGCATCCTTTTCGCCCTAAGCACAACCTCACATGTTGCACATATTTCTTCTGTATCTAACACTTGCTCTCCACCTCACTCATATGCCCCAAATCATATAAGCTCACTCGCTCCTCTACTTCTTTCCTCTATTCTGCCTTTTTTTTTTTTTTTTTTTTTTTTTTTCCCATCCTCCTGCAGCCTTCTGTTCTCCTTGCTGGAACTGCTTCCTTCTGCCTGGCTTTTCTTCTCTTCATCCAGCGCTTTTACACCCCTGTCTTAGCCAGTACTATGTAGTGGTCAGCCGTTCCACCCCCCCCCAACCTCTATACATTCTTCTCTCCAACACAGATCTTGTCATTCGCTCATCTACACACGCGTAATCAACCATTGCCTTCTGTTCATCCAAATCACCAACACCCTCTTTAATACTATTCCCTCTCCCTCTTCTGACTGACCCCTCTCTCATCTCTCACACCTCAATCATTTATAATTCCCTTCCATTATTCCCTACGTCACCTTTTACTGCCCTTCATCACCTCTTCCTTCTCTCCTAACACAACCTATCTCACACCTGTCACTACCTTTTCCTCCATCACCCGTCAAGTTCTTGTTTGCCTGTACATCTCCAACCTCGTCTCTCATCCATCTCCCACCTATGACCCTAAACTCATCTGCCTCACGCCTCCTGCTCCCTCTTGCAGGTTATATCTCCTTCCTTTTTCCCCCTTTCCTCTCACTTCCTTTACCGCCTTCCACAGCTCATAATGTGTATCACTCTCTCACCAACTTATGTATCTAATCTTTGACTCTCCCATCTCTTACCCCTGCTACTTCTGTCCTTCTTCAGATTCTTAAGCCCTCTCCCTCTCTGCTTTTCCACTCTCATATCCCGCTCACCATTCTCCCTCATCCTTTACCTTTCTTAACAGATCTCATTCTCCTTCCGCCCCTCCTCTTCCCTTCTTCACGTCTCACAGCTCTCTTTCACCCCTTTCTCTTCTCCCATACCAATTTCACCTCTCCCAACCCTTACGCATCTCACCACTCTCATCTCTCACCCCTCTCGCCCCCTCCCTGTCTGTCAGAATAATCTCCCTTACCCCTCTTATTTTCATTAGCTCTTGATCCTCACCTCCTCTTACACCCTTCGTCCTCATCCGTCTCCCTCTCCCTTCTTTCAGCGTCTGTCCCCGCATCCGCCATCTCTTCCCCTCACCCTCCCCATACCTCCCTCCCCCACTCAACCCAGACGTGAAGCAATTGATCGTCAGGTAGAAACGGATCCTGGCGTGATTACCCACATTCCCTGGCACATTCCTCGCTCATCTTATTGTTCTTATTCTTCACATTTTATTTTTCCTCGGTTTACGATTAAGTTCATCTGAAGTATTTTTCAGTTCCACATCTCGCTGGGGGTGGGCAAGACTCGGCCTTTGTCCAGGAGCTTGATGATGATATACTTATAGGAAATGTTACACAAAGTGCCTTTAAGGCTAACTGTAGTATTGTTTCCGGAATCTCTCTCTCTCTCTCTCTCTCTCTCTCTCTCTCTCTCTCTCTCTCTTTGTAACTTTGACATTAAATACGTTTCATGCGACCCTCTAGGTTTCATAGAGTATTCTGATGTGGAGTGGGGCTACACTGTTGTGCTGTATTTCCTTAAATGCAAGGAAACAGAAGGATTCTGAGACAACATAACAGGTTCATATCCAGCTCAGTTCATCCTAAATATGCTAACGTACCGGTAACCTGTCCCACCCTGACCTCAGCTAACTCAGAGTTATTGATCGTCAGGTAGAAACGGGCCATCGCATGATTACGCCCACTTCACGCCATCTCTCTCTCTCTCTCTCTCTCTCTCTCTCTCTCTCTCTCTCTCTCTCTCTCTCTCTCATTACCAAAAGGGGAAGGACATTTTAGTGGCTTCTTTCATGGAATTTTTCTTCTGGTATCTTAGCTTTTCAACTTCTCTGTGGGTGCTTTTCTTTCCTTTTATTCTCCTATATTCTTTACCCGTGGTACTTCTAAAAGGTGTACGGTTTTTATACAGGTCCCTCTTCGACCAATTTATAGCTTCTATATCAGAAGGAGTGATTGGTGATGAGAAGA
This sequence comes from Coenobita brevimanus, assembly GCF_032717465.1. Lineage (NCBI taxonomy): Eukaryota > Metazoa > Arthropoda > Malacostraca > Decapoda > Coenobitidae > Coenobita > Coenobita brevimanus. Next base: position 7,614,554 of record NC_137006.1, read on the forward strand.
GGAAAGGATCAGGTGTTTGCTGTGAGACAGGTGTGTGAAAAGTACAGGTATGTAGTAAAGGTATGGATGTGTTTTGGGCGTTCAGGGATTTAGAGAAAGCGTATGATAGAATTGATAGGGAGGCTTTGTGGACTGTTTTAAGATTATGTGGACTTGATGGTAGGTTGCTAAAAGAGGTGAAAAGTTTTTATGTAAATAGTAGAGTGTGTAAGAGTGGAAATTACTGTGAGTGGTTTCCCGTGAGAGTGGGGCTGCGGCAGGGACGTGTGATGTCGCCTTGGTTGTTTAATATTTATATGGATGGTGTTGTAAGGGAGGTGAATGCAAGAGTGATAGGTGGAGGTCTGAGTTTGGTGAATGTTGTTGGTAGAGAGAGGAATCTGAAGCAGCTGCTGTTTGCGGATGATACTGCACTGGTGGCTGATTCAGAGGAGAGATTGATACGGTTGGCAGAGTTTGGAAAAGTGTGTGAAAGTAGGAAATTGAAACTAAATGAGAATAAGAGTAAGGGGATGAAATGTAGGGGGTTGGTAGATGGTGGGAGGCTGAATATAGTTTTGAACGGTGAGTTGCTTCAGGAGGTAGTGTTTTAAGTATTTAGAGTCACATGTTGCTGTGGATGGAAGAATAGATGCAGAAGTGAAGTTTAGAATGAATGAAATAGGAAAGGTGCTGGGAGGAATGAAAAAAGTGTTTTGATGTCGTTCGTTTAGAATGGATGTAAAGAGAAGGCTGTATGAGGGTGTTGTGGTACTGACTGCGTTATGTGGGGCTGAAATATGGAATATGGGTGTAGCAGAAAGGAAAAGTTTGAATGTAATGGAGATGAGGTGTCTGAGGAGTATGTGTGGAGTGACGCATATGGATCGAGTGAGAAATATGACGTGCGACGGAGAACTGGAGTTGTACGGGAGATGGCTGATCGAGCTGAGTAGAGGGTGTTGCGATGGTTTGAGTATATGAAGAGAATGGATAATGAGCAAATGGTGAAAAAGATACCTAGATCTGATGTTAGAGATGTAAGGCCAAGAGGAAGAATACGAATAGATGGATGGGCAGTGTGAAGAGAGCGTTGGATGCGAGAGGGATGTCTGTCGAGCACGGATGAGTGGCTGTGCGTGAAAGAACCGATAGGAGAGAAATTGTGAATGAATAAATGATGACACAGCCCTGTGGGGATATTCTCCCGCATTTGGTCTGATCAGCTGATTAGGTCAGGTGCGGATAAGGGGACGGGCCTATTATGATGTGGCAGGGGTAAAGCAGCTCTGCTGTCGGGCCCTGCTACGGATGTCACTGATTACACTGCACAGTTGACCTCTTGCACTGTGGTGCTGTAAGGAATTGTCTCTTCTCCCCTTGGGGCTAAGATACAAGTATATGTGTGGGTGTGGATGAGTAAATTATGAGTCTGTTTTCCTGTCTCTACTATCCCCCTTTATTTTGGGGGGAAACAGCCTAGGTATATAGATTGATAGATAGATATCATTTTCCTCCTGTGCATTCAGAGAAAACATGGAAACTGCAGACACCATCCTACGATATGTACAACTGTCTGAAAGAAATACAAACTAATATTCCTGCGTCAATTCTAGTATCCCGATGCAAATGCCATAAAATCTCATTGGCTGCATACGTCAATGAAACATTACTGGGGGTATCAGAAAAAAATGATATCCTAGAATACACCCAGTGAGTCGTAGTATAGTAGTGATATTAGTAGTAGTAGTAGTAAAGTGGTGGTGTTGGTAATAAGTGCACTAGTGGTGGTAGTGTAGTTGTAGTAATAGTAGTAGTAGTAGTAGCAACAGTGGTAGAAGCAGTTAGCGGGTGGGAGCCCATTCTACAACATGTACTAAGATGTCAAAGCAATATCTGTCCTTCCCAATTTTGTACCCTTAATAAGTTTACAAAGGGGCTGACCTTTCTAAAAATGATGGTGGAATATTTAAAAAAATGGAAAACATTACCAAGGAAGCAGGCGAACTGACCTGAGATGATTCGTTGAAATCCATGTGCTGAATTTCCCCTATTCCTGATTTTTTTTTTTTTTTTTTTTGGGGGGGGGGAAGGTGTGATCCCCCAAGAACTACCGAGGGGAGTGTCTCGCTCTGTATTTCTGACTCCCTCAAAAATTCATGGTTGGAAAACTGGACGTGTTGAAAACCTTGGGAATAACCAGGTGAACTAATCTGGGATGTTTCATTCAGATCCATCAAATGGCACAGGAGGAGTTAAGGCGCAGAGAGACAGACAGATACACACACAGACAGGCTGAACATTGCACTAGGGTACAGACTGCCGAAAATGATACCATCCTGCTTCAGACAATTGATGAATAAAATATCTTTAACTCATTCCATGACAACTTAACATTTTGAATTTTGATTCATCAATTCGAACCCGACTCTTTTACACTGATTTTAGATCGTAACTGCATCCAGGCTGTTAGCCGTAATGGAAGGCCGATACCACGTTTGACCTGCATTGCTTCCAATCTCATTACAGCAGTATGCATATTCATGAGGCTTTGTAGGTGTTTGTGTGTGTGAAAAAGCCGAGAGTGATTGCAGAGAGAGAGAGAGAGAGAGAGAGAGAGAGAGAGTTGCGTCCCATAGTAATTTTACCAAAGTAATTAACTATAAATTAGATGCTGGTTTCACATACATAGACTGAGTTTCTCCTACATTCTTTGTTATGTTCAGTCTATTTTCCTGTACCGTGCTCGCAAGATTCGTGTACAGCACATTAGATATCGACTTAAATATTACTCTCCCATCCTGCGCCACATCATCATCATCATCATCTTCAACATCAACAGCAGCAGCAGCAGCAGCAGGCTCTCTTTAATCATCATCGTCGTCGTCGTTGTCGTTGTCATCATCATTATCAACAGCAGTAGCCACCCATTTATCATCGTCGTCGTCGTCGTCGTGGTGATGATGATGTTGATGATGATGTTTTCGTAGAAGTAAATGATGAGTTAATGATAATATGGAGCATTCACTGATTTCTTTGACGATACCTTATCCTTCTAATGCACTCTCTTGTTGTTGTTTCGGGAACCTGCCTACCGCATTGTTAACAATAGTATTGAGAAGTGGGATTTGCTAGGAAGAAGTATTGGAAGTTTCTCAGTTCTCGTATTTTTTACTGTTACGAGTTAGACTTGCCAGTTAGCCTGCTATTTGTGAACAGAGATATTTTGTAAAGTTATGTATTAAATTTTATGCTATTTTTCTCAATAATGTTTTATTTATGGAATTTTTGGTTAAATTATGTAATTTTATTTCAGTTTATATGCTAAAGCATTTAGGGTGTTATGTAATGTAAGAAAATTCTGGCATGTTTTGGATGTCTCTGATTTGGTAACTGTAGGTGCTAGAGTAAACTAGAAGATCTGAGTGTATTGCAAGGTTATATAAGGAGGTATAAGAGCCTAGGGGAGTCAGTTTCGTTTCAGTTTTAATTTCAGTGCAGTTCAGTGTCAGTGCAGCCAAATGACGATCGTATAGCTCCAGTACTTGTGAAAACAGTGAAGTGTAGTTGGCACACATTAAGAGTAATTATTTGGTGAATAAAGACTGCAAACTTGAGAAGCCAGTATTTATTTACCACGCTTGAGCCAATCCTGTTGTGGCACATCGAAAGGCTGACAATAGGAAGAACAGCTCACTGGGTAACGTCCCTCCTATACTGAGCTACTGCTGTTGAAGCAGTGAACAATTACAAGCACAAAGTGAACAACTACAAGCACAAAGTGGAGAACAAAAAGAGCTCAAGAACGAACTCTGAGAACAACTACAGCAAAAAATGAAAAACAGAAAGAATGACATGAACGACTTCAAGAGGCATTACAGGAGCAACAGGAGTTACGATTGAGGATGCAGGGACAGCTAGACGCTTTCATAGGGGAAATGAAGGAAGAGCAACAACCATTGACAGAGGAGGTATACGCTGAGCTACAGCAGCAGAAGCGTAAGGTAAGCAATAAGGTGATGGAATGCAGACAACATCTAGACGACCAGTTAAAAGATAATTAATGAGGAACTGAGCCTGTAGAGAAATTTTGCGCCAATGAGCCTGAGATTAGTGTACAGGGAGCATATGGAAAAAATGCAGTTTATAGTAAATCTTGACGAATCTCAAGCATCTAAAGGTAGCAATACAGGGCTGAATAATCAGAATGTAGGAGTTTTGAGTCCTGGACTTGAATTATGATGTCCCAGTTTTTAGGCCTCAAACCAGTGAAAGGCGTGGCTATAATGAGGGTCCAATTGAAACGAAATCTCAGGAATTTGATGGCAAAGTATCTTCAGTAGTTTATGGTGCACAGTTTGAGTTGCTTAATGATCAGAATGGTTGGGATGATAGGCAAAGGGCAGCACAGTTTGCTACTAGCCTTAAGTGCCACAATGGAAATTCTTGGGCAGATGTCAGTGGAGGAGAGGAAAAGATATTGGTCCCTAGTGGAAGTGCTGGAGTGCAGATATGGGACCATGTACCAGACTGAGGTTTACAGGGCAAGATTCTGGACCCGTAGACAGGCTCGAGACAAATCCCTCCAGCAGTTTGCTCATGATCTGGAAAGTATGGTACACAAGGCATACCCAGGAGCAGCACCTAAGCTGTTGGCTATTCTCCTGAGGGACCAGTTCATCGATGCACTTGACAGTGCACATTTGAAAGTGCAATAGAAGCAGGCACAACCCAGAAGCATGCAAGAAGCGCTAGCCAGGGATTTGGAATTTGGGTCATACGTCAGATCCAGTATGTCCTCTATTCAGGCAGGTTGTAGTACAGGATTAAAAGCAAGAACAGGGCAGGTATGTGAAGCGGAAAAATATGAAGGAAGTTGCCTGTACTATGAAATGCCAGGACATAGAAAAGAGGACTGCTACAAGTGGAAGAGAGAACAGGAGATCAGAGGAGCTTGCTGGTTCTGAGAGAAGCCAGGACACAAGAAGATGGATTATTACAAATGGAAGGAGGATCAAAAATGGAACAGTGCAAGGAAACCCACAATTGCAACAAATGAGTGTTGGACGTGTGGTGAGGTGGGACACTTCAGCTATGAATGCCCATATGAGAAGGATGGCAAGAAGAAGGCTGCAGAAGACGAGAAGGATGATGGTAAATTAGTAAAGGCTGATGACAAGAGGCAACAACCAGCCAGTTTTTTCCCAAGAAGTCCCACCACTGAGGAAATACAGGAGAATCTTGATTGACAGTGTGTGAGAAGACGGAAAAACGGATGGGAAGCAGTGTAATAGGAATGAGAATCTTAGCAAGAAATGCCGCTGTACTGTAGTGACAGGGCCAGTTTCAGCTGAAGAAGAAGAGGATACAGATGGAGGATGCAAATTTACAACCAGTGCTAGAGTGGTTGCAGTGGAATGCAGTGCAACCGTCTTGGGAAGAGGTTTCCTGGTTCATCCCTGCAACCGAGAGGTACTGGAGTCAGGGAAACCTTCTTCGTTTGAACTATGGACTACTGGAGCATCAGTTATAGACACCCAGTGGCCTCAGCAAGTAATGGCAACTTGAGGTTCCTGAGACAATAAGGTCTGAGGTCTTACAAGTCTCATAACGAGATCACAAATGTGCACCTGGGAGTGAAGAGAACAGTAAATCAGCTGTGACCGAGTTTCTACTGGACTGGCATGCGTCAGGTTGTTGAAAAGTGGTGCCTGGCCTGTAATGTGAGCTGTGCCAAGAAGGGACCCAAGAAACGTGGCTGCACCCCTCTTTAGCTGTACCAAGTTAGTGCACCGATGGAAAGAGTCACGATGGACATTGCTAGGCCTCTTCCACTCACTGAAAATGGAAATTGGTATACATGGGTCAGTGTGGACTACTTCCAAAAGTGGCCAGAGGCCTATGCCATCCCCAATCAAGAGGTTGCGAGTGTTGCTCAGGTGTTGGTTGACCAGTTTTTCTGTCATTTTGGGATGCCACAAGACCTACATTCAGACCAGGGTAGAAACTTCGAGTCTGTTGTGTTCTGTGAGTGCTGCAAGTAACTATGGATCAAGAATACCAGGACGGCCCCACTAAGACCACAGTCAGATGGGATGGTGGAGAAATTCAACTGGACCCTGGGACATGAACTGGCCAAGTACTGCGTAGAAGGACGAAGGGGATGGGACCAGAAATTACCTTCATTGCTGATTGCATATTGGTCTGCATCCCATGAGTCTACTGGCTACACCCCAGCAAAACTGATGTTGGGCCGCAAATTACGATTAGCAGTTGGCCTGTTAATGGGAAGACCACCTGGTGAGAAGCTTCCTACAGACACCCCCAGCTACGTGAAGGATCTTCAGGAAAGGCTGGCTGAGGTACATAAACAAGTGTGTGGAGCCCTTAAGTTTTCAGAAGTGATGAAGCACAAGTATGATGCCAATGCAAATGAGGTGAGCTTCAGGGATGGTGTCAAAGTTTGGCTATACAATCCTCAGCCGGACAATGGACAGTCACTGAAGCTGCAGAGCCTGTGGGATGGTCCCTACACTGTGATGGACCGCCTGTAAGATGTAACGTACCTGACTCAGGGAGGCGGGAAGTCTAGCCCAAAGGTGGTACACGTGTATCATCTGTGGTGGCAATATGGGCCAGAACAGTACTGCAGGGACGTCTCTGAGGAATCGTGCTCACCCTCAGCTGAGGATGTTGAGGAGGACCAAGAAGCTGATGTACAAGAGGATGGTGACAGTTTGCCGAGGGAGGAAGTGAATCAGGAAGAGGACCAACACTTTCCTGGAGTATAGCCTATATATATATATATATATATATATATATATATATATATATATATATATATATATATATATATATATATATATATATATATATATATGTATGTGTGTGTATGTATGTATGTATTTAGATATATACTATTACTGTTGTGTGAATAGTCTAGCATACAGTATGTTTCAACCCTCCAGTGCAGGGGTCAGGCTTCTATAACTGTGGTGAAATTTTTTCTAATGCACTTTGATGAGCTGTTGCAGCACATTACATGACTGTGAATTTTTTTTAAAATTTATTGGTTATCATATAAACAGTGATTACAATGAAAAAACAGGAGTATCTATGAGATGAGTTCTTTGTGGAAAACTAATGATAAGAGTACTTATATAATTATATTGCTTTACTTATAAAAACTGATTGTACTGTTCACTGAATTGTAACATTATTAATGGCAATGGTGGAACTGAGAATATTTGGCGGAAAGTAACTGTGCATTATAATGGGTTTATATATATATATATATATATATATATATATATATATATATATATATATATATATATATATATATGTATCGGTACACGGCTAGCACTAAATATCGTACCACCGCTAGCACCAATAAAATGTATCGTCGCACTGCTGGCCAAACAATTTAATGTAGCCGTTATGGAGTAGCAGTTGACTACATATTAAGTGTTCTGCTGTGTAGTATAACTAGACCACCGTGTTGGATCAACGACACTGTCTGTAGTACTCGTCAGCCACTCGCCGTCACTGCCCGACACTTCCCACCAAAGGTCCTCTGCCACGAGAAGGTGGAAGCTGGTCTGTTATTAAGTGGTAGCGTAGGGTGACAGAAATGAGCAGATTAAATCTCTCTTTATTGGGTACAGAATAATATAACTGCAACCCGAGAGATATGTAGGAGCGACACCACCTCCCTTTAAAACTGTAAAACGGCCTCTCTGACGCTGTACACTCACCGAGCCGGACAAGGGCGCGGTGCTTAGGTCAGCTAAAAAGTGAGGTGCCGAGCATTACATATACTCTGGGCTTATGCAAAAAGAAGAGATAAATGACAACTCTACTAGCACATTATACACCTCTATAAAATGGTATTAAGTACATTCACATATACCAACATAATAAATGGTTCCCCAGGACTTTACACTTACGCACAATTCAGATATCTTTCACTTCTCCTAACCTTCATTTTATAATTGAAACATGGTGGCCCTTGTGGTCTGCCATCCACCTCCTCCTTATACCACAGCTAACAGCGAAATGATATTTGGTTGTTCTCATCCACACTTCATTACACACTGTTAATTATGACTAAACAGCTTTAAAAATTATTATGTAAAATGTGTGATACTACAACTTCATGGAAAAAGATGTTGACACCAGAACATCGCTCGGCCACACCATAGACGTCCTCGTCGACATTGTTGTCCTAACTACCGTGTAGCCTAACCATAGTGTAGGGTAGCTAACTATTCCGGAACATCCACTTGCAATCTGCGAGTACGGACACGTGGTCTCAGTGGGTTCCTTAATTGGCGCCTTAATAGTAGCCTAAAACACAAACACAGGACAAGACCACAATAAGTAGAAGACCAACGCCAGGACCAAAATAGGAAGGAGAAAGGTATGAAAGTACATAAGGCTCTAAATCAGTCCTGTTCAGGTGGGAGAGGAAGGTAAGCTTCTTTCATACATGAGACAGCCTGTTTACATTCAAGGAAATAACATTGAATGAAGGTAAAAAGGGTCGTAACTGGGATGAGAAGTTCACTGTCAAAGCTAGATGATGCTTGCTAGGCAGAACTGCTATCTCTTTACTGTGTAACTCACAAAAATCAGGTGCAACATAGTACCCCTTTACTGTAAGGAATTGATTCTGTGAGGCACAAATCACAGTTACATCCTCTGTCTCAGGAAAGTAAAAGTACTGTTTCGCATGAATATGAGCATGGAAAACTGACTTCAACTGAATGGGTTGGAAGGTGCAACGTTGCAGAGCAGAGGAAGTATTTGTGTCCGACAAGGCCCTCTTATGCTCCTCTACCTTTAATGGTACGAAGACAAAATGCAAAGCAGGACATACATGGAGATCAAGAAATGAGGCCTTACGCTTCTCAAATTCATCCACAGTCGTTTCTGCTACATATTTCTTGTCATCTGAGACAACTAGCACCTCTGGACCCCCTTCAATAACAACAAGTGTATTATTAGCAGTAGCAAAAGGGAAGGAAATGAACCGCCATGCCTGGTATGTTACAGCATTCCTCATAGGTACCAGTATAAGGATGCCTTCATGGGTCAACTGGGCCTCTAACAATGGGTAATAATATTCCAGTTGACTCAGATCAAAGAGTGGCATAAGTCCATGCTTCCACATTGCTATATCAAGTGCATTTGTTAGTATATTAGTAGGCAGCAATAAAGCATTAACCCTGTTCAAACTTGCATCGATTAAGCCGTCCACCATATTGGTTGCTAGCTTCTCCAAAGCAGTGGTTGACTCGTCGAGAGCATGTAAGTACTCAGCGAATAACACCAAGTTAACAATGGTTAGTAGATTAATTTGGATGTTGTTCACAAGCTCTACTAGATGGTTGGTAGTCCTATTTATCTCGTTAGCTTTGTTAGTGAACTCATCTAACTGTTTATACACATGCATGATTAATCTATTATTGGCTTTAGCGGCCAGTGTCAAGTCATGCATCTGTCTACCCAATTGCACTACATCCTTATCTAATGCCATACCAAAGAGTTATCCACGTCCTCTCTTAGTACGTGCATGGACATGCTTGGAAAGATCAGAGTGTACGTTAGGTAAAGCTACATGCAAGTTAGTGAGCCTGTCGGTGAGCCTGTCTATATGCCTAGTCTGAAGCTCAACAAAGCTTCAGTGTCAGAGTTTGTCAATCGTGGGTTTCGATTAAACATCTTTCCCACTTCCAATAGTTGCTGTCTGAGATTCGACAAGCCCTTGGAGACCTCCTTGACAATATCTGGCATTTGGAGATAGCCTTCCATTGGATAGTAGACGCATACTGCATCTTCCACTACCACGACTTCTCCAAGTGGGCTCTTCAATGCTCCTGGCATTAACGCAGTCGTGTCCATGTCCGATGTCTTTCCATAGGTCCACCCCAAGCAACGCACGAGGAGTTTGAGCCACAGCCACATTTTTTTTTTTGCAAGAGTAGATACTCCCTTAATCACTCTTGTTGTGGGATCGTAGCTTGCTGCGATACTCTTGGTTAGGGACAGGTACGGATGACGACATAGACTGCGACGAAGACAGAGGGCACAACACATCAGACGATAGGCCTAGCTCTTGACTTACTAGTTTGATCCTATCAGCATATACTGCCTCCTGAGTTCCATTAGCTTCATCCTTTATTCTATAAGTATTTCCACGTACTCATTCCACAATGGTATATGGTCCGCGGAACTTAGGTCTGAGCTTGGAAATTCTCTCAGGGTTGTGGATTATGACCTTCTGGCCTGCCTGTAACGTCTTTTCTTGACTACCTTTGTGTTGTTTCGCCATCATCTCCGCTCTTAAGGTTTTTAATCTTTTCCGTACTTCACTGTGTATAAATTGGAATTTCAACAACTGTACCTTTGCGTAGTCTTCTTCGTTGTATACTGGAGTAGGAGGTCCAGCCAACAAATCGTAGGGTAACACTTTCTCTTCTTCATAAAGGATATAATGAGGAGACTTCCCAGTTGATGAATTTTCTGAGGAGTTGATGGTCGCCGCTACGTGGTAACCAGTCTTCCCAGTTATCCTCCTGATTTGAGGTTATTACTGGTCTCAAGACTTCCAGTATCTTCCTGTTTGTTCTCTCCACCAGGCCATTGCTCTTAGGACTGTAAGGCGTTACAAAAACTTGCTTCACTCCATACATACGACAGATTTCTTGTAACACCTGGTTACGAAATTCACTGCCATGCTGAGCAATACCTTAGGTGTAGAGTATGGACAAATCACTGAAGTCACAAAAGCGTGCGCCACCTCCTCTGAAGTTTTCGTCTGTAAAGGTGCTAAAACAGTGAATCGTGAGAAATGGTCCACTGCCACCAGTACATAACTTGAACCTTGACGACTTCTTGGCAACGCTAAGAGATCAATGGAGACTGTATCCCAGGGTTTTTCCGGTAGAGGATACTCTAAGATGGGAGTCGGAAGTCCCGTCGTTCCTCGTATTTCCGCGCATTTGATGCATTGACTGACGTGGGCTTCTATGTCCTTCCTCATGGTCGGGCCATAGTATTTCTTTCTCGCCTCACGTATGCATCTATCGCGACCGGGATGACCCGCTTGAGGTACATCATGAACTAACTGTAGCACGGCTTGCTGTAAGGTAGCAGGATCAACCAACTGATATGCAGTGTCCTTCCCTGGGGGTTGCTTATAAAAGACCCTGTTGAAGATGGAAGTGAGTCATATAGATGACTTGAAACCACATCGCATCATTACGTTGTTCCGCTTTTACCGTGTCTGAGGAATACTCAGCAAGAGCAACATCCTCGGCTATGGTAGCAGCAATGTTTCTACTCAACGCGTCGGCTACAACATTTTGACGGCCTGATAAATATCTGACCTCTGGATCAATACCTTGCCAAACCAACGCGTAACCCTACCGTGCAAGTTTTTTTTCCTTTAAACAAGTCGCGTATGGGTGCATGGTCAGTTAAACAATTATCCGGTAACCAAAAATATCCCGGAAATGTCCTAACGGCCACACGACTGCTAATGTCTCCAAATGTGTTGTCGAATAGTTCTTCTCTGGGGGTCTTAATGCCCTACTAGCATACGCTATGGTATGTGTCTTTCCTTGCTCATCCTTCTGCTGTAACACCGCTCCCAGACCCAGACCTGAGGCGTCCGTGCACAGACAGAAAGGTTGAGTATAATCAGGAAACGCTAATACGGGTGTTTCTGACATGGCTTGCTTGAGCTCGTTGAAGCTTTTCTCTTCTGAGGATCCTCATTTCCATGCAGCGTCCTTCTTAAGTAGCGTTGTTAAAGGTGATGCTATGATGGCATACGTGTGGACAAAACTCCTATAAAAGCCAGTGAGGCCTAGGAACGATCTTATCTGATCCTTGTTCTGTGGTGTAGGAAAATAGGTCATCTAGATACACTAAGACGTCTTGCCCTAACATCTCGCCAAACAATTGGTTTATCATCCGCTGAAATGTTAAAGGAGCATTACTCAGTCCAAAAGGCATCCGGAGAAATTCAAAGTGCCCACGGTGAGTGCTAAAAGCAGTAATGGGACGCGACTCTTCGGTCAGCTCCACCTGCCACCCCTGACGCTAGATCCAGACAAGTAAACACAGTATCCCTTACCTAATGATTGAAGTAAGTCTCGCAGATGCGGAATCGGTTAACGATCCGGTACTGTTACCTTGTTCACTTGCCGAAAATCTACAACAGGTCCCACACCACCGTCCTTCTTAGGCACTAGAAAGAGTGGTGCATTCCACTGCTTCCCTTTGGCTGTGCGGTAGACGGTATGCGGGCACATAAACTGGATTTGTACCAGGGCACAAACCAATATGATGCTTCAATCCGTCCTACCCAGCGCTTCTCCTGGAAGTGCTACTACGTCGGAAAATTCTCTAAGGAGGGCTAGGAGTCGTGTTTTATGGTCTACATTATCCGTGACCTTCACGTTGCTCCAGCTGTTTTTCCTTAGCCAGATGTACGGGTTCCGACTGAGTCGTTGCTTAAGATGTAACTACAGGAGAGATCACCGGCACGTCGTCGACTTCCTTTATGGGGGCACCATAGCACATCAAGTTGCATCTCTGAGCTTAACTGCGCCACCACTCATATTTGCGATGAAGAGGGGCGTCTTCTGGTCTTGGCCAATGCTAGTCAGAGTCGATTCCAGCGACAATGCCTTATGTTTCACAGTCTCAGTTAAGCATGCTACATCAGTTCCCACCGACACGTCAGGTACTCGGACAGGAATTTACAGACAGTTTGACTGGGTAAGTGGTGATTACCACTCACTATAGCCCTGACTTTCTTCCAGTCCATACCCTCTGCTTCGTGTGCATCCGGGGACTCCCTTGACGCTTCACTTGTCGGGGTCACAACTGGTTGGATGGCTCCTGATTGGATGCCAGTTCCAGTTCGTGTTGCTGAGGGATTAAGGCCTACAAACTCTTTCCCGTTAAAGGAAATGGAATGTCTTTGAGGGTGTATTACTATATCATACTCCTCCATGGTCTCAAAGCCTAACAGCCCATCAGCTGGCAGAGGAAAATCCTCAACCACATAAAACGTAGCACGTAACACGGAGATCGTTTATCTGCCCTCAATGTCAGCGGCACCTGGCTTACAATCTTCATTCTACTCCCTGTCACACCTTTCAACATTACATCAGGTGGTGATAATGTCCAGTTTGTTAGAGGCATTTCACCTTTAAGTCTTTCCAGCGCTTTACTAGAAATAATGTTTGTACATGACCCTGTACAGGGACACTTGGCCTTTCCCTATGATCCAAGGAATAGATAATAAGTCCACCTTAGTAATAGCTGCCACACACGCATCGGTGGATTGTACTATTTTAATTACTTTTGCGCGCGGCCCTGAGCTTCCCCCGAACTAGCTGGGTTCCCTAGTTTCTTCCTCTTTTCAATGACAAAGGGGCAACAGTCCGTTTCATGAGGACAATGCCCATGTATGACATACCATCTTTTCACCTCTGGCTTAACAGCCTTGGTCCTTTGCTGTGGAGAACTAGTAGCTGTATCTCTCCAGCCTGAAGTTTGCAAGGCTTTGCTAGCTTCTGCACAGCATATGCCTGCCTTCGCCAAAGCCTGACTTTCAGTACAGTTAGGATGCTGCTGTACTATATCAGTAGCCAGATTAGGTACAGGTATCTGCCACAAAGGAGAAGGGTTAGTCTGACTTTGCACGCCCATATTGTTAGTCATGCCCCAGGTATTTGGACAAGGGCCCTGGATTTGCATGCCAATATTAGTATTCATGCCCCATTGAGTAGGATTCTGGGTTTGCATGCCAATACCATCTGTGTTTATACCCCATGCATTTGAAGAAAGAACAGAAAATAAATTCTGTCCAAAACCTTGTGGTGTACTAAAAATATCTGAAGTATACACAGGTATGTGAGTGGTTGTAGTACTATCACTAATGACTGGATTTTGCATATCCTGAGTGACCAAAGGTACTGTTGTAGTCTCAGCTTTCACAGTCTCCTCACTAGGATTACCCTCATTAGCAAGACTAGTGGCCATTTTGGATCTAACTGATTGCTCTGGGACTGTTGAATAAGTATGACCAGAACGCAAATGTAAAACGTTCAAATCCTCATCCTGTCCTTCAGAAATATCCTCATCACCTTGATCCTCAATATGTCCTTCACTCATTTAATATGTCTGAGCACTTTTATTTGATGTATCAACCCACTCATAAAATTCTGAGTCTAGTGGGATTGGCTAATCCCTATTTCCCTTATTCTACGTCCCCACTTCACTGTGTCCATCTGACCTTGTCAGTAACATTCCCCTCCCAGTTACAGGAAGATAAACTGACATAAAAAGGATAGTTATGGTAAGTGACAGAGAATGGAACACATATACAATACACAGAAAGTATATTTATTTCAAGGGAATTCTGAGAAACCTTTATTTCCACTCATCAACTAACTAACGTGTGTTGATTCAAGTGTGTGTGTGTGTGGATTTAATGCATGGACGCTACCTAGATATGAAAGTCCAGGATGATGTTCCACATTCCACGTTCCACACTCCACCAGACTCCTTCACCCATACGCAGCACCCGCTCGCTGTGGGGGTTAGCAAGCGACTGGTCCCCTGTACCAAGCCAGGCAGATGCCACAACGCACCACACACAATCGTGGCACCTCTCGGCCGCTCTCGGCTTCCCCCTTTCGGCTCGCGTCGGCTGTGCCCGTCTCTGGAGTTGCCAGAAGTCGCTCGCTGGTTGACCCACTCCTCACCGCACTGGCTTGAACTCTCCTTATCTCGCCTCTCACACACGAGAGCGAGATTCTTGCCAGTTTGCGTTTGAAGCTGGAGATATCTTGCACACCACAGGGCGAGATAACTGCCAGTTTGTGCTTAAGATAGGAATCTCGCACTGGCAGAATAATGGGAGGAATTAATATTCACCACTCCAATTTATCTGGTCCACTTAACTCACTAGTAATTAGTCCCCTTACAACAGTAGAGTAAGATTTTTTGTTTCACCTTCAGGAACGAGCGATTGCAAGGGTTACTGGTTCACAGCATAAAGCCCTTTAGCACGTATCGTATCCCAGCACTGAGCACCAATTTAATGTATCGGTACACGGCTAGCACTAAATATCGTACCACCGCTAGCACCAATAAAATGTATCGTCGCACTGCTGGCCAAACAATTTAATGTAGCCGTTATGGAGTAGCAGTTGACTACATATTAAGTGTTCTGCTGTGTAGTATAACTAGACCACCGTGTTGGATCAACGACACTGTCTGTAGTACTCGTCAGCCACTCGCCGTCACTGCCCGACACTTCCCACCAAAGGTCCTCTGCCACGAGAAGGTGGAAGCTGGTCTGTTATTAAGTGGTAGCGTAGGGTGACAGAAATGAGCAGATTAAATCTCTCTTTATTGGGTACAGAATAATATAACTGCAACCCGAGAGATATGTAGGAGCCGACACCACCTCCCTTTAAAACTGTAAAACGGCCTCTCTGACGCTGTACACTCACCGAGCCGGACAAGGGCGCGGTGCTTAGGTCAGCTTAAAAAGTGAGGTGCCGAGCATTACATATACTCTGGGCTTATGCAAAAAGTAGAGATAAATGACAACTCTACTAGCACATTATACACCTCTATAAAATGGTATTAAGTACATTCACATATACCAACATAATAAATGGTTCCCTCAGGACTTTACACTTACGCACAATTCAGATATCTTTCACTTCTCCTAACCTTCATTTTATAATTGAAACATGGTGGCCCTTGTGGTCTGCCATCCACCTCCTCCTTATACCACAGCTAACAGCGAAATGATATTTGGTTGTTCTCATCCACACTTCATTACACACTGTTAATTATGACTAAACAGCTTTAAAATTATTATGTAAAATGTGTGATACTACAACTTCATGGAAAAAGATGTTGACACCAGAACATATATATATATATATATATATATATATATATATATATATATATATATATATATATATATATATATATATATATATATATTGTAATGAAGGGGGGTTTGCCAGTTAGGTAGTCTCGTACCTTCGAGACGTTTCTGGTACCGTAAGTTTCGGTACGAGTCGTCAGAGTTGCCAGTTTGCCTACTGTTTGTGAGCGTAGTTATTTCGTAAGTTAAACATTCATTTATTATTGTGCTCTTTTTCTTTATAATATTATATTTAAGTAATTGCTTGTTAAATTATGTAATTTAAGCTCGTATGGTTAATGATTTAGAGTGTCATGTAATGTGAGAACTCTAGCATGTTTTGATGTCTCGTAGTTGGTAACTGCTGTTGCTAGGGGCTGATGCAAGACAGTATGTCCTAGAGTGTTGGAGAAGTGGACGTTTCTAGAACAATGCAAGCTTATATAAGGATGGGGAGGAGCTTAGTTAGTCAGTCAGTTTGGAGTTTAGTCGGGTGTCAAGTCAGTTTGAGTGAGGTGCAGTCAGTTTTGGTGAAGGTTGTATATTTTTGGTACTTGTGAAAACAGTGGCAAACAGTGACGGGTTATTGAAGTTTGTATATCAGTGGAACTTGAGAAGACAGTGAAGTGTATTAAGTGTAATTACTGTCAGTGAAGATTTTTTTCAGTACTTGTGAAGTGTTAGCAAGCATTAAGTGTACTAACTGTGAAGTGTTGTTAAACATTAAGTGTAACTGCAATCTATAAAGTGTGTATAGCTCCAGTGCTTGTGAGAACAGTGAAGTTGAAATGCATTAGGTGGAATTATTTTGAAAATAAAGACATTGAACTTTAAGGAGCCAGTGTTTATTTTCGCCTCAGCTGATCTTGTGTACTGCACACCTAAAGGCTGACCATAAGAAGAACAACTCATTGGGCAACGTCCTTCCTGTACTGTACTACTGCTGTTGGAGCCTGTGGCAGTGTGGGGACGAGGACGTAACACTGGTGTCAGGAGTGAGGATTATTATTACAGGGCTGCAGTGAGTCTAACCTTCGGCATGGAAGCGGAAAGTGTGAAAACAAGATCTCCAGCTGGGCAGGCAGACTAGGTGCCTTTGGCGGCAATTTTGGAGCTAGTACAAGCAGAAATTCGACAACTCCAAAAACGGTTACAGATCCTAAGTGAAGAAAAGAAAGAGCGCAGGAACAAAATTGAAGAACTAATACATTCACTGAATGAATCAGAGAAAGAACTCAAAGAACTATTACAGGCATGAAGTGCACCATTGGAGCCACAGAGTGAACAACTAGAGGCATAACGTGAAGAACAAAAAGAACAATATGAGCAACTTCAAGAGACATCAGAGGAGCAACTGGGGGAAGTACAACTGACCATGCAAGGACAGCCAGATGCATTCATTGGGGAAATCAAGGAAGAACAGCAACAGCTTGAGGAGGAAGTAGATGCCAAGCTAGAACAGCGGAAGTATGAGGTGAGCGATAATGTGACAGAGTGTAAACAGCATGTAGATAAACAATTAAAGATAGTTAATGAAGAAATAGTGACGGAGTGCAAACAGTATGTGGAAAACCAGCTGAAAACTAGCGAGGGAATAGTGGCAGAGTGCAGACAGCATGTAGACGACCAGTTGTAGTCAATTAGTGAGGAAATAGTGACGGAGTGCAGACGGCATGTAGATAACCAGTTGAAGCATGTAGTCAATCATGAGAAGATAATTAGTGAGAAAATTGAGGCTGTAGAGAAATATTGCACTGCTGAGCCTCAGGTTAGTGTACAGGGAGCGTATGAAGGGAGTGGACAGTGTATGGTGAATCTTGACAGATCCCGGGCATCTAATGATGGCATTACAGGGCTGAATAATCAGAATGCATAAGTATGATGCCTCAGTTTTTAGCCCCCAAACCAGTGAAGTGCATGGCTATAATGGGGATCCAGTTAAGAAGAAACCTCAAGAAAGTGATGTTAGTGTATCTTGGGAAGCTTACCGTGCACAGTTTGAGTTACTTGCGGATCAGAATGGTTGGGATGATAAGAAGAAGGGTGCAGAAGACCCACCACTGAAGAAATGCAAGAGAACCTTGATGAATAGTGTGCGAGAAGACAGGACAGATGACATGCAGTGTAGTACGAATGGGAATCATAGAAAGAAATGCAGCTGTACTGTAATGACAGGGCCGGCGTCGGACGGAGAAGACCTGGGGAGGATGCAGATAAGGGGTGCAGATTTGCAACCGGTGCTGGAGTGACTGCAGCAGAGTGCAGTGCGACCATCATGGGGAGGAGTTTCCAGGTTGGGCCCTGCGACCGGGAGTTGCTGGAGTCAGTGGGACCTTCGTTGCAACGGACTACTGGAGCATCAGTGCGAGACGCCCAATGGCCTCAGTGAGTGTTGGCAACTGGTGGTTCCGAAGAAGATGGGGTCTGAGATCTTGGATAAGTCCCATGACCAGATCACTAGTGGGCACCTGGGAGTGAAGACAACTCTAAGCAGGCTGCGACACAAGTTCTACTGGTTTGGCATGCATCAGGATGTTGAAGAGTGGTGTCAGACCTGTGATGTGTGCTGTGTCAAGAAGACAACCAAGACCGTCCTGGAGGAGTGGACTACGTGGATGAACAAGGACATCGTCGGAAGTGCATAGAAGAAGACCTGATAAGTTGAGAGATTATTTTGTGTATAGTTACGAGTAGATGTTTCATTAGAATTAGGGTTTAAGGTTTATGTTTGTGTATACTGTGTAGTTTTGTCAGGAAGACAAAGAACTAGGGAGGGGGTAGTGTTATGAAGGAGGATTTGCCAGTTAGGTAGTCTCGTACCTTCGAGACGTTTCTGGTACCGTAAGTTTCGGTACAATTCGTCAGAGTTGCCAGTGTGCCTGCTGTTTGTGAACGTAGTTATTTCGTAAGTTAAACATTCATTTATTTTTGTGCTCTTTTTCTTTATAATGTTTTATTTAAGTAATTGCTTGTTAAATTATGTAATTTAAGTTCGTATGGTTAATGATTTAGAGTGTTATGTAATGTGTGAACTCTAGCATGTTTTGATGTCTCGTAGTTGGTAACTGCTGTTGCTAGGGGCTGATGCAAGACAGTATGTCCTAGAGTGTTGGAGAAGTGGACGTTTCTAGAACAATGCAAGCTTATATAAGGATGCGGAAGATCTTAGTTAGTCAGTCAGTTTGGAGTTTAGTCGGGTGTCAAGTCAGTTTGAGTGAGGTGCAGTCAGTTTTGGTGAAGGTTGTATATTTTTAGTACTTGTGAAAACAGTGACGGGTTATTGAAGTTTGTATATCAGTGGAACTTGAGAAGACAGTGAAGTGTATTAAGTGTAATTACTGTCAGTGAAGATTATTTTCAGTATTTGTGTAATAAGTGAAGTGTTAGCAAGCATTAAGTGTACTAACTGTGAAGTGTTGTTAAACAGTAAGTGTAACTGCAATCTATAAAGTGTGTATAGCTCCAGTGCTTGTGAGAACAGTGAAGTTGAAAAGCATTAAGTGGAATTATTTGGAAAATAAAGACAGTGAACTTCAAGGAGCCAGTGTTTATTTTCGCCTCAGCTGATCTTGTGTACTGCACACCTAAAGGCTGACCATAAGAACAACTCAGTGGGCAACGTCCTTCCTGTACTGTACTACTGCTGTTGGAGCCTGTGGCAGTGTGGGGACTGGGACCTAACAATATATATATATATATATATATATATATATATATATATATATATATATATATATATATATATATATATATATATATATATATATTGTTATGAAGGGGGTTTTACCAGTTAAGTGGTCTCGTATCTTCGAGACGTTTCTGGTACTGTAAGTTTCGGTACGAGTCGTCAGAGTTGCCAGTTTGCCTGCTTGCTGTTTGTGACCATAGTTATTTCGTAAGTTATGCATTAATTTAATGTGCTTTTTCTCAGTAATGTTTTATTTAAGTGATTGCTTGTTAAGTTATGTAATTTAAGTTCGTATGGTTAATGATTTAGAGTGTTATGTAATGTAAGACAACTCTACAATGTTTTGATGTCTCGTAGTTGGTAACTGTTGTTGCTAGGGGCTGATGCAAGACAGTATGTCCTAGAATGTTGGAGAAGTGGACGTTTCTAGAACAATGCAAACTTATATAAGGATGGGGTAGAGATTATTACAAGTTTAGTGAGGTGTCAAGTCAGTTTGGAGTTTAGTCGGGTTTCAAGTCAGTTTGTGTGAAGTGCAGTCGGTTTTGGTGAAGGTTGTATATTTTTGGTACTTGTGAAAACAGTGGAAAACAGTGACGGGTTATTGAAGTTTGTATAACATTGGAACTTGAGAAGACATTGAAGAGTATTAAGTGTAATTACTGTCAGTGAAGACTATTTTCAGTACTTGTGTAATAATTGAAGTGTCAGCAAGCATAAAGTGTACTAACTGTGAAATTTTTTTAAACATTAAGTGTAACTGCAATCAGTAAAGTGTGTATAGCTTCAGTGCTTGTGAGAACAGTGAAGTTGAAAAGCATTAAATGGAATTATTTGGAAAATAAAGACAGTGAGCTTTAAGGAGCCGGTGTTTATTTTCGCCTCAGCTGATCTTGTGTACTGCACACCTAAAGGCTGACCATAAGAACAACTCAGTGGGCAACGTCCTTCCTATACTGTACTACCGCTGTTGGAGCCTGTGGCAGTTTGAGGACGAGGACGTAACACTGGTGTCAGGAGTGTGGGATTATTATTCAGGGCTGCAGTGAGTCTAATCTTCGACATGGAAGCGGAAGGTGTGAAGACAAGAGGCCAAGCTAGGCAGGAAGAGGCATCACTGGGTGGAATTATGAAACTATTACAAACACTACAAGCACATATAGAGGCACAGAGTGAAAAATTAGAGGCACAGAGTGAAAAATTAGAGGCACAGAGTGAAGGACAGAAACAACTCCAAGCACAATTGCAAGCACAGAACGAAGGACAGAAAAAACTCGAAGAACAATTACAGGCACATACTAAAGAAATCAAAGAACAATTACAGGCACATACTAAAGAAATCAAGGAACAATTACAGGCACAGAATGAAGAAGAGAAAGAACGATATGAACAGCTTCAGGAGAAACTACAGGAACAACAGAGAGAAGTACAGCCGAGGATGCAAGGACATCCAGATGCATTCTTGGGGGAAATGAAGGAAGAACAGCAACAGCTTAAAGAGGAAGTAGACGCCAAGCTAGAGCAGCAGAAGTATGAGGTAAGCAATAATGTGACAGAGTGTAAACAGCATGTAGACGAACGACTGAAGACAGTTAATGAGGAAATAGTGACAGAGTGCAAACAACATGTGGACAACCAGCTGAAGATTAGTGAGGAAATAGTGATGGAGTGCCGACAGCATGTAGATAACCAGTTGAAGCATGTAGTCGATCATTAAAAGATAATTAGTGAGAAATTTGAGGCTGTAGAGAAATATTGCACTGCTGAGCCTCAGGTTAGTGTACAGGGAGCGTATGAAGGGAATGGACAGTGTATGGTGAATCTTGACGGATCCTGGGCATCTGAAGATGGCATTATAGGGGTGAATAATCAGAATACAGAAGTTGTAAGTCCTGGACTTAATTATGATGCCTCAGTTATTAGGCCCCAAACCAGTGAAGTGCATGGCTATAATGGGAATCTAGTTAAGAAGAAACCTCAAGAAAGTGATGGTAGTGTATCTTGGGAAGCTTACCGTGCACAGTTTGAGTTACTTGTGGATCAGAATGGTTGGGATGATAAGAAGAGGGCTGCAGAAGACCCACCACTGAAGAAATGCAGAAGAACCTTGATGAATAGTGTGCAAGAAGACAGAGGAACAGACAGCAAGGAGTGTAGTAGGAATGGGAATCAGAGGAAGAAATACAACTGTACTGTAGTGATGGGTCCGGCTTCGGATGAAGGGGACCTGGGGAGGATGCAGATGGAGGGTGCAGATTTGCAACCAGTGCTGGAGTGGCTGCAGCAGAGTGCAGTGCGACCATCACGGGGAGGAGTTTCCAGGTTGGGCCCTGTGACCAGAAGCTGCTGGAGTCAGTGGGACCTTCTTTGCTTGAGCAACGGACTACTGGAGCGTCAGTGGGAGACAGCCAATGGCCTCAACAAGTATTGGCAACTGGTGGTTCTGAAGAAGATGAGGTCAGAGATCTTGGATGAGTCCCATAACAAGATCACTAGTGGGCACCTGGGAGTGAAGAAAACTTTAAGCCGGCTGCGACAGAGGTTCTTCTGGATTGGCATGCGTCAGGATGTTGAAGAGTGGTGTCGGGCCTGTGATGTGTGCTGTGCCAAGAAGGGACCCAAGAAACGTGGTGGTGCCCCTCTTCAGCTGTACCAAGTGGGTGCACCGATGGAAAGAGTTGCGGTGGACATTGCTGGACCTTTGCCACTCACTGAGAGAGGAAACCGGTATGTCTGTGTCGCCATGGACTACTTCACAAAGTGGCCAGAAGCCTATGCCATCCCCGATCAAGAGGCTGTGACTATTGCTCAGGTGTTGGTTGATCAGTTTTTCTGTCGTTTTGGGATGCCACAAGAGCTACATTCAGACCAGGGTAGAAACTTCGAGTCTGCTGTGTTCCGTGAGTGCTGCAAGTTATTGGGGATCAAGAAGACCAGGACGACTCCCCCTAACGCCACAGTCAGATGGGATGGTGGAAAAATTCAACTGGACCCTGGGGCAAGAACTGGCCAAGTACTGCATTGATGGACAAACAGACTGGGACCAGAAATTACCTGCTTTGCTGATGGCATATCGGTCTGCATCCCACGAGTCTACTGGCTACACTCCTGCAAAACTGATGTTGGGCCACGAGTTACGTTTACCTGTCGACTTGTTAATGGAAAGACCACATGGTGAAGAGCTGCCTACGGACACCACCGGCTATGCAAAGCACCTTCAGGAAAAGCTGGCTGAGGTACATCATCAAGTGCGAGGAGCCCTCAAGTTTTCAGAAGTGATGAAGTGCAAGTATGATGCCAAGGCAAGTGAAGTGAGCTTCAAGGATGGTGACCAAGTCTGGTTATACAATCCTCAGCGTAAGAAGGGACAGTTACCAAAGTTGCAGAGCCCTCGGGACAGGCCTTACACTGTGTTGGACCGCCTATCGGACATAACATATCGGATTCGGGGAGGCAGGAAGTCTCGCCCAAAGGTGGTACACGTGAATCGTCTGTGGCAGTACCATGGGCCAGGACAGTACAGTTGGGATGTCTCTGAGGAATTGTGCTCACCCGCAGCAGAGGATGTTGAGGACCAAGGAGCTGAAGTGCAAGAAGATGGTGACAGTTTCCCAAGGGAAGAAATGAATCAAGAAGAGGACCAAGACCTTCCTGGAGGAGTGGACTATGTGGAGGAACAAGGACATCGTCGGAAGCGGCATAGAAGAAGACCTGATAAGTTGAAAGATTATTTTGTGTATAGTTAGATGTTTCATTAGAATTAGGGTTTATGTTTATGTTTGTGTATATTGTGTAGTTTTGTCGGGACGACAAAGAACTAGGGAGGGGGTAGTGTTATGAAGGAGGTTTTACCAGTTAGGTAGTCTCGTACCTTCGAGACGTTTCTGGTACTGTAAGTTTCGGTACGAGTCATCAGAGTTGCCAGTTTGCCTGTTGTTTGTGACCATAGTTATTTCGTAAGTTATGCATTAATTTAATGTGCTTTTTCTCAGTAATGTTTTATTTAAGTGATTGCTTGTTAAATTATGTAATTTAAGTTCGTATGGTTAATGATTTAGAGTGTTATGTAATGTAAGACAACTCTAGAATGTTTTGATGTCTCGTAGTTGGTAACTGTTGTTGCTAGGGGCTGATGCAAGACAGTATGTCCTAGAATGTTGGAGAAGTGGACGTTTCTAGAACAATGCAAACTTATATAAGGATGGGGTAGAGATTATTACAAGTTTAGTGAGGTGTCAAGTCAGTTTGGAGTTTAGTCGGGTTTCAAGTCAGTTTGTGTGAAGTGCAGTCGGTTTTGGTGAAGGTTGTATATTTTTGGTACTTGTGAAAACAGTGGAAAACAGTAAAGTGTTATTGAAGTTTGTATATCATTGGAACTTGAGAAGACAGTGAAGTGTATTAAGTGTAATTACTGTCAGTGAAGACTATTTTCAGCACTTGTGTAATAAGTGAAGTGTTAGCAAGCATAAAGTGTACTAACTGTGAAATTTTTAAAAACATTAAGTGTAACTGCAATCAGTAAAGTGTGTATAGCTTCAGTGCTTGTGAGAACAGTGAAGTTGAAAAGCATTAAGTGGAATTATTTGGAAAATAAAGACAGTGAACTTTAAGGAGCCAGTGTTTATTTTCGCCTCAGCTGATCTTGTGTACTGCACACCTAAAGGCTGACCATAAGAAGAACAACTCGCTGGGCAACGTCCTTCCTATACTGTACTACTGCTGTTGGAGCCTGTGTCAGTGTGGGGACGGGGACGTAACAATATATACAGTATATACACAGTATATGTATCTGTGACTTGGACTGTATATGTAGTAGGGTGTGAGTGAGAGAATGAAATCATATACTGAAGAAACGA
The DNA here is from genome assembly GCF_032717465.1 of Coenobita brevimanus. Classification (NCBI taxonomy): domain Eukaryota; kingdom Metazoa; phylum Arthropoda; class Malacostraca; order Decapoda; family Coenobitidae; genus Coenobita; species Coenobita brevimanus. Next base: position 7,639,050 of record NC_137006.1, read on the forward strand.
TAAAGTGGAGCCTTTATGTACTCATGTGGTTGAATTAATGCAAAATTGTATGAAAGAATGTAATATGAAATAAGAATCAAGAGGAGGAAATACGTATTTTTGTAGTATGGTACATAATGAACTATGCAGATGAATATCTAAGTAGCTCTACAGATGAATATACTGTACAAGTAACTATGCTGATGAATATATTGTATAAGTAACGTTGCAGATGAATATACTGTATAAGTAACTGTGATGATGAATATATTGTACAAGTAACTGTGCAGATGAATACACAGTATGAGTAACTGTGCAGATGAATATACTGTTTAAGTAACTGTGCAGATGAATATACTGTATAAGTAACTGTGAGATGAATACACTGTATAAGTAACTGTGCAGATGAATATACTATATAAGTAACTCTACAGATGAATATCCTGTATAAGTAACTGTGCTGATGAATATATTGTATAAGTAACTGTGCAGATGAATATACTGTATAAGTAACTGTTCAGATGAATATACTGTATAAGTAACTGTTCAGATGAATATACTGTATAAGTAACTGTTCAGATGAATATACTGTATAAGTAACTGTTCAGATGAATATACTGTATAAGTAACTGTTCAGATGAATATACTGTATAAGTAACTGTTCAGATGAATATACTGTATAAGTAACTGTGCTGATGAAAATATTGTATAAGTAACCGTGCTGATGAATATACTGTATAAGTAACTGTGCAGATGAATATACTGTATAAGTAACTGTGCTGATGAATATACTGTATAAGTAACTGTGCAGATGAATATACTGTATAAGTAACTGTGCAGATGAATATACTGCATAAGTAACTGTGCAGATGAATATACTGTATAAGTAACTGTGCAGATGAATATACTGTATAGGTAACTGTGCTGATGAATATACTGCATAAGTAACTGTGCAGATTAATATACTGTATTAGTAACACTGCAGATGAATATACTGTATTAGTAACTCTGCAAATGAATATACTGTATAAGTAACTCTGCAGATGAATATTCTGAATAAGGAACTCTACGGATGAATACAGTGTTACAAGTAAGTACGCAGCCCATTACATTTTGTGGTGTACAGACTTACCTGATTGTCAAACATGTTTTCCATGAGATCAGAATAAAACTAAGCGACTGGGTATTTTTGTAGGAGAATAATTACGTGTGTGATGTAATCAGACCTCGGTGGTATGTATTTATAGAGAAGTAACTGCATGGTAGAGTTAATCTGTAAGGAAGTAACTGTTTACTGAAATTTACATGCTGTTGTTTTCACTGAATATACTATACACAGTTTGGCCACGATATTCTCGACGATAATTTCGGGTTCATTTCGGCAAGTTCATCTTGCTTTGCACTTTGGACTAAGTGTTTTGTATGTGCGCGTGTAGAATATTGTAATTGATTATTTGCCCTTTCACCCCGTGGGATGTCTCCTAACCTGAACACAAATACCTGTTGTTAACTAGAAAAAATACAAATTACATCTTCGTCGTAATGGGATTAATAGAATTCCGGATTTTCCATCACCCGAAAGCAATATGATTGATGTGATTAGCAAGCATGATGGAGAAAGTACTAAATGGGGTGAAGAGGAAATGAGGCCACGAGGAAGTAATAAGACGAAGGAATGAAGTAAGATGATAATTTAAGAGAGAGAGAGAGAAGTGAAATGACTGGGAATAAGGTGACTGAGATGATGATGAGGATATGTTGATGATGATGATGGGAACTTTGGACGCTAACCAGTGTGATGTCACGAGGAATTATGTGACTAAGATGATGAAGTGAAGTGAGGAAAGTGACGAGAGAGAGAGAGAGAGAGAGAGAGAGAGAGAGAGAGAGAGAGAGAGAGAGGCAAGGAGAGACTGAGGTCAGTGAAGTGATAGGGAAGTGAAATTAATGAAATAATGATGATGAGGAGGAGGATGCTGAAGTGAGTTAAGGAACCTTGCGAGATGTGGGGAGAGAGTAAAGTGAATGAAGTGGCAAGGAAAGAAAGCATATAACCGAAATACCTCCCTACAGCCCCAAACTCCAAGCCCCTGCGAGAGTGTCTAGCATACGAGGTAAAAGTTCAGTCCTCCCGCCTACCTCAGGGGTTCATAGTCAACTTGTTCTTGGGATTGTTTAGTAGCAGGGAGGAGTGTTCACAACAGACCGTAAGTCATCACAATCATCATCGTCGTCGCCGTAGTTGTAGTAGCAGTGGTAGTGGTAGTGGTCATCTTCGTCGTCATTGTTATTACCATCAGTGTCACTGTCGTCATCGTTATCATCATCTTCCCTGCCGCCATCGTCAGTATCTTCATCTTCATTATCATGATCATCACTCTAGCCAAAATCTTCTTCCTGACCAGAGAGAGAGAGAGAAAAATAACTGTGCAAAGAGTAAGAAGTTGCTGCTCATGATGATGATGAAGATAATACAATTTTTAAGGACCCTAAAGAGATACTAGTAGATAGTGAAGTGAGTGAAGTGACAGGGATGCAAAGAGAAGTTCTGAATTACCTGTCCCCCACACGAGAAACTCTGCACCTGCAGTCCCTTGTGATCCAAGGAAAAAGTTCAGTCCCTCAGACCGGGGTAACCTGATTTTAACCAACTTGACCCTCGGCCTAGTTTGGTGGCAGAAGGGGTTCACGGTAGTCCTTACACCATCATCATCATCATCATCATCACCCCAACCCAGAGTCCTACCACTAAGAAGGAGCGAGGCATAATCTAAAAACAAATTACGAAGGACAAAATTATTATAACTTGACGAAACTCGGTGATGCCTCCGACGTAAATACTACCAAGTAATTGGGTGAACCTAATGGGGCCACGGACGCTCAAAAATCATTTAATAAATTCACCAAAACATTCCAGGGACGGGATGTAGAGACTATAAATGACTATAAGAGTTCATTTTATTTTACGATCAGTTTATCAATAGCCGCATTCTCGTCGGTCTCGGAAACTCGAACACTTCATCCTTCACGATTAGGTTTACGGATTGCTTTTTACTCGTCTTCTGTATGTCATTTACACCATTTTTATCGACGCCTATCTCTTCTCAAGTATGTATTTACGTTAGTCTTATATTTTTATAGGTTACATAAGTCACACGCAATCTTTCAACAATTTTATTCAACAGAGGAGAAACTTTTTGAACTAGAGGAGTCAGTTACAACCTTCGTCATCTGCTTCATTCCCTAATGTGTGCTCCTGAACGCTACATATAGTTGACTTGTAGCGGCAGGATTATTTCAGATTTAGGTTCTCAGGCGAAAGATAATAATTCAGCATTTCCCTAGGAACGAATAAAACTTTTGAACTTTTAACCTAGCTGTATTATCTATACAATTTCCCTCAGTTAAGAAGTAACGACAAATTCCCCAACTGACATAATCATAGCACGGACAATTTGGCATCTGTTCCAGCGCAGGATTTATTGATGATAGATAATGTCCCTATTATTGTTGATATATTATGGCCGTTGACTCTTCACATAATGTAGATAAATAGTTTCTTCCTGTTTATTCAGAGAAAACATGGAAACTGTATAGCCAATTCTGCGATGTGGACGCTGATTTGCACGCACGCACACACACACACACACACACACACACACACACACACACACACACACACACACACACACACACACACACACACACACACACACACACACACAAATAACATTACTGTGTCATAAATGACATGTTCGCAATGGTGGCATGTTTGAAGGGGTGATATCCCAAGATACAACTCACTGAGTCGTAGCAGCAGCAGCAGTAGTAGCAGTAGTAGTAGCAGTAGCAGGAATAGTGGTGATGGTAGTGGTGGTAGCAGTAGTAGTAGTAGTTAGGGGATGGGAGCCCGTTCTATAACACGTACCAAGCTATCAAAGCGATATATGTCCTCCTGTTATACTGTATAAGTACTCTAAGGACTGAGCCCCTCTAAAAATAATGGTGGAAAATTTCATATACTTCAAGTCATTATGAAGGAACCAGACAAACTGACATGAAAAGATTCAGTGAAATTCATTAGCTCACTTTCCCCTATATCTGCACGTTTTTATTTTTGGAATTTAGGCTGATCCCCAAGTAATCACTGGGGGTCAGGCTCCAGAAATATCGCATTAATGATGACAATTCAATGTATAGCAGATGTTAAGATATCAAAGTCATATCTGCCCTCCTTTCAGAATTTCTGAGATTTTTTCTTTTTGAGGGAGGGCGAGGGGGTTGATCCCCATTAAATCATAGTTGGAAAATAGTATAAAGAGGAAGAACCTCGGGGTAGTCACCTGGGAAGTTTATTCCGATTCATGAAACAGACTACGGGGGGTAAGGCGCACGCGCGCCCACACACACACACACACACACACACACACACACACACACACACAGATCAGATGGGGGAGGCAGTTGCTCAATCGGTAGAGAAGAGGCCTGCAGTCCTACCGGACCCAGGTTCAAATCCCCGCTGGGGCAGGGGACAGTTTAAGGATTTGAATTTCATTAAATCAGACTTTACTGATCTACCAGAAGACCCGCCGACATGTCGTAAAAATACCCCTGCTAATACCAATACGCCAGTCCTGTATGAGGCAGTCTTAGCATGCATTCAATATGGACGGTAGGTGTTAGCGCCGAAGTGGTGACATGTAGAGGTGTATGGTATGTAAGAGGACTACTGGGCCTTGGGAGCAGGCTGTGAAGCCTATGCCCAGAGTAGGACACACACACACACACACACACACACACACACACACACACACACACACACACACACACACACACACACACACACACACACCGGCTGAAAATGGCACATATGCGAGTTGCTGAAAATGATACCATCATTCTTCGCAATATTTATAATATTTTATTAAGAAATCAGAACCATCTGGGACTAGCCAGAACCATGTGTTCTCATTGTTAAGTGGTCTAATTTTCATCTAAAACACCGGTGTGCCTACACAGCAAGGAAATGGTATATCAGAACAGTTTTTCACTCCTTGAGTGCTAAGAGTCCTCTCCGTTGACCCATACGGCAAGGTTATAACTTTAGTAACTCTTTTCACTAGCAGAGATACCGGCTTTGCCCGGGTAAAACCTAATGATCATGCATACCAGCTACTCCGTGGGTCCCTGGATGGCCGCTCCCCTTGTGGAAGACGACCCCTGGGTTACATTTTACCCACTGAACCTATGATCCTTGGCCTTATTTCTCCAGGGATATATTTCCCATGGACCTGTTCCTACCATGGATCTATTTTTCCACTATCCACCCCCACCAACCAACCCACAACCAACCCTGGCCAACCACCCCACCAATCCGTCCCCCCATATGACAAGTTATAGCTAATAACGATATAGTTGTACAAGTAATAAACTCTACTGTAACTACGTACCATGTTTCAACCATGTTGATGATTATCTCTAATTGGTTCTAATCTTGACCATCAGGGGCCCCACTTAGCAAATATAATGCACATAACTAAATTCACTGTAAAGCGTTACACCTTTCAAAGCTGTTTAGAGTGTTCTGTATGCACCTCGTCGACTTCCATAGACAGACAGACAGACATACAAAAAAAATTCTCATATATATATATATATATATATATATATATATATATATATATTGTTACATAGCCTATGATTTCATCATCCTTTGTGTAATTTTAGCGCACAGTATGCTGCATGTTTGATCACGAGCGTGTTCTGCCTCAGTCCCCCCCTTCTACCGTTATAGTAGAGTAAGTCGTCATTTCTGTTGTTGAGTGCGGGATTGTCAGCTCTTTGTCCCCATGACTTCATTTGCGCGTCCTTCTTGCAAGTTGTATCAAGCTCTGCCGGCCCCTATATAATGAGCTCAGTCTCTGCATCATTGCCACTTAGATCTACTCCTCATTTTGCTCGCATCTCTGTCCTCCCCTGTACAGTTATTATTATTGTGAATTTCTCAGGAAGTCTCCAACCATCTAGCAGCTGTGTGATTTGAGTATAAGTGTTATTGCATTTTGTTCTTGTACTGTATAGCATAAGGTTAATTCTTAGGCCTGGAAAGTTTTTGTAAATTGTGTAGAATTCATTTTGTCAGCCAGTGGTAATAATAGTTTGTATCTGTAATTATTTATCTTGCATTAACTGAGCATTACCCAGTGTTTTCATTTCATCAGGGCTGACTTAGATAAATTTACTCTTGCTAATTTCGTGTTAATAGAGGCTATTGCAGTTAACCATATATTTAACCTGTTTTTGCCATTACATTATCCTTATGAGTCCTGAATGTTTTGTTGTTAGTTTGAGCATTAAACTTTAACTTGTAATTTTACCTAACTCTTTTGTTTTGAACCTGGAACTTTACGGGACAGTAGTGACTCTTCGTATTCTCACTTAAAGTGTACATTATCTTTCTCTGTTCCGTAACATAAATTTGGCGACCTCTCATCAGGATATTCAGGATATTATCATAAGGATATTGCTTGATATTTTGTGACTGTTACTTATTCATGATGTCTACTATATCTACACTTGATGAAGCCAAAGATTTTTTGTCAAATGTGCAAACAGTGTGTGATGTAGAAAACAGAACAAAGAATGAACTTAAGCTTGTTGCTCAACAATTGGGAATTGCAGTTCACTCTCATCATTCTAAAGATCAAATTGTTTGCATGATTAATAAAAGCTTGTTTAATGTAACTCCTCCAAATGAGCAAACGCAGATTGAATTAGCTAAGTTACAGCTAGCCCTGCAGGAGGCTCGTGTTAAGGAGGCTGAATTTCAAGCACGTGCTAAGGAGGCTAAGTCTCAGGCTAAGGAGGCGGAGTCTCAGGCTCGTTTTCAGGAGGCTGAATTTCAAGCAAATGCTAAGGAGGCTAAATCTCAGGCTCGGATTCAGGAGGCACAGATACAGGCTCAGGCACAAATTGAACTAGCTAGGATTCAGGCAGACCATGAGTATCGCATGAAACAAGGTGGAACTGGATCAGCTAGCTCTGATGATTTTGATGTGGCTAAAAATGTTAAACTTGTCCCTCCTTTTAATGAATCTGATTTAACAAAGTATTTTCAGTTGTTTGAGAGGGTAGCTACAGGTTTTAATTGGCCTAAAAAGTATTAGCCAGTACTCCTTCAAACTGTTCTCACCGGTAAAGCTCAAGTAACTTATGCATCTTTGCCTCAGGATCAATCTGATAATTATGATGTAGTTAAGAGCTTGATTCTTAAGGCCTATGAGCTTGTTCCTGAAGCCTATAGAGTAAAATTTAGGACAACTTACAAGCAAGATAAGCAATCCCATGTTGAGTATGCAAAAATCAAAGAAGATCTGTTAGAGCAGTGGTTAAATTCTAAGAAGGTGGATTCTGATTTTGGTAAATTTAAGCAGATGATTTTGCTGGAGGACTTCAAAAGGTGTATTTATAAAGATGTAAGCCTATATCTTGATGAGAAAAGAATAGATAATTTGTCTGATGCTGCAGTTTTAGCTGATGAATATGTTCTCACTCACAAGAGATATTCTAGAGAAAAAAGGAAAGCTGAGAGTAAGTACGTTGCCTCTACTCAGAGTACAGGTAACAGGAAAGAGAATAAAGATGATGTTTCTCAGGAAGTAAATACCAGCTTCACCTCTAGATTTCAGAAAAGTAAATGTACTTATTGTAGTAAGCTTGGTCATACTACAGAGAAATGTTTCAGGAGACAGCGTGATGTGAACAAAAAGGAGTCTTTTAATATTCAGTCAATTGGTCTAGTGTCCACTCTTGAGAGTTTCCAGAATTCTTTAACTGAGTTAACTGAACCTGCTTTGAGGGGTAACTTAAATTCTCATGATGGAGCTCCTCTTTTGAGCAATAACGTGGGTGACACTCTCAAGAGTTCATGTGCTAATTTCCTGTCTGATGGTTTTGTCAGTCCTCTGGACAGTAATGACAGGAAATCAGTTAAAATATATCGTGACACAGGTGCTTGCCAGTCCCTTATGCTGACCAGTGTTCTAGGCTCTAATGTTAATTCCTCTGATGAAACTGTAATCTTACAAGGTGTAGGGAATAATTACTTCTCTGTCCCTCTGTGCAGAGTGAATTTAGAGTCTGGTTTTGTTAATGGTTCTGTTATGGTTGGGTTGGTTGAGACACTCCCAATGTCAGGTGTAACTTTCTTACTTGGAAATGATATTGGTGGAAGTCAAGTGTGTCCAGCTCCTCAGTTGTCTAGTGAGCCAGTGGCTGCGGCCCAGGATTGTGATGTCCCTGATGTGGTCCCTGCATGTGCTGTCACTAGGGCTAAGTCTAAAGTTACTGGTGATTTAGAGGATAATGATGATGATGATGTTTTCCTAGCTGACACTTTTCTTGCTAATTTGGACCACTCACCAGATGAGGCAGTACCCCGTAGTGTTGATAATTTGTCTCGTCAAGAGTTGGTTGAGTTGCAGGTTGTTGACCCTGAGTTGAAAGGTCTAGCTAACTCTGCTTACAGTGAAGAAGAGTCAGCCGGTGCTTCTACTTGTTATTATGTAAAGTCAGGAGTACTTATGAGGAAGTGGAGACCCCCAACAGCATCAGCCGACTGTGAATGGGAGGTTGTACATCAAGTTGTCATCCCTCGTGTTTGTAGGCAGGATATCATTAGAGTGGCTCATGATTCCAGTTTGGCAGGACACCTTGGAGTGAGGAAGACTGTGGCACGCATTTTGAAACACTTCTACTGGCCAGGTATCTTCAGGGATGTTTCCTGGTATTGTAAGTCTTGTCACACCTGTCAAGTTGTGGGGAAGTGTAATCAGACCGAAAAGGTTGCACCTCTAGTTCCCATTCCTCCTTTTGAGGCGCCTTTCACCCGTGTGTTGGTGGATATTGTAGGCCCTCTTCCTAAGACTTCTTCAGGATTTTCTTATGTGTTGACCCTGATTGATATGGCTACTCGTTATCCTGAAGCCATTCCACTTAGAAATATCTCAGCAAAGAACGTGGTTAAGGAAATGCTAGGGTTCTTCACAAAGTTTGGTCTGCCCAAGGAAGGTACAGTCCGACCGGGGAAGTAATTTCATGTCAAACGTTTTCAAGCAGTCTCTGAAAGAGTTGGGCATCACCCAGATCACCTCTTCAGCTTACCATCCCCAGACCCAAGGAGCGTTGGAGAGATATCATCAAACACTCAAATCGATGCTCAAGAAATACTGTTTGGAACATCAGAAAGACTGGGATAAAGGTCTTCCATTCGTTGTGTTTGCCGCAAGAGAATCTCCAAATGAATCACTGGGCTTCTCACCCTTTGAACTACTGTTTGGCCATGAAGTAAGAGGACCCCTTAAGCTACTCAAGGAATGCTGGCTGTCGGAGAAAGATGACGTCAACCTGCTGGAGTATGTGATGAAGTTCAAAGAACGGCTGTCCACTGCTTTACAGCTGGCGAGAGAGAATTTAGGAGCTGCTCAGAAGATGAAGACTTGGTATGATAAGAAGTCCAGGTTACGCCACTTTCAGCCAGGAGATCAGGTTTTGGTTCTGCTACCGGTTCATGGGCAACCTCTTCAAGCCAAGTTTAGTGGTCCTTATTTCGTGGAGAAGAAACTCAGTGATGTCAACTATGTCATCGCCACACCAGATCGTAGAAAGAACAAGCAACTATGTCACATCAACATGCTAAAGTTATATCACAGGCGGGACGAAAATAATCCAGTCTGCACTGTAGCTGTTCCACCCGAGTCTGCAAGTGAAGCTCTCCCATGCAGTATGAGCCTGAGTGATAGTTTGGGGAAGAATCCTGATATCATGAATGATCTCCAGACTAAGCTTTCTCATCTACCACCCAAGGATAGGCAGGAGTTTTCGGCATTACTGCAGGAGTACCCGCAAGTGTTCCGTGCTACTCCAGGAAGAACCACTGTGTTGATGCATGATGTCGATGTTGGAGACGCAAAGCCAATTAAATTGCCTCCTTACCGTGTGAACCCAGTGAAAGTTCCTCTCATCCAGAAGGAGCTTGGCTACCTGTTGGACCACAAGATGATTGAGCCCTGTTAGAGCGAGTGGAGTTCTTCTGTCACTCTAGTCCCTAAGCCAGGTGGGTCACAGCGGCTTTGCATCGACTACAGACGTGTTAATCAGATAACCAAAACAGACACCCTCTCCCTCGTGTGGAAGATTGCATAGACAAGATCGGAAAGGCTAGGTACATAAGTAAGTTTGATTTGTTAAAGGGATACTGGCAAGTACCTATGACTGAACGTGCTAGGGAGATCTCATGTTTTGTAACACTAGGAAAGACTTTTGCATGTTCTGTAATGCCAGATACAGATTGTTTTAGAGTAATAAGAAATTTCCTTTGTAAATTTCTTTTTTCTTTGTGGGGAGGTGTTACATAGCCTATGATTTCATCATCCTTTGTGTAATTTTAGCGCACAGTATGCTGCATGTTTGATCACGAGCGTGTTCTGCCTCAGTCCCCCCCTTCTACCGTTATAGTAGAGTAAGTCGTCATTTCTGTTGTTGAGTGCAGGATTGTCAGCTCTTTGTCCCCATGACTTCATTTGCGCTTCCTTCTTACAAGTTGTATCAAGCTCTGCCGGCCCCTATATAATGAGCTCAGTCTCTGCATCATTGCCACTTAGATCTACTCCTCATTTTGCTCGCATCTCTGTCCTCCCCTGTACAGTTATTATTATTGTGAATTTCTCAGGAAGTCTCCAACCATCTAGCAGCTGTGTGATTTGAGTATAAGTGTTATTGCATTTTGTTCTTATACTGTATTGCATAAGGTTAATTCTTAGGCCTGGAAAGTTTTTGTAAATTGTGTAGAATTCATTTTGTCAGTCAGTGGTAATGATAGTTTGTATCTGTAATTATTTATCTTGCATTAACTGAGCATTACCCAGTGTTTTCATTTCATCAGGGCTTACTTAGATAAATTTACTCTTGCTAATTTCGTGTTAATAGAGGCTTTTGCAGTTAACCATATATTTAACCTGTTTTTGCCATTACATTATCCTTATGAGTCCTGAATGTTTTGTTGTTAGTTTGAGCATTAAACTTTAACTTGTAATTTTACCTAACTCTTTTGTTTTGAACCTGGAACTTTACGGGACAGTAGTGACTCTTCGTATTCTCACTTAAAGTGTACATTATCTTTCTCTGTTCCGTAACAATATATATATATATATATATATATATATATATATATATATATATATATATATATATATATATATATATATATATATATATATATATATATATATATGTTACTTTCCTTCTCAGTATGAACTGAAATTTTAAGTACTGCTATTCAATTTCCGCATTTTACTGCCAATGAAAGAGTGAATAACATTGCTATTATTTTATCGCCACTAGCAGATATGAATATTTCACAATATTAAACCTCTACTAAATAACTTTTAACAACACTTTATATTTGGAGTGTTTAGACAGAGTATCCAGAATAGGTGCTTTCACAAATTTTAATGGTCATTTGGTAATAGCCAAAGAAAGAGAACAATAACAACGTCATCATTGTGAATGGGTAACGACTCCCAGGACCATATGATTTGTTTGTTTAACTTTTACATCTTCACTACGACGGCGTCATTCTGCTTTAGTCGTATTGCCTGACAATTACGATGATGATAATGATGCTGGTGCAATATTTGTACCTATTTCTAGTAACATCTTTTCCTCTCGAAGCCGAGTATACGCATCGACCATACCTTTCTCTACTGTAAGTTCTGCATTCCAATGTCGGAGTTTTTGTGTATTTTTTGGTTCATTCAGATGATTTTATTCAGTTTAGAGATATTTCGATCTTAAGGAGTTAAAGCCATCATTAACCTCATTACTCATAAGGTGTTCTCACGTTCTGAATAAAATTGTTTGGTAACAGCGAGAATAAGGGATAAGCGGAATACTCCAGTGCAAACGATTAATAATTCTCCTCTTCTAACACTTACAACTCAGGTCAAGCACTACCATCGTTTCACAGCACTCGGTTGCACGCCTATACCCCTGCCTTGAAACTTCATAACATTATAATAGATGAAATATAAACACATCGTCTCCTACGCGCTCGCGGACTCGCATGCACACACACACACACACACACACACACACACACATTTCGAACATCTCTCAAACGTATGCAATTTCTACACCCCATACTCATCCACACACCTACACCTCATCTCCATAATATAAGCACACCCTAACTCATTCTCACCTCCTCGCAACACACTCACACATACCCCACTACCTTTCAGCAGCCTCCATTCCACCCTCCCTCACGTCTTATCTTAATGCAGAGCGTCTTTAAGCTGTGTCCATAAAGCCTTAGGCGGTAGAATGTGGAGATAAGGCTCTCCCCCTCAGCCTGCATATTGTGCCCATGGCGTTGTCTTTGTCTTAACGATTTATATCATCTTCTTTAGCACCAATACCATCATCGTCGTCGGTGTCGTCATTGTGGTCGCCTTGGTCATTAGTACCGTCATTTTCATTTTCACCACCATCATTGTTGTTGTCGTAGGTCTTCACCACCATTAACCTCGTCAGTAGTAGTATTAAAGTATTATCATTCTGTTGTCTGAATTGTTAATCTGGCGTGAAGAAAATGGAAATACGAAAACACTAAAGTGCAACATCTGTCATCATCATCATTATTACCAACATCTTAGGTTCTGTTCCCACATATGAAAGGGGTAGTTGAAATACAAAAACTGAGAAACGTAAAAGTGGTCTTTCATCTATAACATACACAGTCCTCAGCTAATTATACTTCAGGTCCGTGACGATTTATTTAGTTTTTTTTTTTTTTTTTTTTTTTATGGTTCTCTAGATGATTTCATGCAACTTAGCACAGACTTTTCAAACTGGAGGGATAAGATACAGCCTCCATTAACTTCTTTACCCCGTTGTCCTTCCTAAATTAAATTATACGGTCAGGATAGAACTGGGGAAAAATACTTCTTTAAGCTTTCGGGTTGAAGGAGTTAATAGAATACAACGGATGAAGAAATCTATTTATCTGTCTATCTGTCTAACTATCTATGTATACGATATATATATATATATATATATATATATATATATATATCTATATATATTTATAATATATATATATATATATATATATATATATATATATATATAGCCTCTGTGGTACAGTGGTAAAGTGTGCGTTTTCGTACACTGAAGAACGAGGGTTCGCGCCCCGCCAGGATAATAAACATTGGGAGCGTTCTTCTGGCCACGTACTGCATTGGCGGACATAAGGGGTGCTGTGGTTGAACCAGTCTCGCATACTATAAAGTATGCTTGCACCCACTCGGCTCGCGCAGGCCGATTACACTTGGTTCACAGACTACACACACATCCAAAGCCACTCCAACACAACAGTTACACTTACAAGCACTATTCACCCTACATGCAATCTCTACCAGACAGCCTAAGCCACTTGGTAGAGATACATTGGCTGGATCGTCCCCATTTCGGTCGGGATAGTCCGGTCCTGCAGTGGTCATTCAAACGGCTGATGAGATGAGTATATATATATATACAAAATATATGTATATATAATCCAATCCTACCTTGCCCCATGAGCAGCGTAGGACCCCGGGGCTAGGCATGTTGGTCCTGACATTTAAGATATAGAGTGACTAGCCTCACTCATCCGTGAGTGGCATTACGTGGGCAATAACCCCAACCACCCCTTGGATATAAATCTTCACTGGCTCAATCCTCAATTGCCCACTAAACCACCAGGTGCCATAATTTGGTTACAGTGTTACCACCCAGCGTAGTAAATGGTTTCCTTGTGTACAGGAAACCATTTGGCTTGTCACTCAGTGTAGAGTCACCCATAGGCAGAAGAAGAGGAAAGAATGAAGAGAAGAAGGACAAAAGAGGGAGTGTAAAGTCACCCGCGGGCAGACGGACGACGAAAGAATGAAGTAAAGAAAGACAGAAGAGGAAGAAAGGAAAGGAGGGAGGAGAGGAAAGGGCAGACATTCGAGAGCAGCACTACATCGAGTGAGTGGATGGTAAGCGCCCCCACCTACCAAATATATATATATATATATATATATATATATATATATATATATATATATATATATATATATATATATATATATATATATATATATATATATATATATATATTCAAACCCTGGAATTTAAGACTGTGGAATGAGAAATATTATTTCTTCTTCTGACAGCAGGGAATTTTATACAATATGATATATTACTGTACAGTCAGTAAAGCAATTAGTTATTATTTTTATAATGCATACAAGGGAAAAGACAGCTCCGTCTCTTGCCCTCCCCTGTGCCTCACGATACCTACTAAACCAACTGTAGATCCTCGTACTTGTCGAAAAAAAGGGATGGATGAAGTATGTATGACAATGTACGGGCCAAGGGAAGGATTGCATCCATTTTATTAATCTTTGGGTCGAGGGAATGGTCGCTGTTCCTTTGTCACTATGAAGCATTTTTGTGTGGCTTTTTTTTTTTCCTCTGTGAAGTGGAATTGGGAATGTTGAACGTCCGTAATAATGAGTAAATGGTTTAACTGTACCAATTAACGTGAACTATTTTTTACACATATTTTCCTTTTATGCTTTTCTTGTTTTTTTGACGGTATCGATTCCACCACATGCAGCAGTGGGAAAAAGGGCTAAATTAACGATGACGATGCTGATGTTGGTAATGACTGTGATAATGACGATGATGTAACTTGCTACTGTAATACGACAGACAGCCTCTATTTTACTGCTACTGACACTCCTGCAGCTACTACAACGGCTGTTACCAACACAGCCTCAGTCCTCCCCATCTTGTTTCGCAGGCAGAAAACACGACATGTTTTCCAATGAAACTAGCGATAAAAATAGTTCACCCACATCAATCAGTGTGTGGGGTGGAGGGGTACTTTTCCACTTGTAATCCTCTAGGTAATGCAGCCCACGCCTCCACTTACACTAATAATAGATTTTGACACCCCCTCCACACTGACGGCATCCCATGTCTCTAGTTACCAGGAAGTGAGGACAAGTATACCTCTATACTCCAGTGCCGTGTTCTACTGGAGAGAGAGAGAGAGAGAGAGAGAGAGAGAGGATGTATTGTATTTCCTAGCTAAGACAATAGCAATTTTTTTAAGCAAAGTTATTGCATGGATGAACCGACCCATTTCTTCAATTTGATACACTTAGGTAGCTCCAGCTGAGGTAAAAGAATCTTATATACCACTAATCTATCTATCTATCTATTGCCAGACGTCTTAATCCTGTGAGGGGTGGCCACAAACAATCGCTTCCATGTCGCCGCGTCCCCTGCCATTTCACTGCCCTGCTCCCAGCTCACACCCCCCTCACCCACATACATCTCCACTCTATCCCTCCATCTCATCCTTGGCCTCCCCCTCTCTCTCCCCCCCTCCACCTCACTCACATACACTCTCCTCATCAGTCTCTCACTCTCCATCCTCTCCACATGGCCTAATCACCTCAGTGTGTTTCTCCTAACGCTTCCTGTCACTAATGTTAGGAACAAACTAATACAAAATACATCGTCGTGATAAGGCATTTAATGGGAAACAAGGTGACGATAATCATGATGATGATGTCTGTAGCAATGAAAGGATTATTCGAAGTATCTTTTAATGCCTTGCAACAATCCTAACATTTTTTGTTCAAGGTAATCCGTTGATTTACGTAGGTATTTCATCTTTTATCGGCGATTGTGGCAGGCATGTTGTATTAGACGATGAAGATGAATCATTTATATTTCATACTACTCTGTACGAGTTCATTTGATGCTAAAGTAGCTGAAGTAGCTAGTTCATATCCTTTTGAGGAGTTATTTAATTAACATTATCTGTACGGGTCTTTCCACAGCTTAACAAAATTACTTGATGTTGGATAAGTAAAACGGAAAAGTCCTAACGAAGAGGAAGGATTTAATAGGGATTAATATCTTCCCGTCAGAAAGGTCCTTTGTGTGCTGCATAAAATTGCCTTAGGTAGCAAGACTCAAAAACAAGAAGGGCTGTTGTGAAGAGACTGATATTTTATGTCGTGCTAATCACCTGTTGACTTAGCTATGTTGTCTCAGTGGTGGTGGTGGTGGTGGTGGCAGCTGCTAAGATATACAGTTTTTTTCCTTTAGCTCAATGACTCATATGACGTATTTTATCTTTCTTTTTCCATCCAAGGACGATTTTATTCAGCTAAAGAGATCTCTCTGGTAGCAAAAGGACTGACGAAGGTTATGCCCAACCCTTCTGCTCCGGAAAATCCATCCCATGACGTATGAAGTCGTTTGATATCAGCAAGAATAAAATAATGACGCCACTCGGATTGAAAGGGTTAATAACATTCTCATGTCTATAAAATACGGTAAGTTTAATGTGTATTAAATATCAGCCACTACTGTAGATCTTCCCTAAGCTGAATAAACTCACCTGAGTAGTGAGGACGACCTAGAATAAAGTCGCTGCATTGGATATTGTTGCTGACCCCTTCTGGATGAGAGATCTCCCCAAAGCTGAATATAATCATCTCTCAGTAACAAGAACTGAGCAATATAGTCAGTGTTGACCATGCCAGTTTATCTCTTAGCGATGAGTGTAACACGCGGCTAACAAAAAATCATGAAGAGGGAATATTAAATGTGCTGCTGTTGGTAAATAATATCCCCTTTCATGGTTTATTTTAAATAATGAAAGTCAGGTATATTCTGCAAAGAATATGGCGTCTTCTCATAGGCGGTACATCAGCCAACGAAATTGGAGGAGGTTATGTATTCAACCCCGTTTGTCTGTTTATCCACAAGATATCCCAAAAACTTACTGATGGATATCAAAGAAATTTTGTGGATATGTGGGTCATTGGCAAAAGAATTGAATAAATTTTGGTTGTGATGTGAGATCGAATTCCGGTTCAGGACTGTTTTTTGCTTGTTTATCCACAAGATATCTCAAAAAGGTAGTGATAGATTTCTATGAAATATTTTGGATATGTGGGCCATTGACCAAAGTAACGCTCATCAAGTTTTGGTGTGTTCTGAGTTGTCCGGTATAGGCTTTCGTGGTGGTATGCGCTCTCTGAGTGTGCTTAGCTAGGTGCATCCGCCAAAAAATTGCAGGAGGTTATGTATTCAACCCCGATTTGTCTGTTTGTCTACAGGATATCTCTAAAAGTTATTTGGTGGATATCAATAAAATTTTTAGATATGTGGGTGATGTACCAAAGAGAAGTTGATTACGTTTTAGTGGTGATCTGAATTGTCTTGTATAGGCGCTGGCGAAAGAATACGCACTCTGAGTGCACCTAAATTGTTCTTGCTTTATCAAGATGATTTTATTTAACTTACGTAACGAATGCTGTATGTACAGCCTCCACTTAGAAAAGTTACACTCAAGTACGAGTATATAGTCTTTTGAACGCGGCCGAAGAGTAATAGAAAGAACATCATTAGAGTTTTAAGAGTAATAAAATACTATTATAAATCACTGTTTAACTAGCTTTTTGTCTTAGTCGTAGCTACATGCTCATCTGAATGTGAACCCGATGGACCGCATATTGAAGTTACCCATTTTTTGCAGTCCCTCGTCCTTTGGGGCGATGGAGAGGGAGCTGAGGGATGTTCATACCACCGAAAATCGGAGTAAACACCATGTAAAATTGTCTCTCTTCGATAACAGACATCGAACTAATAGGGTATTATGTTAACTTTTCCACAGAATACGCTTCTTTTCAAACAGCGAGTAGCCACCTATGTGATGTTAATCCTAAGCTTTGATACGTTGCATGGCAGTAGCAATAATTAAAAAAAGAAGAGCTGCTTGACTATACATTGTGTTAACAGTGATTTTGCCAGATTGTTGATAGGAGAAAATAAATACCCTCCATTAAACGTATTGCAGCACATCACACACACACACACACACACACACACACACACACACACACACACACACACACACACACACACACACACACACACACACACACACACACAAATAATGTCTTCTAGCTGTGTTATCCTTAGCTTCAGCTCATTGTCTCCTTTGTATCAAACAGTCCTCTAAGAACCAGTAGGTCTGTTGCTGTTTGCTTTCGTTTGTAATCACTTGTAATATATATATATATATATATATATATATATATATATATATATATATATATATATATATATATATATATATATGTATATATATATATATATATATATATATATATATATATATATATATATATATATATATATATATATATATATATATATATATATATACAGAGAGAGAGAGAGAGAGAGAGAGAGAGAGAGCGAGAGACGTAAAGAAAGAATGAAGGAGGAGGGAGAAGATGAATGAGGGAGGCAGGAAGGAAGACGGGGAGGAATATTCAGTTCTGGACATGAGTCTCCTGACATCCAGCCAAAATAAAGTGTATATATATTCTGGCTAGGATTTCAGAGCTGTATTATAGTGTTTGTTGTGGTTTGTTGTTGACTGTTAAGATTCCTTTCAGTTAAAATGTTGTCGTCCCTCAGAGTCCAAGGATTTACCACAGCTGAATGAAATCGTCTGGTGTAAGGCCGGCTGTGGCGTTGTTTCCTTAACATTGTTCTTCCAACCCTTTGCAGCTTATGGTTCTTCTCAGCCAACAGAGTCGTCTACTAAATCAATATTAAGAAGTGAAGCAAATACATAGCAATGAGAAAAAAAAATTGTCGAGAAAGGTCTTGATCATATAACATAGGGTGATCATTAACGAATAAAATCATCTTGGTTAACCTGAAGATAATACCTAACCACGTCTATAAGAGCGACAGGGTAAGTCGAGATCATTTTCAACCCTTAGACCGTTGGCTTTTTCCCAGTGGTCCACACACAGCAGCAAAACAGTTCACCCCATCAATCAAAATACACTTTTATTTTATTCTTGTTAATAACGTAAGATTTTATTCAGTTCAGGGAAGAACTTTCGAAATATAGGGATTAGCTATTGTCTGGTTAACCAATTTAGCATGGTAGGTCCTTTTTGAGCCGAATAATAATCGTCTAAAGACAGCAAAGAAACAATAAAATGAATACATCATCTGACTGCAAGGTAATCTCCCTGTTATCGTCATTTATTTGAATTCCGTGCATCAAATCCGTGTGGCATATTATAAATGTAACTGTTCACGGATTATTATTATTTTTTTTAAATAATTACTTACTAATTCCGAGGTATTATTATGACACTGCACGTCAATTCTGGAGAACCTGGTAGAATTTTACGTGATACTGCTTTCGTTCGTTCGTTAGAAGATATCCTTCACCTATTGTGAAGGCCGGGCCATACGTGATGTTGCATTACCAAAAATCAGGACAACGGAAAGCAAAATAAATAAATAAATAAATACGAGGGATTCTTTCTGCTTCATCATCTTTTCCTCCTTCAGGAACGTAGATGCCCGGGGCTAGGCTGATACGTCCAGACATTTAGGATAAATGATCAGTTGTTCACCTTTGCGTGGGAGTATGTGAGCAAACATTCCAACCACTCCTCGAATGTAAGCCTTTACGGGCCACATACGATCGGACAGCCTAAACCCACTAGACAACCTGACATCAATTTGATGTCAGTATAATTACTATGCAACACATTAAGTAGTTTTCTGGGTTACATGAAACCATTTGTCTTGTCACTTGAAGGTAGCACTACATCTGATGACTGGATATAAAGGCCCTAACCTACCACAGCAATAACAAAATTGGAGTAAGAAAATGAAGCTAAGGCTTCAAGTTCAAGCGCTATCGACGGATAAGTACTGGCAGAAACACGGAATATTTAGCGTTCTCGGTTTAACTACGTCGGCTTACTGACATCACGGTGGAAAAAGTTTAACTGAAAACAGTATAATTAACTGTGTGGAATGCAAAACCAGAGAGAGTTCATTACCCATGAAACCTGTGTGGACTCAAATGAAACTGGAATGAATAACGGGGTTGTTACGTATGTATAATGAATGCTTACTTTGTCATGCTTAATAACACACACACACACACACACACACACACACACACACACACACACACACACACACACACACACACACACGAGAAAGAGAGAGAGAGAGAGAGAGAGAGAGATGCGATGAAGTAAGTGAGATGGCTTGGGGAATAAGGTAACTGAGATGATGATGATGGCGTGGAGGAGAAGGAGGAGGAAGAGGAGATGTAAACTTCGGACACTGAAGAGTGAGCAAGGTGACGAGGAAGCAAGGTGAGTAAGATGATGATGTGAAGTGAGGAAAATGACGAGAGAGAGAAAGGTATGGAGAGATGGTGGTTACTGATGTCAATGGAAAGTGAAATTAATGACATGATGATGAAGTGAATTAAGGAACTATACGAGATGTGAGGAGAGAGTGAAGTGACTGAAGTGACAAAGAAGGGAAGCAAATTTCCTAAATACCTCCCTACAGCCCTAAAACTCCGTCCCCCTGAGAGTGTCTAGCATACCGAGGAAAAGTTCAGTCCTTCCTCCTGCCCCAGGGGTTCATAGTTAAGTTGTTCTTGGGACTGCTCAGTAGGAGGGAGAAGGCTTTACAATAGATCGTATGTCACCATTATCATCGTTGTCGTCGTCTTCGCTGTCGTTGTCGTTGTCCTCGTAGTAGTAGTAATAGTAGTAGTAGGTGTTGTCTTTGTCGTCGTCGTCATCGCCGTTGTCGTCATCATTATCATCATCATCTTCCCCGTCGTCATCATTATCATCTTCATCTTCATTATCTTGATCATCATCACCATCATTATAACAAAAAATTTTCTGCCTGGAGGGAGAGAGAGAGAGAGAGAGAGAGAGAGAGAGAGAGAGATGTAACTGAGAAGAGAGTAAGATGCTACTGCTGTTGTTTCTGATGATATTTGTTAAGGATTTTAAACAGATATTAGATGAGACTGAAGTGACAGGGATGCGAAAAGTTCTGAAATGCCTGTCCCCCTCACGAGAAACTCTGCACCTGCAGTCCCTTGAGATCAAAGGATAAAGTTCAGTCCCTCAGGCCAGGGTCACCGGATTTCACCCAACTTGACCCGCGGCTTAGCTAAGAGGGGGGAGGAGTTCACAGGAGAACATATACCATCAGCAGCAACACAAGCATCATCATCATCATCCTCATCCCAACCCTAAGTCCCACAGGGAGGAGTAGACTGTAGCACCAGTCGAGCAGGGCAGTACTCCCGAGGTGGATGGAAAGCTGATGACAGGAAGTGCTGGAGCTCCCGTTTCATCAGCCCTCAGGACTAGTTCCTGACCATCCCCCTTTGCTGAACTTTTTCAGTGTCTCAGTTACACAGAGAGTAGGCCAGCATGCTCTCCAGTACAAATTTCTCTATCTATCTTCACCAAACTACATGCACAGTACACACTACACTTCCTATTCAAAATTGATTCACCCAGCCTCGGAGTCCCCAGGGGGAGGGACCATAAATGCCCCCGCCATCTGCCCCTCTCCCGGTGACGACTCGAGGTGCCTGGAACCACTGTCTGACTCTCTTCTTCTTCATTTCTGCAACATTCGCGGCCTTTCATCTAACTTTCGCTCTGTTGAGCACCACCTCTCCTCCTCTAAACCTCACATTCTTTTTCTAACGGAGACTCAGCTGTCTGAGGCAACTGACAGCAAACCCTTTTCTGTATCCTCCTACTTTCTCTATACTCATTTCAAAGCCAAAGGTGGCTGTTGTGTATACATACGCAACGACTTATCTTGCTCTCGTGTTCCTGAACTTGATTCTTCTGAATTCTCCGCTCTCTGGCTTCGGCTTTCCTGTCATTCTCTGACTAAATATATCTGTGCTGTTTACTTATCCCCTAATTCTACTGACTATCAAAAATTCTTCGACTATCTTACTTCTACGATGGAACACATTCTGTCCATTTCTCCTTTCTCTGAAATCTCCATTCTTGGAGATTTCAATGTTCACCACCACCTTTGGCTCTCCTCTCCTTTCACGGATCCACCTGGTGAACAAGCCTACATCTTTTCTATCCTTAATGACCTAGAGCAGCTTGTACAGCACCCTACCCGTATCCCTGACCGCCTTGGAGAGAGCTCCAACATACTTTGACCTCTTCCTTACAACTAATCCTTCTGCTTACTCTGTTAATCTTTTCTCTCCGTTGGGCTCCTCCGATCACAATCTTATTACCTTAACCTGTCCTATCGCTCCAGTACGGCCTGCGGACCCTCCAGGGAAACGTCGTCTCTGGCATTTTGGAGCTGCGGACTGGGAGGCCCTCAGGCAGTACTTCTTTGATTTTCCCTGGAATGATTATTGCTCCCATGGCCGTGAGCCATCTGAGTGTGCCTTGCGCATTACGGAGGTTATTCTCTCGGGCATGGAAGCATACATTCCTTTCTCATATCCTTTGACTAACGCAAGAAAGCCTTGGTTTAATCACGCTTGTTCTAATGCTGTCCGCAACAAGGAGAAGGCCTACAAAAGGTACCGGAGCCAACCCACCCCTGAATCACATAATCTTTACGTTTCTGCCCGGAATCGTGCTAAGTCTGTTCTTCGCTCTACTAAAAATAATTTCATCCATACTAAATGCTCTCAACTCTCCAACTCGAATTCTTCTCGCTCCTTCTGGCACCTTGCCAAAAATCTTTCTAACAACTTTACCTCATCATCCTTCCCTCCTCTTTTCTACTCTGATGGTTATGTAGCTATTTCTTCTACTGATAAAGCAGATCTCTTCGCACAGACTTTCTCCTCCAATTCCACCTTAGACGATTCCGGTGCTGTTCCTCCATCACTTCCCCCCTCTGACTTCCTCATGGCTGACATTAAAATTTCTTCAGTTGATGTATTTTCTGCCATTACTGGCCTCAGTACTAACAAGGCATATGGGCCTGATGGAGTCCCTCCTGTTGTTCTCAAAAACTGTGCTTCTGTACTTACACCCTGCCTAGGCAAACTATTTCGCCTTTGTCTGTCAACTTTTACCTTTCCTTCTTGCTGGAAGTTTTGCTCTCATTCAGCCAGTCCCAAAGAAGGGTGACCACTCCCAACCCTCCAACTATCGTCCAATTGCTTTAACGTCCTGTATTTCAAAAGTTTTCGAGTCAATTCTTAATAAAAAATTTTTAAGGCATCTTTCCTATCACAACCTTCTTTCCGATCGTCAGTATGGGTTCCGTCAGGGACGCTCCACTGGCGATCTTCTCACCTACCTTTCAGACTCCTGGTCATCCTCCTTTCGGGACTTTGGCGAAAGCTTTGCCATTGCACTTGACATCTCAAAGGCTGTCGATCGAGTCTGGCATAAATCTTTAATTTCCAAACTGCCCTCCTACGGTTTCTATCCTTCTATCTGTGCCTTCATCGCTAGCTTCCTTTCTGGTCGTTCTATAGCCGCTGTCGTAGACGGCCATCGTTCTTCTCCTAGATCTATCAACAGTGGTGTTCCTCAGGGCTCTGTCCTATCACCAACTCTCTTCCTTTTATTCATCAATGATCTTCTAAGCTGTACATCTAACCCTATCCACTCATACGCTGATGACTCCACCCTTCATCTTTCCATTCGGTTCCCGCAACGCCCATCTCAACAGTTACTTCAAGAAACAAGGGATGAGGCTATGGCACACGTAATGTCTGACTTGGCTCATATCTCTGACTGGGGTAAAAATAATATGGTTGTCTTTAATGCATCTAAGACTCAGTTTTTACACCTATCAACCCGACAAAATCTTCCACAGGTATACCCACTAATGTTTAATAATATTCAGATTAATCCTGCATCATCCTTGAACATGCTTGGGGTTTCATTTACTCGGGACTTATCTTGGAAAGATCATATTACATCTCTTGTAAAATCTGCTTCCAAGAGATTGGGTGTGCTAAGCCGACTCCGCTCTTTCTTTACCCCTGCACAATTGTTGACTCTATACAGGGGTTTTATCCGCCCCTGTGTGGAGTACAACTCTCATGTGTGGGGAGGCTCCCCACATACAGCTCTTCTCAATAGGGTGGAGTCAAAGGCTTTTCGTCTCATTAACTCTCCTCCTCTTACTGACTCCCTTCAACCTCTGTCTCTTCGCCGCACTGTTGCATCTTTATCTCTTTTCTATCGCTACTTTAATGGTCACTGCTCCTCTGAACTGTCTGCTTGCATTCCTCCACCTCTACGACGGGCGCGTAGCACCCGTCTGGCAGCAAACTCTCATCCCTTTTCTGTCCAACTCTCTAATGCAAGAGTTAACCGTTACTCCCAGTCTTTCATTTATGCAACAGGTCAGCTCTGGAACTGTCTCCCTCTGTCTGTATTTCCTCCTGCCTATGATCTCCAGTCTTTCAAACGTAGTGTGTCCAGGCATCTCAAAATGATCGGATCTTGAATTTGGCTCTCTATTGTATTTTGTTTTTCTCTTGGAGGGAACTGTTACTGCGGGCTCATGGCCTTTGGTTCCTTCTTCCTCGCATAAAAAAAAAAAAAAAAAAAAACATATAGAATGGAGTGAGGCAGGATCCAGAAAGATATAAAAGGGAAGCACAAGATTATTATTACTTAATGAAACTGAGTGATGCCTCCAACTGGAATACTAACTAGCGACTGGGTGAACCTTATGTGGCCACGAACACTCATAGAGCAGTTAATAAATTACCAAAACTCTCTTTGGACGAGATGAAGAGACCCTAAATGGGTATCAGAGTTCATTCAGTTTTATGGTCTGTTTCACAGACTGCATTCTCGTCAGTTTGGGAGACTTTCTAGCATTTCATCCTTAACGATTTATTATACTTATTGGTGTTCACCCTTCAATTGTATGCCATTTATATCATTTTTGTAAGAACGTCATAATCTTCCTTACTGTGGCATTCATGTTATTCACATAATGATATAGGTTACAAATATCACAAACAAGAAACTCTTGATGCGGCAGATACCGAAATTGCCTGGTGAGAAAGAGGTGCAGGGAAGCCTCCGTAAATTATTAGAGTATGGGTCTTACATCCCTGGAAACTTACTAAGCACTGTAAACTTTCCTCATCTTTCCAGTTCTTCGCTCCCCATTACTACTGGTGGTGGGTGAGGACGCCCATCATCCACTTACTTGATGTAGTGCTGCCTACTTCTTCCTTCATCCTTATCATTCTATTCCACTGTCTGTCCTTCTCTATTATTACTTCTCCCGTTCCTTCCAGCCACATATTATTACATCTCTTTCCACTTCAGGTGGCTCAACCCTGTGTGAGAAGCCTAATGGTTTCTAGTAGCCCAGGTCCTCCAGGAAATCATTGACAACGCTGAGTAGTTACCATATAACTAAAATACAGTGTGGTGTGGGAGTACTCAGGTGCTCGTGTAACTGGGCTGAGAAACGCAGAAGCGGCGACCACCCAGCAACCAAGTCTCCATACGTTTCCCTGCGCCCTGCTGTCGAGAGGTGCTGCCTACCGCAAGAGAACATTGGTTCCTGCACGGATCAGCCCAGTAATGACAGTTGCTTGGCTGCGGTTGATGGATCTGCTCGGCGAAACAAAATGAGTTTGATCATCAACAAAAACAACCCTCGTTTTCTTACTAAAAAAGAAATGAGAGTCTTCTGCTGTTTCTTCCTGCTTTTCTCTGTATTCAGTTCTCTTCCTCCTCCTTTCCCTACCGTTCTTCTCACTCCTCTTTTTGTCCTCCTCGTTTTCATTCGTCAAATTTATCTTCCTATTCCTCCTCAACCTCCTCATATTTCCTCCCGTCCCTCCCACAATTTTTCTTTCCCCTCTTCGCTCTCATAATTTTCCTTCTTCTTTCTGTTTTTTCCCATTCTCTTCATTTTCTTTATTGCTTCATTTCCGCGTTCTTCTCTTCCTCTCCCTACTGCTCTTCTTCCTCTTCCTTCTTCCTTCGTCTCCATTTTCTGACGAGCTTCATGGGCGACACCTGGAAAAATTGGTCAACACATGGACATATGTGTCCAAAAAATTACCCTATTATTATTATTTTTTTTATTAGTTTCGCGTTGTATCCCTTGTGAGGGAAAAGAAAGATGGTGATTGGTTGATGGTTCCAGTCCAGACAGACAGACAGAAACTTGGATCCTCAATGCCAGTCATCTTCTGAGACTTCACTGACAAATGGGCAGTTAATCATAGCGTAATTACAGTCTTAATCCTGTGAGTGTTGTGTTTTTTGCCGCCAGGATAAAATTGACTTGTTCCTTTTCTATTTTATTCTTGCAATCTTTCAACGATTTTATTCATCTGAGGAGAAACTTTTTGAACAAGAGGGGTTACATATAACCTCCTCATCTGCTTCACTCACGGGTGCTGCCAAGGCAACATATAGTTGAATTGTAGCAGCAAGTATAAATTAAATTCATGTTTTCGGACTGAAGAAACTTACAGCATTTCCTTAGGAATGAGTGGAATATTAGCTCTAGCTGTGTTATCTATACAATTTCTCTCAAACAGAAACGTCATATGTGCCCTCCTTTCGCTATTTCTTTTTTTTTGGGTGGGTGGGTGGGTGGAGGCGGTGGGTTGATTCCTCTTAAATCATGGTTGGAAAATTGTATAAAGTGGAAGACCTTCGGAGTAACCAGTCTCACTCACCTTTGAAGTTTCATTCATATTCATGATATAGCCTACGGGGAGTAAGGCACACACACACACACACACACACACACAGAACTCATATCTCCCACATCTTCGCAATTTCTACACCTCATACTCATCCACAGACTTACAACCGATCCCCAGAATATAAGCACACCCTAACTTACCCCCATTTCCCTGCAACACACACAAACGCCTCACTTCCTTTAAGCTGCCTCCATTCCACCTTCCCTCTCTTATCTAAATGCAGAGCGTCTTTAAGTTGCAGTATATTCGCAAAGTCTCCGGCTGTGGAATGGGGAGATAAGGTTCTGTCGTCGGCTTGCATATTGTTTCCACGGCGTCGTCCTCGTCGTCATTAGCATTATCATTATCATCGTTATCACTACCACTATCGCCTCCGTCATCAGTATCGTCATTTTCTCTTCCTTATCACCAGCACCATCATCACCGTTCTCGTCAGCCTTCATCATCATTAATGTCATCATTATTAACATTATTATCATCGTTCTTTTGTGTGCACCATAAATCTGGGGTGAAGAAAAAGAAAAAGGAAAACACTAAAGTAAGAGAACTATCATCATCATCATCATCATCATCATCATCATCATCATCATCATCATCTCAACTTCTGTTCCCACTCATAAAAGAGAAAGGTAGGATACACAAAGGGAGAACCGTAAAAGTATATTTTTCATCAATAATGTACATAGCCCAAAGCTTAGCCAATCGTTGCTTATTTCCTCTATTCCGTGACTTATTATTTTTTTGTTTTACTTTATTTTCGCTTCCTGTAAAGGATTTCACTGGACTTACAACAGACTTTTCAGACTGAAGGGTTACGAGATAGCCTGGGTTAACCCTTTCACTGCCAGAGGTCCCTCTTACATAATGTCGTACTGATAATGTAAGGAATAAATACTCATTTAAACTTTAGGGTTGGAGGAGTTACTGAAATGTGCATGTGTTTGATGAAGAAGCGGTATTAAATTACACACACACACACACACACAAACAAACAAACAAACAAACAAACAAACAAACACACACACACACACAAACACATATATCCATCCATCCATCATCCAATCCTGCGTTGCCCCATGAGGAGCGTAGAAGCCCGGGGCTAGGCAGTTGGTCCTGACATTTAAGATGACAGTGACCAGCCTCACTCATCCCTTGGTGGCATTACATGAACAATAAACCCCAATCACCCCTTGGATATAAACCTTCACCGGTTCAATCCGACTGGAGCACAATAAGTACCCACTAAACCACCAGGCGCCAAAATTTGGTTATATGGTTACCACCCAGCGTAGTAAATGGTTTCTTGGTGTACAGGAAACCATTTGGCTTGTCACTCAGTGTAGAGTCACCCACAGGTAGAAGGGAGAGGAAAGAATGAAGGAATGAAATACAGAAGAGGGAGTGTAAAGTCACCCGTAGGCAGAAGGAAGAGAAAAGAATGAAGGAAAAAAAGACAGAAGAAGATGGAAGGAAACGAGGATGGAGGAGAGGACAGGGCAGACACCAGAGAGCAGCACTACATTGAGTGAGTGGATGGTGGGCGCCCCATATATATATATATATATATATATATATATGTGGAGAGAGAGAGAGAGAGAGAGAGAGAGAGAGAGAGCAATATTATCTATCATTACTTTCCAATCTTCTTCCAAGAATTATAAGGAGAGTTTTAGGATACTCACGCAAGGAAAAGGAAAACAACACCAAAACTATTCAGTAAGTCCTCAGAGCACTCCGCTCACTCGCCATTCAAGCTCTTGGAATTATAGATTGTGGAATGTGTAATATCACTTATGCTGCTGAGGACATATAATAGTATACAGTGTTTTATACTACTGTACTCTCAGTACCACAATTACAGTTATTTTCATAATGGTTTAAACAGAAAAGACAGCTCTGTCTGCGGTATAGGTGAGGAGGGACCAAAGGGAGCTATCATTTCTGTTTTATTTGACTCAAGCTACTATAGATCCCCGTACTTGTCGAAAAAAGGTTGGGTCAGTTATGTACGACGATGCAAGGCGCAAGGGTTGTATCATTTTTTTTTTTTTTACCTGGGGTTCACGGAATGGTCTCTGTCCCACAGGCATAACGAAACTCATTTTTGTGAGGCTCGTTTTTCCCGTGAAGTAGTGCTTGGAATATTGAAAGCCTTAATAATGACCGAATGGCTAAAATATCCTAATTAATGTGAACTCCTTGAACACATATAATTTAATTCTTTTCTTGTTCCTATGTGGTTATGCATTCCACTCAATGTAGTAGAGGGAAAGAGGGATAGATAAATGATTATGATGGTGATGATGATGATGATGATGATGATATTATATTGCTACTGCAATACGACAGCCTATACGCTACTACTACTGACACCACTGCAGCTACTACCACAACTGTTACCAGCACCAACACCAGCCCTCCCCACCTGCTGTCACAGGAAGTAAACGCGACATATTTTCCCATAAAACTGATGATAAAAATAATTCACCCACATCATTCACTGTGTCTATGTGTGTATGAGGGGACAGAGGGGCATTTCCGCACGTAATCCACTAGGTAATGCAGCCCACGCCTACACTTGCACTATTAATAGAGACTGACATTCCTCTTCACGCTGACGACTTCCCATGTCTCCAGTTACCAGGAAGTGGGGACAGGTATGCCTTTACTCGAAGTGCTGTGTTCTGTTGGAGAGAGAGAGAGAGAGAGAGAGAGAGAGAGAGAGATTTCCTAGCGCAACATCAGCATTTTTTAACAGCCAAATTACCGCATGGATGAATCCGACACATTTCTTCAGTTTAATACACTTACGTAGATCCAGTTGCGATAAAAGTCTTATATATTGTGCCGGCTGTTAGGAAGAAAATAATGCAGAATACGTCATTGTAATGAGGTTTTTAATGAGAAACAAGGCGATGATGAAGATGATGATGATGTTGATCATGATCATGATCATGTATGTGGTAACGAAAGGATTAGTTAACGTGCTCGTATCATTTAATGCCTTCCAACAACTTAGTTTCTTTTGTTCAAGATACCATGTTAACTTACGTAGATATTCCTTCTTTCATCATCGACTGTGGCAGCCATGTGGTAAGAGATGATAAAGAGGAACCATTTATTATTTCATACCCATTTGTACCAATTCTTTTAATGCTTAAGTAATTGAAATAGTTCATATCCTCTTGAGATGTTATCTAATCAACATTATCTTCTCGAGAGGCTTTCCTAAGCATAATAAAAAATTTGATGGTTGCATTAGTAAAAGGGAGAAGTCCTAACTGAAGAGAAAAGATTTTATGAGATTGATATCTTCCCGCCAGAATGGTCCTTCGTGTCTTGCATAAAATTGCCTTAGGTAGCAAGAGTTATTGTAAAAGCAAAAAAGGCTGTTGTGAAGAGTACTAATACTTTATGTCGTACTAATCACCTGCTGACTGCTATGTTGTCTCAGCAGGGGACAATAAAGAAGGAAGAGGATGATAGAAGAGGAAAAATAAGGAGATAGAAGGAAGGAAGGAAGATGGGGAAGATGAAGGAGGGAAGGCAGGTAGGAAGACTATGAGGAATATGAAAGTCTCTTGAGAACTAGCCCAAATGATGTGTATATATATTCTGGCTAGGGCTTCTGAGCCGAAGAAAACTGTTGATTGAAATCGTCTAGTATAAGGCCGGCTATGGTGTTATACTTATATCAGTGTTTTTCCAACCCTTTGTCAGCCTATGTTTTTTTCTCAGCCAGCTGAGTCGTCTGGTGTTAATCTGTATCAATTACTCTACCATATATATAGCAAACAAATTGAAAAATGTTTTGATCATTTGAGCAATTGGGTGATTGTTGGTGAACGGAATCGCCTCATGTTAATATAAATATAATACCCAACCACATCTGTATAAGCGACAGAGTGAGTCAAGATAATTTTCATTCCTCAGACCATTTGATTACACCCGGTGGAACAACGTTGCCTGATGTTAGTAGGAATATAATACCCAGGATGGCCAAGTACTGCAGCGCAACAGTTTCCCACATCAACAAAAAGACGTCTTTTCTAGTTTACTCTTGGTAATAACAGACGATTTTATTCAGCTCAGGGGAGAACTTTTGAAATGCAAGGATTATCTACATTTGTAGGTAGTAGGAAGTAGACTGACGAACTAGTCGAGTAGGGCGGCACTCCCAAGTTGGATAGAAAGCTGAAGACAGGGACAGTTGGATCTCCCGCTTCATCAGCCTTCGGGACTGGCTCCTGACCATAGTGTTTGCTAAACCTTTTCAGTGTTTCAGAAACAAAGAGAGTAGGCAAGCATGCTCTCCAATACAAGTTCCTCTAACAGTCAGCACAAAACTACATGAACACTACACACTACATTTCCTATTTAAAAAAAAAGGGGGGGGGGGGATCTCATCACGAAACCTTGAAGTCCTGGGGGGGGGGGAATCATCAAAGCTCCCACCATCCGCCCATCTCCCAGTGACAACAAAGAGAGATGCTGGAACCACTGTCTGACTCACTTTATTTCTGCAACATTCGCGGCCTTTCCTCTAACTTTCTCTCTGTCGAACACCACTTCTCCTTCTCTAAACCTGACCTTTTCTTCCTCACTGAGACTCAACTGTCTGAAGCAAGTGATAGCAAACTCTTCTCTGCATCCTCCTACTTTCTCTATACACATCTCAAAGCCAAAGATGGTTGTTGTGTATACGGAGGGTCATCGTAGTTTTAATTATCACCCGAAAGTTATTGAGCTATGTCGATGAAATTTTGTCAGTGTCATCACTGGTCCTTATGTAGATGATGGTGCAAAAATGTTCTCCAAATTTTGTGTACTTTTTTTAGAGGTGGCGCTTGATGTCAGTAACCTGCAGGATGGAGAAGATTGAGGCTGGTAGCGTGATTAAGTTCCTGCATTTGAAGGGTTACAGTGCCCGGGAAATCCATGATGAAATGAAGGCTGTCTATGGTGATGACTGCCCGTCATGACACTGTTGTGAGGTGGAAAAGGATTTTCCAAACTGGCCACATGTCCCTCACGGACGAGCCAAGAACTGGAAGACCATCACTCACGGACGATGAGGCCACAGTGAAGAAAGTGGAGTATCTTATCTTGGAAGACCGACGAGTAACCATCCACAAGATCATGCATGAAACTGGTCTTAGTTACGGCAGTGTGTGGAAAATTATTCACGACGAACTGCACATGTGTAATGTGTCAGCATGCTGGGTTCCGCGCTTGCTGACTCCTCTCCAGAGGCAAACACGGCGTGACCCATCGAGGCAGATGTTGACTCTTTTGAGCAGGATGAAGAGGATTTCTTTGGTCGTCTGGTAACTATGGACGAATGTTGGATCACTCTGTATGATCCAGAGACCAAAGAGATGAGCAAGGAGTGGAAGACGCCAAATCCCCTCCCCCCAAGAAGACCGCAGGGAAGGTCATGCTGTCGGTTTTTGGGGACTGTCGTGGAGTCACTCTCACAGACTACCTTGCAAAGGGTCAGACCATCACTAGCCCATACTACTGCACACTTCTCAACATGTTGCAAGATGCTCTGAAGAAGAAATGCTGCGGTATGCTCACCAAAGGTGTCTGTCTCCTTACTGACAATGCACCCGCTCACTCATCTCAAGCTGCGACTGAGGAAGCAAGGTGTTGTGGCTATGAAATCTTGCCGTATCCGCCCTATTCTCCCGATCTCGCCCCAAGTGACTTTTTCTTGTTTCCAGAGATGAAAAATCCACTGCGGGGTCGGCGATTTGATGACACAGATGACGTCTTTCAAGAGGTGGAACAGTGGTTTTCAACGCAATCTGAGGACTTCTACATTGGCGGCCTGCGGACGGTCAAGAAACGGTGGGAGAAATGTGTGACTCTGGACAGTGACTATGTAAAGAAGTCTTAAGGACCACAAATCAAAATGAAGTTTCTGTCTCCTTTACTTCATGGGGATATTTAAAACTTTATGATACCACCCCTCCCGTATGTATGCAACAACATATCTTGCGCTCGTGTTCCTGAACTTGTATCTTCTCAATTCCCTACTCTCTGGCTTCGGATTTCGAGTCATTCCCTGAATAAATATATATATGTGCTGTTTACTTATCCCTTAATTCTATTGAGTATGAAAAATTCTTCGACTACCTTACTTCTAAGATGGAAAATATTCTATCAATTTCTCTTTTCTTTGAAATCTCCATTCTAGAAGATTTCAGTGTTCACCACCATCTTTTGCTCTCCTCTCCTTTCACTGATCCACCTGGTCAACTAGTCTACATCTTTTCTATTTTAATGACCTACAGCAGCTTGTAAAGAATCTGCCCGTATCCCTGACCACCTTGGAAGTAGTTCCAGCATACCTGACCTCTTCCATGCAACTAATCCTTCTGCCTATGCTGTTAATCTTTTCTCTCCGTCGGGCTCCTCCAGGCACAACCTCCCTTAACCTGTCCTATCACTTCAGTAAGGCCTGTGGACCCTTTCAAGAAGCGGTGGCTGCGGCACTTTGGAGCGGCTGATTGGGAGGCCCTCAGGCCGTGCTTCTTTGATTTTCGCTGGAATTAGTATTGCTTCCATGGCCCAGAACCATCTAAGTGTGCCTTGCGCTTTATATTGGTTATTCTCTCGGGCATGGAACCATACATTCCTCTCTTATATCCTATGACTAATGCAAAAAACCTTGGTTTAAATACGCACGTTCTAATGCTGTCCACAACAAGGAGAATGCCTACAAAAGGTACCAGAGCCAACCAACCCCTGACTCTCATCTCTTTTCTGTTCCTGCCTGGAATCTTGTTGTCTGTTCTTTGTTCTGCTAAAAATAAATTTTTTCGTACTAAATCCTCTGAACTCTCCAACGCAAACTCTTCCCGCTTATTCTGGCACCTTGCCAAAAACCTTTCCAACAACTTTACCTCATCATCCTTCCCTCTCCTTTTCTACTTTGATGGGTCTGTAACTATTTCCTGTACCGATGAAGCAGATCTCTTCATTCAGACTATCGCCTCCAGTTCCATCTAAGACAGTTCCGGTGCTGTTACTCCATTACTTTCCCCGTCTGAATTTTCATGGCTGACATTAAAATGTCTTCAGTTGATGTATTTTCTGCCATCACTTGCCTGAGTACTAACAAGGTATATGGGCCTGATAGGGTCCTTCCTGCTATCCTCAAGAACTGTGCTTCTGTGCTTACACCCAGCCTACCTGTAGGTTAACTCTATCGCCTTTGTCCATCAATTTCTGCCTTTCTTTGTTGCTGGAAGTTTGCATTCATTCAGCCTGTCCCAAAGAAAGTTGACTATTCCCATCCCTCTAACTATCGTCCAGTTGCTTTAACATCCTGTGTTTCAAAAAAATATTCAAGACTATTCTTAACAAAAAAAAAAAAAAAATCTTTAAGCATCTGTCCTATCACAACCTTCTTCCGAATCGCCAGTATGGGTTACGCCAGGGACGCTTGACTGGCGAACTTCTCTTTACCTTTCAGACTCCTGGTCATTTTCCTTTCGGCACTTTGGCGAAAGGTTTGTCATTGCACTTGACATTTTAAAGGCTTTTGATCGAGTCTGGCATTAATCTTTAATTTCTAAAATGCCCTCTTGTTTCTCTCCTTTTGTCTATGCCTTCATTTTAAAGTTCCTTACTGGTCGTTCTATAGGTGCTGTTAGACGGCCACCGACCTTCTCCTAGAGCTATCAATAGCGGTGTTCCTCAGGGCTCTCTCCTGTCACCAACTCCCTTCCTTTCATTCATCAGTGACTTTCTTAGCTGTACATCTAACCCTATCCACTCATATGCCGAAGTTTCCGCCCTTCACCTCTCCATTAGCTTCCTGCAGCATTCATCTCAGCATTTACTTCAACAAACAAGAGATGAGGCTGTGGCACATCTAGTGTCTGACTTGGCTCATGTCTCTGACTAGGGTAAAAGTAATCTTGTTCTTTTTAATGCATCAAAAACTCGGTTCTTTCATCTATTAACCCAACTAAATCTTCCACAGAAATATCCTTTAATTTTTAACAATGTCCAACTCAGTTCTACATCACCTTTTAATATACTTGGGGTTTCATTCTCTTAGGATTTATCAGTTATTATATAGCTTGTAAAATTTGCTTCCAAGAGGTTAAGTGTGTGCTAAACCGACTCCGTGCCTTCTTTACCCCTGCACAGGTGCTGAATTTATACACGGGTTTAATTAGTTCCTGTTTGGAGTACAACTGTCACGTGTGGGGAGGCTCCCCACATACAATTCCCTTAACAAGATGAAGTCAAAGGCTTTTCGTCTCATAAACTTGCCTCCCCTTACTGGCTTCCTTCACCCTCTGTCTCTTCGCCGCACAGTTGCTTTTTTATCTCTTTTCTATCGCTTCTTCAATGGCCAGTGCTCCTCTGACCTGTCTGCTTGCATCTCACCACCACTACGGCGGGTGCATAGCACCCATCTAGCAACAAACTCTCATCCTTTTCTGTCCAAGTATATAATTTAAAACTGTTATTCCTAGTTCTTCATATATGCAATAGGTCAACTCTGGAACTGTCTCCCTTTGTCTGTTTCCTATTGCCTATGATCTCAAGTCTTTCAAACGCAGTGTCCAGGCATCCAAGGATGATCGGAGCTTGAATTTGGCTATTTGTTATTTTGTTTTTGTTTTTTCTCGGAGGGAACAATTTGCGATCTCTTGGCCTTTAGTTCTCTCTTCCTTGCATAAAAAATATATAACCTTCAATCACCTCTTTATCATGGTAGGTCTTTCTTGCCCTAATAAAATCGTCTGGAGATAATACAAAATCAAATAAAAAAAATGCATCATCTGATTCAAAGTTAATCTCCCTATTATCGTTAACCATTATAATTCCGTGCATCAGATCTGTGTGTCAAAATATGAATGGAATTATTCATGGCTTACTTTATCTAAATAATTGCTTATTAAGTCCGAGGCATTATTGACATATTAACGCAGCAATTGTTGAAAACCTGGTATTATTTTTCCTGATGCTGCATTACAAAAGGCAGGATAACAGAAAGCAGTAAATAAAATAAAAATGTAGTTTTTAATCGCTTGATCTTCTATTGCTCTATCAGTAGCGTAGTGACCCTGGGCTAGGCTGGCATATTTAAACGTTTTAAACAAACGACCGGTCGCTGATCCCTGTGTGACGTTATGTGGGGAATATGTTCCAACCTTTCCGTGGATTTAAGTCCTTACAGGCCACATACGATTGGAGCACCTAAACGCACTACATTAAATGGTTTCTTGGGTTATAGCAAACCATTTGTATTGTCACCTGACGGTAGCATTACATAGGAAGAGTGGATGTAAAGGCCCTAACCTACCACTGAAATACATAATAGCAGTAAGAAAAAATCAATGAAGCAAAGGCGTCAAGCTCAAACGCTATCGACTGTTAAGAAATAGCAGAAACACGACATTTTTAGTTTTCTGCCTTTAAGTATGTCGGCTGACATCAAGGTGGAAAAAAATAACTGAAAGATGATGAAATTTTCTGTTTGTAGCGTAATAAAAGAGAGTGTTAAATTTTCATGAAATTTTGGTATATTCAAACACGAGTGGACTGAATAAAGGGGTTGTTATGTATGTACAATAAAGTGCATGTAAACTAGCTTCGTTATACTCAGTAATAGGGAGAGAGAGAGAGAGAGACGCGTACATAGATTATGTAGGTAAGCAGATTTTAAGTGAATGGAAGGATAAGTGAATAGACAGATGAACTCCTTGTTGGAAAGGTAGATAGATATATAAATACATGGGTAAATGAATGAAAAGATAGATGGAAGAAGAATCGACAGACATACTTGGATAGATAAAACAGAGAGATCCCACTGCGTATCAATTGCTCTCCATTTGATATTATTTTGAATTCAGGTTTCAGTCGTGTGATGGTGTGAGATGGCAGATGAATTTAATGCTCTTATAAGCTATAATTTACACCTGGAACTTTTGGAGCTTTGCTGACCATAATATGACGCCCTGTATATAAGAGAGCTTTAGTTTCTATCATCACGAGTACAGCGATAAGCCAGTCCTTTAAAAATTACCTTTTTTTTCCCTACAGCCTTCAGACGAATGCCACTTCGCACAGACACGGTCATGGCGGCTATATCTAAACATTTCTGTACGAGATGTTATTCCTAACCTGCAAATAATCCTTTGGTGAAAGGAAAGTTAAGCTAACAAAAAAAAAAAAAAAGACGCCATCACAATAAGTAGGTAAACCTGTAACTTTTGAGGACAATAACTCCTCAGTCGCTTGGCACGTACTGAGGTATTGAAATTTATGATCCAGTATTAGAAGATGAGACAAATCCGGAAGTTAAAGAATTAAAGCTTTTGCTAGGAGAAGTTGCCTTGAGTGATTAAATTGTCCGCCATTGGCCAGAGTAAAATTACAACTGGTTACTGAAAGACCGAAAATTTTACATTTTATGAGCATTTACCTAAGTCCAAAAGTGTTCACGTTCGTCTCATATCCTTTTCGATTTGCTTAGCAATATATCCTCTTTCCGGCTCAGATAGCTTGGAGTGTCGTACCAACCTGTATATCTTTAGTCCTTATTCTTTCACATATTGTTTACTCATGGTTACAATGCTCTATTTCCTCTTCCTTCCCCTGTTATATCTAGAACTGCGTTCGAGTCTCATTCTCTTCCATTTCTCGTTTCTGTGTTTTTAGCAAGATATCTTTATGGTAGCTTAACCTGTAAATGCAATGATGTTTACTTTCCTCTCGCCCTCTTAGTCTTTTCCAGTCCCTTTTCCCTCCCCTTCCTTTCCTCTTCTCGTTTCCCCCTCCCCCTCCCCCTTTCCTACAGTCCACTCACGGCTAAACAGCATAACGATTATAGCAATGATGATTACACTTCGTTAATCGTTCATTCTCTCCTTCACCCCCTTTTTCAGCGCATTGCAAACAGTCCCATCATTCCCTTCTTCATTTCTGAGTTTATTTTGTTGAGAAAAATATTCAGTACTTACTCAAGCTACTTTTTCTGCATGTGCTCAGGTTTTATTTTTCTTGGCAAATGTTCATTGTTCCAGCTAAACAGTGTTGTAATACTTGCTGCTATCCTTCTCCTTCCTTGCCCATCTCTTTCCTGTCCACTCCTTCCCTTCCCCCTCCTACTCTCTCTCTCTCTCACACACACACACACACACACACACACACACACAATTCTATTTCGTCTCCAACAGCGCTGTCTCGGGACTCCATTACCGCTTCGCTATTCTCACACCGAGCAATGGATGTGTGGATCATTTCACTGGGCACTCACTCAGATGATAGTTCCCATGATCTTCAGTTTTCGATTTTCTGTTTGTGTTTCTGGATCCTGCCCAACCTGTTTGTGACCATGCTCGGAAGCACAAAATTTTATGGGCATGGGGATGATGATGGCTTGAATAAAGGGCGAATGGACGAAGGAGCAGTTTGCTCACTACTTCTGGCGATTGCCTCCCCCGATATTGTGTCACCTCTTACTACTTATATTTCTGAGGTCTGTCCTCCCCATCATTACTCATGGGAGGAACGATTATGATAATACTGCTGCTGCTGCGGTTGATGGTGATGATGATGGCTTTGTGTGTGTTTCGTAAATGCCTCCTATATTCATCTTCTTAGTTATTTTGTGATCTATGAGTTTTTTTGACATAATATATTAGGTGCATTAGACGAGATTCACGATACATTAGGAGAGAGAGAGAGAGAGAGAGAGAGAGAGAGAGACAGACAGACAGACAGAGACAGAGACAGAGACAAAGACAGACAGACAGACGGACAGACAGACAGACAAACAGACAGAGACAGACAGACTGACAGACTGACAGACAGACAGACAGACTCGTAAGGAATGCCTATCAGCAAGCATCCAAGTCGTAGTGAATAATCTCTCTCTCTCTCTCTCTCTTACTCTCTCTCTCTCTCTCTCTCTCTCTCTCTCTCTCTTGCATGACCCACCAACTATGTAACAAGTGGGCAGTCCTTTTAACTTAATAGCCTCCTAGTTAAGTATATAGCTGATAAAATTATATGCCAACACACAACGGCCAGAGATAAGTAATTGACAATAATTATGATGTTGAAAGTCAATGGAGTGAAAGATATTGGTACTGGAGGTTTAGAGGGCTTGGAGGAGAGAGAGAGAGAGAGAGAGAGAGAGAGAGAGATTGCATAACCTCACACGGGTCGCTGATGCCCCTCTCTCTCTCTCTCTCTCTCTCTCTCTCTCTCTCTCTCCTAGGTGTGTGTGTGTGTGTGTGTGTGTGTGTGTGTGTGTGTGTGTGCGGGGCGATTCATTTGGACATGGAAATGGCCTGGAAGTTTAATTAACAACTTTTGAAACTGCAATCCAATACAAAGGATTCATAATTATTGAATAACAGTGAAAAATGAAAATGCTGACACTCGGTGCAGCTGTATGAAACGGACAGATAATGTGTGTATTGCCCCCCATGGGAAGACCATTAATGACCCAAACAGTGGACTCTCTCCCGGTAACAACCAAAGAAGATGCACTAAATCATTGTCTTCTCTGTCCATTCATTGCTACAACATCGTAGCATTTACCTTTATTTCCTCTATTTTGAATACCACCTCTATTCCTCTTAACCTCACCTACTCTTCACGGACACTCACTCAATGCCAAAGGCGGATTTTCGTATATGTATGTAATAACACATCGCACTCTCGTGTTTCTGAACATAAATGCTCTGAATTCTCCACACTCGTCAGTCCTGTCTGCCCCTAACTAATTATGTCTGCACCGTTTTATTTATCCCCTAATTCTGCTGGTCATGCAAAATACTTGGACTACTTTACTTCCGTGATGGAATACATTCTTTTTCTCCACTCTGAAATCTCCTTCTTTCGTGAGGTCAATGTTCATCTCCACCACATTTGGCTGTCTCCCTTATTCCGTGATCCACCTGGCGAAGAGGCTTACATCGTTGACCTATACCAACTGGCAGAGCTCCCTACCTGTATCCCTGACGGAGAGGATTCCAACATACTTGACCTTTGACTTGCAACTAATGCTTCAGTTTATTCTGTTTGTTTTTATCTCCACTGGGCTACTCCGATCATAACCTAATTAACTTAACCTGTCATATCTTTCCAGTAAGACCTGCAACTCCCTCCTCCTGAAAGAAGCGGTGGCTGTGGCAGTTTGGAGATCCGTATTTTGGCGCCCTCAGGCTGTAATTCTTTGATTTTCCAGGAAATAATTATTACTTCCATGGTCCAGATCCAAAGAGTGCTTCTGTCACTACGGAGGTTATTTGGTAGTAACCAAACATTACTGTTTCTTAACCCCTGACTAACGCAAAAGAGCCTTGACTTAATTACGGTTGTTCTAATGCTGCCCTTAACAAGCAGACCTACTTAAAGTATCGGTGGCAAGCCCCCCCCCCCTTCCTGGATCTCAAATATTTAATGTATATGCCATAACTCACCGATAGCTTTGAAAGTTTTCAGTAGAGTGTTGTTAAATAGGTTGGAGCCGGTGGTTGAGGGTATTCTGAGGGATGAACAGGCTGGTTTTAGAAAGGGACGTGGTTGCAATGATCAGATCTTTATAGTTAGGCATTTGATGCAGCAAGTTAATGAAATGAGAGTACCGTTAAGTCTTTGTTTTGTTGATTTTGAAAAGGCTTTTGATAGTGTTTCGAGAGAGACTATGGGGAAGATCATGAGACATTATGGAATACCAGAGGAGTTTGTGAGGGTCATTATGAACATGCATGAGGACACATTTTGTAAAGTGATGGTTGATGGTTGTCTGAGTGATTCGTTTGAAGTCAAGTCCGGAGTAATTCAAGGTGGTGTTCTATCGCCTTTACTATTTATATTGGTCATTGATTACATTATGAAACGCGTTGGAACAGAAACCGGTGCAGGTATACTTTGGGGAGAGAACAGGAAACTTTTGGATTTAGATTATGCAGATGATATAGTTTTGATTTGTGATGGGCCAGAAGAGATGCAGAGAGTGTTGGACTGTTTGGTGAGTGAAGGTCGCAAGGTGGGTTTGGTTATTAATTGTGGAAAAACTGAAATAATCAATATGAATATGGAAAATGCACAGGAATGTGTAATTAGAGGTATGGTTGTAAAGCAAGTTGATAGGTTTAAATATTTAGGTACTTATTTAGCCAAGGATGGTTCTTTGAACTTTGAATTCGAGGAAAGGTTAAAGAAGGCTAATCAGGCAATGGGAATGCTTAAAAATATTTGGAATAATAACAATTTCTCTGTGCATACAAAAATCAAACTTTATAAGGTAATGGTTAGGAGTATCTTAATTTATGGACACGAGTCTTGGTACAGCACAGTGACTATGGAAAATAAATTCTTGGTGTTTGAAAATAAAGCACTTAGAAGAATATTAGGAGTTAAGTGGTGGGAAAGGATACCAAATAGTAGAATTAGAGAAATAACGGGAGTGCAGCCGATCGATGAATATGTTAGATTCTCACGATGGAAGTGGCTAGGACATGTGTACAGGAGACAGGGAATAGTACGAGGTACACCAGGGTGGGTGGCACTTGGTAGGAGAGGTAGAGGAAGGCCAAAAGAGACGTGGGTGAGGACAATGAGACGGGAAGCTGGAGATGAGTGTTGGGGAGATCTTGAGGAGTTAGCACAAGATAGGATGTGGTGGTGTGAGTTCATCGAGGCCCTATGCATCCCCGAGGGTGCCACAGGAAATGATTGATTGATTGATTGATGCCATAACTCTTGGTAAATCTATCCCTTGCTCTGTTAAGAATAATTTCATTCATACCAAATGCTCTGAACTGACTCATTCTTACTGATACTTCTGGGACCATGTAAAGTCCCTTTTAACAGCTTTAATTTATCCTCCTTCCCTCCTCTTTTCTGCTCTGAGGACTCTGTAGTTGTTTCTTTTCTGAAAAGGCAGATCTTCGCCCAGACTTTCTCTTTCATTTCTACCTTGGACGATTCCTGGGCTCTTCCTGCACCTCCTCCTCCTCCTTCCTCTGAATTTCTTAAGATTTCTTCAAGTGATATACCTCCTACCTTCACCAGCATTCAGTACTAACAACGAACACTAGCCTGATAGGGTATCTTCTGTTGTTTTCAATAACTGTGCTTCTGTGCTGATGTCCTGGCTAGGTCTTTCACCTATGTCACTCGACTTGTACCTTTCCTTTTTGATGGAAGTTTGATTTCATTCAGGCTGTTCTAGAGAAAGGTAATCGTTTCCAGCCTTCTAATTACCCCCAATAGCCTAAATATTCTGTATTTTTTTTAAGTTTTTGAATTTAGTAACAATTTTATAACATGGCTATCATAGCCTTCTTTCCAAAAACCACTGTGGGTTCTGCCAGGGACGCTCCAGTGTTGTCCTTATGACCTTCCTTTCTGACTCCTGATCATCCTCCTTTCGGGACTTTGGCGAAAGTTTTATAATTATATCTAGTCTTACTTAAATCTTTAATGTCCAAAATACCGTCTAACGTTTTCTATACATCTATTTGTGCCTTCATCGCTGGAATCTATTCTGTTCGCTCTTCAGCATCTGTTATAGACGGCCATTGTTCTTTTTCCACAGCTATCAATAGTGGTGTTTCTCAGGGTTTTGGCCTGTCATCATAGCTATTCCTTCTTTTCGTTAATGATATTCTCAGCTGCACATTTATCCCTATCCATTCCTATGCTGACGACTCACCCCTTTACCTCTCCATCTGCTTTTCACAACGTCCTTAACATCAAGTAGCTAAGCAATCATGGGATAAGGCTATGGCATGCCGAATTTCTGATTTGGCTCATATTTCTGATTGGGATAAAAGAAGCTTTGGTGGTTTTAATGCATCAAAAACTCAGTTCGAATACATTTGTACTCGCCAGAATCTCGTGCAAGAGAATCCTTTAATATTCGTCAGTATGAAGCTCAATCCTTCTTCTCGGTGTCTCTGGGGTTTACTTTTCCGAGGAAGTATCATGGAATGATTATATTACAATACCTCTCGTGAAAAATCTACTTCCAAGAGGTTAGGTGTTGGGGGCCAGCTCAGTGCCTTCTTTATCCCTACACCGCAGTTGTCTCTGAACAGGGGCCTTATTCGCCCCTGCATGGAGTACAACTTGCATACGAGTATGTGGAGGGGAGGGGGGGCTACCGGCATACAGATTTCCTTAACAAATTGGAATCAAAGTTTCTCGTCTCATCAGTTTCATTCATTTTACTTTCTTCAATCTCTCCCGTCTCCTCGATGTTGCACCTTTATTTTTTTATATGATACTTTTTTCTGTGTCATCCCCACCGCTCATCATGTTTCTTCCATCGTTCCTGCCACTCTCTTAAACTCTTGTTTCCACGTTAGATGACTCTTCGTTGAGTGACAAGCCAAATGGCTTCCTGTTACTCAGGAAACCATTTACAGCTCTGGATTGTAAGCGTATAAGCAAATAGCAGGGTACTATGGAAACTATTATTGTGCCCCTGGAAATTCGCAAATGCAGCATCCATCCACGAACCAAACCTCAACCCTCTTCCCCACGCCTCACTGTGGAGAGGCAGGGGGCATCGGCTCATTGCACTCGACGGCCCTGCAGGGGTGATTGCTGGGTTGTTATTTATGGGTCTGCAGTGAAGGAGAGATTTGGGTTACTCAGTAACAACAACGACTCTCGCTAATTCAATGGTCATTGTTTTCCTGAATCATCTGCACACATTTACCCTCCATTCCGACGTGCGCGTAGCATCCGTCTGGCAGCTCATTCTCAACGCTTCTCTGTCCAACTCTAATGTAAAAGTTAACGGATACTAGCAGTCATTTACGTACGCAACATGTCGACTCCGGAACTTTGTCCCTGGGTATCTTGATTGTGGTTCTCTCTCTCTCTCTCTCTCTCTCTCTCTCTCTCTCTCTCTCTCTCTCTCTCTCTCCACTAGACTATTCTGATCAGGATGGATAGGACTTTATTCTGTTTTTAGACTCAGAAGGCTGCGTCCACACCAAATACAAAGGCGGGAGCTTTGCACCGCAATAACCCATGCAATTGGTCCCGCTGGACGCAGGCGTGTGTGTGGGCGGGCACAACCGAGAAGCTCAGATCTAGGGGTTTCAGTGATTCGCAACTCCCAGCCGCACCAGCATGCATTTATGTGGACGCTTAAGATTTTTACAGGCAAGGAAAATGCTTCAGGTTAGGTTCCTATGGAAATCCGTGTGAAGCCCATAGGATTTTATAGACATGTCTCTCTCTCTCTCTCTCTCTCTCTCTCTCTCTCTCTCTCTCTCTCTCTCTCTCATTAGAGAAGCACATAACGAGCTTGAAGTCTTTAATGCCTTCTCTACATTAAAAGAAAGACTGAAGAAGTTTCAGGAGATTCCCTTTAACCTCAAAGCCATGTCATCATAGTGAAAGACATAACTAAATCCTCAGTCAGCAATAATGCAATCCGAAAAAGTCGTCATGTTGGCAAAGATCCCAGATGGTTCCCCTCCTCCCACCCCAACAGCTGGAGTTGAGCTGGAGAGTGTACGGCCTAATGAGATTTTAATGACAGCCTAGCCATCCACACCCCTCATGAGTGATAATGGAAGTCGTCTGCTCAAAATGAGTGCAACAAATGGTAACCACTCACAAGATTGTTTAAATTTTGGCTCAAAGCATAATCTTACCACTCCCAATGCATTTTTCCCACAAATAACTGTATGAAGAATATGATGCACACACCATAACTGATTACCACTTTGTGTGTGTGTGTGTATATATATATATATATATATATATATATATATATATATCTGGGTTGATCAAATACCTCTAAGACAGGCCTCGAAGACACCTCGCCACTGTGGATCTAAAAGATGTGAGAGCATCATGTACTGTGCTGTTACCTCTCGGATTTCCACACTCTGACCCATTGCATTGTAGGCGCCAGTGAATTTAAGTTAATGCGGCCACACATCTTTAAGACCCGCGGTGGCGAGCTGGCTGCGAGGCCTCGCTCCTAGAGGAGTTTAATCAACCCAGCTGTATATTGTAAACTGTCATTCTGTATATATATATATATATATATATATATATATATATATATATATATATATATATATATATATATATATATATATATATATATATATATCATCATCCAATCCTACGTTGCCCCATGAGAAGCGTAGGAGTACGGGGCTGGGCAAGTTGGTCCTGACATTTAAGATGAGAGAGA
Source organism: Coenobita brevimanus (assembly GCF_032717465.1). NCBI lineage: Eukaryota > Metazoa > Arthropoda > Malacostraca > Decapoda > Coenobitidae > Coenobita > Coenobita brevimanus. The sequence goes on from NC_137006.1 coordinate 7,683,929, forward strand.
CCAGCCTCACTCATCCCTGAGTGGCATTACGTGAGCTCTAAACCCCAACCACCCCTTGGATATAAACCTTTACCGGCTTAATTACCCACTAAACCATCAGGCGCCATCATTTGGTTATATGGTTACCAACCAGCGCAGTAGTTGGTTTCCTTGTGTGCAGGAAACCATTTGGCTTGTCACTCAGTGTAAAGTACCCACATGCAGAACGAAGAGAAAAGAATGAAGGAAAAAAAGACAGAAGAGGGAATGTAAAGTCACACATAGGCAGAAGGACGAGGAAAGAATGAAAGTTACCACTCACATATGCGAATATCGTACCAAAAGGTCTCGCTTTAAGAGACTTCCATGTTATAGGGCCATATGTATAGATGTTATAGGGTTTCATGGAACCCAAACCAGCCCCAAGTTGACAATTTGTGGCAATTTTCAGGGATTTTTCCCAAGACATTTACCTACCTAATAATGACTTCATTAGTGAAAAACACTGGAGGATTCCTCACCTTGAATGGAAGATTTTGTGGGCTTGCTGGGAGGATGAGGAGTGGGGTTCCGAGGCAGCGCAGGAATCCTACTGGTCCCCAGCACAATCCTTTTGCCGTGCCAGCTCCATAGAGTCCTTATCTTAGGAAGAAGGTAAATCCTATTCATCCACAATCCTCTGTTGCAACTCTTCTACCTCCTGTACAAACCCCTCAAAGTCAAGATAACCCTCAGGCATAGCATAGCATATTCCTTTGGCTCTTGCTGCTCTGGGATCTGCCTAGGACGAAAATATCGGGTGAGTAGAGTTTGGTGGCTTTGTCGTATTTCCTCTTGTCTTCACTCTTCATACAGTATCATTGCATTCAACAGTGTCCAGAGCATCATCCGTCCAAACCTTCACTTCATAAACCATGATAGCTTCCTTGAGCGTCTCTCCACCAACCAAGATGTTATTTATATGAGTCATGGTCATAACTGGTGCCGAGGTTCGTGCCTCTGCCCGATCCCCCTGCTCCTCTGCCTCACTATGTTCCCTGTCCAGCTCGTCGATGCATTGCCTGGCGTCCTCGGGCGTCGTGTTGTCCTCGACAACCTCAACCAAATCCTCTTGCACCACCTCACAGCCTGGCATGGCCTGTAGTGACTGGACTTCACCATCTCTAATGTCATACAACTCAGGTGCCAGCTTTCCCCAGGCATGATTTTTGTTGCCACAGACACCAAATCAATCTATCTATCGCCAGACGCCTCAATCCCGTTTGGGGTGGCCCTGTCCCCCGCCATTTCACTGCCCTGCTCCCAACTCACACACCCCTCTCTCATATGCCTCTCCACCCCATCCCTCCATCTCATCCTCGGCCTTCCCCTCCCTCTTCCCCCCTGCACCTCACTCACATACACTCTCTTCGTCAGTCTTTCACACTCCATCCTCTCCACATGGCCAAACCACCTCAGTGTGTTCCTCATAACGCTTCCTATCACATCCACATCCACACCACAATGCTCCTTTATATCCTCATTCGTCAGCCTGTCTCTCCATGTGACTCCACAGGCTCCTCTTAAATAACTCATTTCTACTGCTCTCACTCTTGACTTGTGTCTTTCCAACAACGTCCAAGCTTCACTTCCATACGTTAGAGTTGGTATCACAATACTGTCATGTAGTAACTTTTTCACTTCCATGCTCACTTCCCTGTTTCTTATCACTGCTTTCAAAGAACCAGCAATCTTTCTTCCCTGTTGTACCCTTTCAAGCACTTCACCTTCCAAACCTACATCCTTACTCATCACACTACCCAAGTACTTAAACGTACTCACATTTTCCAATTCCTCACCATCCAACCTTGATGTACATTCACTGACTTCACCTCTCACAAAGACCATCACTTTACTCTTCCCTACATTCAACTTTAAATTCCGTTTCTTACACACTCTCCCAAACTCATCCACCAAGCCTTGCAGCTCTCCTTCGTCTTCACTCAACAACACAGTATCATCTGCAAACAACAGTACAGGGAGTTTCCAAACACTATCCTCTCTCACGAGGGCCACTCCAACATCCACTACCCTACCTTGTACTTCTTTTATTACCCCATCCATGTACAAATTGAACAACCATGGAGACATGACACATCCCTGTTTCAACCCAACCTTCAAAGAGAATAATTCACTTAGTTCACCATCCACATGCACTGCAGCCTTAGCACCATCATACATACTCTTCACAGCATTCAACAACTTCCCATCTACTCCATATATTCTTAATACTTTCCGCAATCCTTGTCTATCCACCCTGTCATATGCTTTCTCCAAATCCATGAAAGCCGCATACAACTTCTTTCCCGTCTCTAGAAACTTTTCCACTAAAGATCTAAGAATGAATATCTGATTTACACAACCCCTTCCCTTCCTAAAGCCTCCCTGTTCTTCTCCAACTAATTCCTCTGTTCTTTCTCTAACTCTGTCAATAAGTATCCTACCATACACTTTCTATTATTCTAAGAAGACAAATGCCCCTATGATTACCACACACTTCTTTTTCCCCTTTCCCTTTGTACAAGGGAATAATTATACCTGACTTCCAATCCTCCGGGACTCTGTCTTCCTCCCAGGCCAATCTACACATCTTCCACATCCATTCTACTACTATCTCTCCCCCATGCTTCAGCATTTCACCACACACTCCATCAGTTACTGGGGCTTTCCCCAATTTAACTTTCTTCATTGCTTCCACAACTTCTATCCTACTGATTTCTTCCTGTCTTCTCACCTTCCTCCTTCTCCCAACCATTGCCCAGCTACTTATACTCACATTACTTTCATCTTGTATGTTTAACAATTCCTTAAAGTGATGTCTCCATCTGCTCACTTTTTCTCCCTTCTCCACTAGTAATCTACCATTTTTATCTTTCACTCCCCTGCTAACCTCACTTCCACCCTGTCTTACTCCAAATCCCAAGCCTTAATAATGATCGTGATGACATTCCTCAAATTGTAGCTTTTCCAGAAAGATGTCACTGTTAAAAGGCAATGTTGTAAAGGGTTAAGCTGAGGCACAAAAGAAGGTCTGGGCACTGGTTCAGCTGGGTCAGGTTGAGGTGCACAGGAGGGACCTGACTGGGGATCTGCTGGGTCATCCAAAACCTCCTCATCAGATGACAATGTTTTCACAACCTCGTCACCATCGAGCACTTCCTCCTGAAGATACTTCTGCTCACAATTGTCTGTGGCGTCCCTCAGATAAACAAGGTCATCTCATAATGGTATTAACCCAAGGCGTCCCGTTGACATATGGATATGTCACCACGTTTTGTCATGGTGTCACCCAATGACATATCCATACGTTTTGCAATTGTGAGGTCCGTCATTTGCACATTTTTCAAGTTTCGCGTGTGATTTTTGGTAGGCATATATGGTAGACCTTCCTCTACCCAAAGCCAGGTGGGGATAATGCCTGGCCCCACCTGACCCTCCCTACCCCCTCACACACCATTTCCTCGGCAACTCACCTCTTATCTGTGACCTGGCCAGTAAAGACATGTCACACCACGGTCTCTCCAATGACGAAATTCAAGGCGAGAGTGATTCCCGAGGTGGAGGACAAAGGAAGAAACAAGCCAGAGGAAGAAACAAGCAGAAGTGATGAGGCGGTAATGTTGTAAAGGAAGGTGCCATATGTTGATGTGTTTAGTGAGTGAATAACGCTTATATCGCCTATATTACTGTGTGAAAACCAATATACTCTTGTACTACACATAAGTTCGTACCAAATAAATAAATAAATACCGTTATAAGTGGTGTGATAGTTACCTCTCCCATGGAACTCGTTTTCTCTGGAGCCTGCCTCTTAGAAAACACAATAAGGTAAGGGGTATTGTTACCTGTATCTGGTATTATAAACCTCAGGTGAGCGATTTCTCTATGAATTTTCGATGTTTCTCACCAAAAGTGGAGGTTTGAGCCAAAAAAAATCTTTTTCCAAATCTGTCGGGACCGGGGGGGGGGTCAGTGGTGGAAAATCAGTCGGGACGGGGCGGGTTAAAACAAGCTAGCACTTCTTAGTCTAGGGGTTGCAGGAGGGAAGTCGTGTTACCTGGCAAAAGTACTACCTTAACACTTTGATATCAACCCTCCAAGTAGGCTGGGTGCCCTGTTGCATCACCAAGCACCAAAGAGATTTAAAATGGTATGCCCAACTCCTCACACTTTCTCTTTGCGTCAGGAATAAAATGTTTCTTGTTCCACCTATTCAAAATACCTTGTCTTTGATTTCTCCCAATAAACTCCTCACTCATTCATGTCTTTTAACTGCTTAAAGCACCTTGGTTTTTGAACTTTACTTACAATTAATGGCCTCATCTTATGGCCTGCAACATTGAAACACTAAAGTAGAGTGATGCTTACATTATCTGCGTTCTTGCCTGTGTTCTTTCGAGATATATGTAGTCCTTGGCATCTTCTTGCATCACAGTCCTCTCTCATGTATGTTATAAATTTGCTGAGCAGTATAACCTCCAGCCTGATTATTTCCTTTAGGACATCCATTAACTTCTCTGCTGCTCAGGCATCTGCTAACCCTCGTTCTCCTGTCACCTGTACTCTTTTCAAGTCCTTCCTCTTCGTTAACTTGCCAAACCAACCACTTGACTCCTAAAATCTGCCTAGGGGTCGAGACAGCTATAGCAGGCTAAAGCATACAGGTGGTGGGCTGTCCTCATTATGTTAATGGAGTTGACTGCAACTCCTTCCCGCTCCTCTCGGTTCAAGTACATGACCAGGAACTTCTCCATCATTACAATGCAGGGTCAGACACTCGAATCCACTGGTCCATGGGAGATCCCCCATAGGCCCACACGGTTTTCATAATGGCATCCTTCTTTCCCAGGACAGTACGAATAGTTGACTGGTTGACCTGATCCACCTTGGCAATGGCACAATTATCTTCTCCTCTCTCCTTCCGCTTAATGACATCAAGCTTCTGCTCCTGGGTCAGACTCTTTCGACCTCTCATTGGGTCACAGTGTGGTGGCATGGTTGGGCTGGGTCAGGTAACATAAAATAAAGCAAAGATGAAACACAGCACTTGTGCAGCCAGAACGTGGGGAGAGGGTAGGGTCGTCTGGGGCAGGAGTGCTCAGTGGACCATGACGACACCCCACGCAGACACGTGACAGCCAAACATCATTGGATGATGCAACCCACGCTGTGACTATCACTGGCCGCGTTATGTCTGTTCCCACCACATTTTGACCTTTTTTTTTGCTTTATGACTGTTTGAACCATAATTTGAGGCCTCTGACCATGTTATCTCTATCGTCGCAGCTTAGTACAGTTTTTTAAAAAATGGCCAACTTCCTCCACCAGCATTATGTCTATCATTTTCGTCTTGTTACCATCTTTTGGCCTCAAATTTTGCCTTTCTTGCTATGTGACTTTTGCACACTATAGTCGCGGCGCACGACTCTGAGGTTGTCATTATCGTACACTGGCAACCTACCATTCAAAAGTGCGTCCAATTTTGTATCATATTATATACAAATCATATCATTATGCACGAATATATTATTCACGAATATTATTATACACGAACATATTATACACTAATCACATGCATCTCATATTATACACGAAATCAAATGCACTTCTGAATGGTAGGCTGCCAGAGCAGGATAATAACAACCTCAGAGTTGCACGCCACGACTATAGGATCGCGGATTGTGTAAGCAGTGACTATATATATATATATATATATATATATATATATATATATATACGGAGAGAGAGAGAGAGAGACTCTACCCACAAAGGGGTCTCTCATGCAACGGGCCATGTGCGCAGCGGGCCATGTGCCCATAAAACTGGAGTTGGCTCTGACATACTGTATTATGTGGGTAATAGGCCTCAATTCAGTGGAACAGAGTACTTGCTTGTTAGGCACCCAGTTGTACTACCATCACTGTTTAGTGGTCATGTCCATGTCTTACAGCCATAGTGTAAAACGGGGAACACCAGTGTCTTAAAGGAGTGAATATTTGTCCCTCTACACAATTAACAAAAATGCGAAATATTCGAGTTAAGTAAAATCATAACCTCGTAGACCAGACAATTGTTTTAAGAGATCTGATTCTCTGACCTACCATTATGATGGACCACACTAACAGGGTATGCGAATCTTTCAAATGTTTCCATGTTCTCATCACGTGCTAGGACAGACTGAACTGCTTCATCCAACATGTCATTAAATGCCAGGGCCTTGGTTTTGGGCCAATCAATCAATCATTTCCTGTGGGACCCCACGGGATGCATAGGGTCTCAATGAACTATCTCCACCAATATTTGTCTCTTGCCATCTCCTTCAGGTCCCACCAACACTCCTCTCCTGCTTCTTTTTTCATTGTCCTCAACCAGGTTTCCCTCGGCCTACCTCTACCTCTTCTTCCTCTAGCAATCCACTCTGGGACATCCTGTATTAAACAACCTTCTTTTCTGTATATGTGCCCCAGCCACTTCCAGCGAGACAGTCTCACATATTCATTAACTGGTTCCACTCTCGTAATATCCCTTACTCTTTCATTTGTAACTCTGTCTTGCCACTTTACCCCAAGAATCCTTCTCAGTATTTTATTCTCAAATCCTAATACTTTCTGATCTGTTGCAATTGTACTGTACCATGACTCATGCCCGTAAATTAAAATGGGTCAAACCATGGACTTGTAAATTTTCACTTTAGTATGTATCGAAAGCTTATTATTATTCCAAACAGATTTCAACATTCCAACAGCTCGCCAAGTCTGTCTAATCCTCTCCTCAATTTCATTGTTTAATGATCCATTAAATGATACAATCGTTCCCAGATATTTAAAGTCTTCTACATTCTTCACCACATTATTCCCAATTACACAATCGATTTGGTTCTCCACGTTCTTATTAATAATTTCAGTCTTTCCACAATTTATTACCAATCCCACTTTTTCTCCTTCCTCCACCAGACCAAGAGATCTTTAATCCCAGTGGCTTCACATTCTTGTGAAATTCCTTGAGGGCAGTCAGTAGCATCTCGTGCAACTCTGCAATGATAACTGCATCATCAGCAAATCCAGTAACCCTGAAACTGCCAATTGATTTTCCACTCTGACTTCGACTCACAGCCCAGCCACGTACCATACACTTGTTGAAAAGTGTGGGGTCAAGGACACATTCCTGCCTGACACCAATACTTACTGGGAAGAAGTCGACTGTTCCTACGCTACACTTGACAGTATTCATAGTGGTTGAATGCAGGCCAGGAATTAGATTATCCCTGCGAGGATCCCATGGAGTCACAGGAGTTCCCATAATACCTCCCAATTTACTGAGTCACACAGCTTCTTGAGATCCACATAGATTGCATGCAGACCTTGTTGATACCCAAGGCAGCATTTCACTCAAATTTGATGAACTAGGATATGGTCAACTAAATCCATCTTGGGTGTAAATCCAGATTGTTAAGGCCTCTGAAACTTTAGCGAAACGGCCGGGATAAGCATGAGAAAAACGTGAGGAAGAACCTTGTCTGGCACACTGAGCACTGTAATACTATGGTATTCACTACAGTCACGCTGGTCTCCTATGCTGTCAGGTGACCAAACCTCTTGTCCAGTCAGTAGGAATGATACCGTCTGCCAGGCGGCTTCTATGACTACATGCAATGCTCTGATCATAGATTCATCCCCAGCTTTAATCAGTTCTGCTGGGACGCCAAAAAGTCCAGCTACTCTACCACTTTCCAACCTATCCACGGCCTTCCTGATTCCTCTAGAGCAGGCCTGGTATCATCACTTGGTAGGGAAGCAGTCAGTGACTGTACATCAACCGAAAGAAATGCTCCACTGGAAGGCTCAGCCATATACACTGCTCAAAGGATTTAGCCGAACGAATCCTATACACTCCTCTCTGACATGAATCGTCCTTCTGCAGTCCGAACAGTGTTAACCTGAGAGGCGGGTCTGGAGTGGAGCTTCAGAGCTTGGTAAGCAGGGTGCAGGTCATTTGCATGGAAGTGGCCTTCCACCTCCTGAATGATTTCCTAGCATATATATCTCTCCTTGCCCTTCTCAGCAAAATGCATGCCCGTCGAGAGTGACAGTGAGTATGCAGTGTTACAGCTAGAAGGTGGGAGGATAGTGAGAAAGTAAAATGACAGTGAGAATGTAGAGTGAATAAGAATGTGGAGTGACAGTAAGATTGGAAAATGGCAGTGAAGACCGAAAGTAACAGTGATGGTAGAGTGGCAGTAAGAATAAAGAGCAAGTCTGATGGTGAAGGTTACAGAGAGATATACAGTATAATGAAAACGGTAGGTTACAATAGAAGTGGAGTAGCGATGTGAGTCGAAAAGAGAAAGAAGACTCGGCATGAGGGACATAAAGGCTGTGAGAATGAGGAGTGATAATGAATATGTACAGTGAGAATGTAAAGTGCCAGTGAAAGTAGGGTGGTTGTAGAGATGGAGAATGGGAGGACGTGAAATGAGGCAAGGTGTAGGAGGAAAGAGTGAGAGTCAGTGTACTGAGATGGTTGTCAAGGCTGTGTTGGCAGTATGACGCATCTCGAATAAATCCTTTCACTGCTAGGATTTCCTGCAAATGAACAAAATCGCCAGCTTTCATCTTTATTGCAATAACCGACGTTGTTTCAGATTAGAATATGTAACACACCTCGCAGTGTGAGGTGACCATTTGGAAAGAGTCTTCTCAGCAGTATAAGGCATTTGAATGATAATAAATAGGCCTACCTACTGTTATGAGAATTTCACCATTTTGGTCGTGTCAGACTCCTCTCTGGATAGATGTCACCTAAATTTTTAGGGAACTTTGATTAGCCTTGCAGTAGCATGAGTCTCCACCAGAATATTGAAGTTGGGACCTGTAGACCTTAAGATATACCATGAGGAACTCAGGATATTAAAAAGCTCCCACGACGACTGGTTACTTTATTGGAAGAGGCCCGTCCTATACTCTGGGAGTCTACTTAATCTCTGTCTCTTAATTTCGTTGAGAGAGAAATAAGTGAATATCCATTTACCTTATGCCATCACCGTACGCTGAGTTAAGGAATTCTCGGATTATTTCTCATAAAACATGTCTCAGTGCTCTTTTGCTTAGTCTGCATTCTTACGACAGGAAACTGTCAGTTATGGTCAGCACTTTCAAATAAGTGACTACAACATCAAAACACAGCAAAAAGCATTGCACCGCACATCCATTCACTTACTCTGCATAATACCTTGCCTCGGTTATTGGTGATGTTTGTGTGCCTAACACAGTACCTCAGAGTCGACCTCATCATTTGTTGACTGTTACTTTGGTCCATTAGCCACTGTACCATCACAGCTGCTCTAAGGCCGAGGTAATCATTAGTTCCTCCAGCCTCACAACAACTGAGGCAGCATAGTGGATATGCCCGGAGGTGGGTGTTCCAAAGCATGACATTACTTACTATTACACAAATAAAAGGGGACCATCCATTACCGAAGTGTTACAGCCTGGCATGAAGGAGGAAGCAGGTGCATTTAACACCTGCCAACCAAGGGATAACTCTTTACAGTCAGAGGGGAACAGGAACCATAACACACACTGCTACAAGTTAAACAGGATTTTTGTATGGTCACATTCTTTTACTGCAAAGGTACTAATCTCTTAAAGCAATAACAACACACCTACTTCAATTTTATGGACATAGTAACATGTTAAAGCACTTACGAAACTGAGGTAAGGATTTTCGAAATCTAAATAACAACTGAATTGTCTAAAGATTTCCTATGAAGTAATAATAAACTGAATAGCCAATCATAGATGTAGAAGCAGATTATTATTAAGCTCCAACGAGTCATTCTTAGGAGTTTTGTATTGCTCTTGACAAATGACATGAAAAGCGCACTGAAGTATGTCCAGTAAGGGCACATTCCAGTAATATTATAGAATATGGCTGACATCATGAAGATATCGAAAGTGAATCTTTTATTTATTTACTCTTAATATTTTTCATCCTAATTTTACGTTTTTAAGTCCACAGGCTAAGAACATCATTTTATCGTAAAAAATATGACACCACATGAAATTTCGCTCAGCTCAAAGAGATCGCTTAAATAAAGGGATTACACAGAGCCTTCTCTAACCTTTTAACCATAAGAGGATTTTCCTAACCTGAGCACAAACGTCTAGCAGAAGCAAATCTGTAACGAAAAAGACGTTATCATAGTGAGGTGGTCAAACTTATTTTTACTCTTTATCATATTGCCACCTCGGAGAATTCGTTAATACCCCTTTAAGCCGTATTGTCTTTCACCTCATTGCACTGTTTGGGTCTGGCATTCCTAAGAGGGTGTTTCCCCGTGTGTGAAGGGTCTGCTGTGTTACTTTGTGTTAGCTGTCATGAATGTACTGGTATCCTCCAATAAATTGCTGTTGCTTCTTGTACGGTTTTCCTATTAATCACTGGTATATTTCATTGTTACAATTAACAAACAACTTTAACCCACGTACACCAATTGCTTCTTGCATGGCTTTCCCACTTTATACTACCCACGCTCTTCCGATCTTAACATTAATGAGATGAAATGGTTTTGAAGCTTATAATCTTTTACAGCATTAAAGAACTTCTTGGTATTCCACAGTAGAAGCTGCGTTTAGACTAAGGATAGTAAGTGATTCTGTCTTAATAACTCTTGCGTAGTCCACAAGCACTAGTCTAACCCTTGATGCCGTTTTATTTTCAGAGTTTCTTCTTCTTTCTTAACTGTTATTTCTTCTCACGAAAAGGATCCAATAGGTTTTGTGAGTGTCAACGCCCTCCTATACCAACTGTCTTCTTTAATGACTGGTACTATTTATATTATGCACAATTCCTTCTTAGTACTTTTTCACTATCTTATGCCACCTCTCTATAGAACTACTTCTTGTCTGTCCTCCACTATTTTCACTTCAGATCTCTTCATCCAACAGAGGTGGTATTGTTATAAAGTTTGAAAACATCACCATATACAGGGTGACCCCCCAAAACCTCCCACATTTCGAAAGGCTGTAGCACTGGCAGTAGTCAGGCGGGAGGGGCGGGGCTAGGGTCTGTTGGTAGCCCAACTCCAACCGTCCTCAGTCGCCAACATGGTGTAGTCGGGAGCACACCGTGCGTTCGCGGTCGAAGCGTTCTTCACAAACAACCATTCCGTGATCGCCACGCAGAGGGTCTTTCGAAGACGTTCCAGTATTCCACGGAACCAAAACGTTCCAGATCGGAAACCATCTTGTAGTGGGTTGAGAAGTTCAGGGCAACAGGCTCAGCTTTAACAAGAAAATCACCTAGTCAACCTAGGAGCGCTCATATGCCTGAGAATATTGAAACATTGAGGCGATCTGTTGTGCAGTTCTGCAAGGAAGCATGCTTTAGCTGTAGGGATATCCCGGGAAACTGCAAGGAGAATCTTACACAGAGACCTTCACTTCCATCCATACAAAATGATGATTGTGCAAGAACTCAATGCAAGACTGGATAAGCCGCAGGGAGTTATGCGAGAACATTCTGCAACATGTTCCTGAAGATGCTATTCTCTTGTGCAGTGACGAAGCTCATTTTTCATTTGAATGGCTCTGTAAACTCATTGACTCCAAACTCTTGAAGCACTTAAGGTTGTTATTCAGCAGGAGATAGCCACTGTTCCACCTGACATGACCCGTCGAGCCATGGCAGTCTTCAGAAATCGCCTTCAAGCGTGTATAGACAATGATGGCCTCCATTTGGAGGATGTCATCTTTAAAACATGATGAATAAAAACTGTATTGAATGAAGTTTCATGTGTGCAAATAATATTTTGATTATCTTTAACTGTATTTTTTTTCATTTTCCTTTGAAATGTGGGATGTTTTTCTGGGTCACCCTGTATATATATATATATATATATATATATATATATATATATATATACATATAAAGCTATATATATATATAAGATTTTCGGTTTAGTGAGGAGGGGATAAAATACTTCTTAAGAGACTTGTACTATTCAACAAGATCTGGTTATACCGTAGGGGGTTTGAAGCACCCATGCACTCTTATCAGAGTAATATACACAACTGTTAGTTTATAATCTACGTCTCTTATTCAGTTCCCGGTCAGAGCAGACTGGGCTAAAGAGGACCCTGCCCAAAGGTCTCCTGGATGACCCGGGTAGGTCATAGCATCAGCTACTGTATTGTCACACTTAGCATTATCATGGGAGGTGGGTCAAATCCCCTTTGTTATAACTGTCTGTTCCTGTTTATTGTGCAGTACTCTTGGGGTAGTATTTATCGGCAGCTTGGGATGCACTGTAGCACTTATTCCTCATCAGTTTATTTATTTTTTTTTTTTTTGGGTACGATAACAAATATGTATTACGAATTATTATTCTTGTATGGTGTCGATAATGAAGTGTTTTTAAAAAACATTCCAAATAAGCTGACCGTTAAACAATTGCTATCAGCAAAAAAATGGGATTCAAACAAGGAGTACGTGCCTAGATGAGTGTCTCCATAGACATACAGTATATAAGACTAAATGCCGCATCGCCCATTCTTCAGTACAAAGGCGATGCTTCTGTACGGCCGCCATCTTGGAGCGGTCAAGCATGTAATAGTGGGTCTTCTTTTAGAGTGAATTTAGAATATGAAAATGAATGTTGTGGTGGAGGTGGTGATGGTGGTTATTGTTGTGGTGGTGATGATGGTGGTTATTGTTGTGGTGGTGGTAATGGTAGTTATTATAGTGGTAGTGGTGGTTGTTGCTGTGGTGGTGGTGGTGGTGATGATGATGGTGGTTTTTGTTGTTGTGGTGGTGGTGGTTATTGCTGCTGGTGGTGGTTATTGTGCTGGTGGTGGTGGTTTATTGTGTTGTTGCTGATGGTTGTTGTTGTTTGTTGTTGTTGTTGTTGTTGGTGGTGGTGGTTGTTGTGGTGGTAATTATTGTGGTGGTGATGGTTGTTGTGATGGTGGTTATAATGGTGGCTGTTGTGGTGGTTGTGGTTGATGTTGCTCTTGTGGTCGTAGTGGTGGTGGATGTTGTGGTTGTTGTTGTGGTGGTGGTTGTGATTGCGGTTGTGGTTGTTGTTGCTGTTGTTGTCGTGGTGGTGGTTGTGGTGGTGGGTGAAGTGGTGGTGGTGGTTGTTGTGGTGATGGCTGTTGTGGCTGTTGTGGTGATGGTGTTGTGGTTGCTGCTCTTGTGGTGGTGGTGGTAGTTGTTCTTGCGGTGGTAGTGGTTGTGTTGGTTCTTGTTGTTGTTGTTATGGTGGTGGTGGTTGTTGTGTTAGTTGTGGCTGTTGTGGTGGTGGTGGTTGCTGTGGTTGTGATTGTTGTTGTGGTTGTGATTGTTGTTGTGGTGGTGGTTGTGGTTGTTGTTGCTGTTGTGGTGGTGATTGAGGTGGTTGGTGTTGTTGTGGTGGTGGTGGGTGTTATGGTGGTGGCTTCTGTTGCGGAAGGAGGCCAGTAAGTCAGAGGTCAAGGTCATAGGGAAAGATCAAAGGCCATTATCACAGGGCAAGGCCAACTCGGTTTAGATGCGATTTAAACCAAAATTTATAGAGTAATTAAGGATCAGTCAAGAACGATGGGAGTAAGTTTTGAGAACAACTAGTAAAAATATCAAGGTCACTGGGCAAGATCATATTTCGTCCCATGTGTTTGTGAGTGAACAAAATATTGGAAACAGTTTCAATCGGATTTTGTCCAAACTTGGTTGGTGTGTTGAAAGTCCCTCAGGTCCTTGATCTATTGTTTCTTAGAACAATAGACTGAAGGTCAAGGTCTCATGGAAAGGTCAACTTATACAGTTTTTTCTTATTATGATCAATCCTTATGGAATTGTTGAGACTGGGATAAGAGTAAAATGCTTCTATTTAAACAATCAGTCAAAAGCTTAGGACCATTAGGAAAGACCAAATGGCAAAGCCATAAGACAAGGAAAACTCAAACATCTTAAAACTGATTTCAGTCGAACATGTTAGAATAGTTAAGTTGGGCAAAAACAAAGGGCATCACTTTTAAAAACAATTAGTCAAATGTCAGGGTCCAAGAGGTCAGAGTTCGACTCGTCTATGTGTGAACAAAATACCAAAACAGTTTTTACCAGTAGGGTGGCTGGTGCTGCCTGAGTGAAACCCCATGATCGTGCTACTGGCATTGTCTGGAATCCTGGATGCCAACCCATCCTTCCCCGTGGAAGAAGTTTCTGTGGTTCCATTTTACCCAATGAACCTTTGTCCTTCCTTGGGTCCAGTTCTCCAGGGATATTTTCCCTATGGGCCAGTTCCTACCATGCTCTTATTTTCCCACTACCCACCCTCCCACCACCCCTTCCCGCCCACACTGCCCACATAGTCACCAACACTCACTGACCCATCTTGCCAACCCACCCTGCCCAACCACATCCATCCTTCCACTCTACCACCTTCACACCCACACCACTCGCGTTATCTCTCCAAAGCCACCCATCCACTCAACCTTGTCCACCCACTTCATCCGACCTCCCCACCACCAATCCATCCACCCACTGACCCGGTGTAACGAATAATAACAGGACTGTAGGGAAAAAAAAAAAATAATAATAAGGTAACTGGCTACCATGTTTCGACAATGTTGACTTGAGAATATCTAATTAGTTTTAATCCTGGCCATTCAGTGGCACCACCTTAGCAAATTAATGTACACATCTAAATTCACCACAAAAAGATACACCTGTGAAAGAAGTTTAGAGAGTTCTATACATATCCCCCTTGTTTCCATACAGGACAGGCAGACAGACAGACAGATGAACTTTCTCTTTTATATATACGGGTATGATTTGCGACAAACCTGACGGACGAGGTTGAAGTATTACTCTTCAGAACAAAGGGTTAAAATAATGTACGAGTATACTGTTCAAATCCGATTTGGACTAAACTGTGAGGAGGGACTCAGGTTAAATCAAAGACAGATTCAGTTTTGAAATCAATAATTCAAAGGTCACTGTTACGGAGAATGGTCAGTTGTCAAGGTCACTGAGTAAAATAAACTCAAATAGTTTTGATCTGCATAAGATGTTAAAGGTCATGCAAGAATGAAAATAAAATCGGATTTGAGAGGAATCCATCGAAGGTCAAGATTAAAAGGCAATGTCAATAATTCAGTCCTTAGCCTGGTAAGGAGAGGGTGTTGTGTTCTCTGACTGCACAGTCTTGTTTCTCTTATGTGTATATGTGTGTGTGTGTGTGTGTGTGTGTGTGTGTGTGTGTGTGTGTGTGTGTGTGTGTCGGTTGGGTAAAGGTGGTGAGGTAAACCTTCACTGTATGCAAAGCAGCTTACATCGTCTCTCATCCCATACTTTTACTCTCACTCTCACACTTTCTTATTAATACTTCTCTCCCTCCTCCCATTCTTACCTTTTCCTTCCCTTTTCCTTTTATCTTTCTTCTTTGCCTCTATTGTTTTGTTTCTAATTCTCTGTACCTCCTACCTACCTTCAGTTTTTCCTTCCTATTGTTTCCTTACTTCCTGTGCTTATCTGCTTGCCTTCCCCCCCCCCTCCCTTCTCTCTCTCTCTCTCTCTCTCTCTCTCTCTCTCTCTCTCTCACCCACACCCACCCACACACTCACACCCACACCCACACACACACACACACACACACACACACACATACACATACACACCAGACCACGATCTCTAATGATTTCACTTTGTCTGCCCAAGGTAGGCTATCTATCTACACCTCTGTGTTAGTCTTTGCACTCGTACCATCAGTAACAACTCTTTCTATTGTGGGATGCTGCATCCTGTGAAGGGAGGGGCATCACTAAAGGACCTCCAGGCAAAGTCACCTTAACTCGAACGAGAACGATGGTTGACAGAAAAAGGGACACATAACTACACAATTACCCCTTAATTTCTGCATGATGATGTCTTTTCCTGTCGTATTTTTTTACCGCCAAGCGATATTACCAGCCTAGCAATGACCTGCCTTACAGTGAAGGATAAGAAACAGTCTCCATTTACTTAGTCGCACTGGTGGATGTCTGCTGAACTAAATGAGGTCGCCTGTCGCAAACATCAATGAAATATGAATCTGCCCATGGAATGACGAGATCCATGGCATATTTCACCTTTTACCTCACTCTAGTCCAGTAAAAATTTGACCATAAAATACACAAACACCGCGCCTTAACATACACATTGAGGTTTGATTGATCTGCACGAAAATCGAGTCACTTCCTTCCTGACCCCAAATGTATGCGTCAGTTTTTTTTACGAATTCGGATCAGGTATTCATGGGATATTTTGTCAGAAAACATATTTTTCATAGACACAAGGGCAAAAATTGATTAGGCAAAATTAACTATGTCTTCGGTAGCGTTAATCCCATAAAGAAAGGTATAATATTAAGGTTTCAAAAGAAAATGGCAACGCAAGTAAATACGAGTATATCCGAAGCCTACATCTCATTCCTTCAAATATTTTCCTCATAATAATGTAACAGATTTTACTCTTCCTCGCTCTTCCCGCGGCCCACCATTCCCACGAGCTAATTTATTCCATTTCCTTCCAAGGGCTCATTTCCTTTGCTATGTGGAGGAATCTCTCTCTCTCTCTCTCTCTCTCTCTCTCTCTCTCTCTCTCTCTCTCTCTCTCTCTCTCTCAGCGTCTATTGCACGGTATAAAGCTGCTGTTTATTGGAAGGCTTTGCCATACATTACTGTATGCATGTAGGATTCTGCTTATATTGTCATATCCCATATTATCACACGTCACACTGCTACACAGCACAATGTCGCACTTCACGTTGTTTCAGAGGTCACTGCTCTTATGAGCTGTTTCTTTGTATCCCACCTTGATTACGGCTGGCACGAAGCACCCGCCTACCAACAAACTCTCACCCCTTTTCATTTCTCTAAGCGAAGAACTATATGACAAATATAACAAACCTTCATTAAATGTATGTACAGTAGATAGAAGGATGGCAGGGCGCCAAAAAAAAAAAAAAAAAATCGGTACCAGGTCGAGGCAGCAAAACGTTATATAATAACATAAGTACTATTTAATGGCATACTTTCTTCATTGTATGGTTAGTTAAAAGTTATATCTGTATTGTGAAACTTTTTGGAATGGCACGTGCCGGAGAAAAAAAAATGTAGGGCTGAGATAACATACTTTAATGTATCGAGCTTATTCCGATAGTTTTAGCTGCACCGCATTCCCTATATCTTCAATAATATCTTTAAAATAATCGCTTTACTGATTTCTTATAGCCTCTGTGTAAGAAAGCTCGGAAGGTTTGTGCAAGTTAGTAAACTTTCCTCGTAGTAGTGAAGGGATTAATGAAGGCTAATCTAACCCGCTTCGGTTCGAGAAGTCTGTCTTGAAGTGAATAAAGTATTCTGGAGATAATGAAACGAATGAGTACTCAGAAAACACAAAACCCACGCCATGTATTCAGTCCATGACTGACCTTTTGACCGAGCTTTGTGAACTTGACCTAAAACTTGAAATGTTTCTTCCTTGCATAACCAATAACTCCTTCATTAAGTCTGGTCCAAATTGGGTCAAAAATGTTTAAGTTGACCTTATTTTTTTACCCTGACCTTTTTGATATATTGTTTTAAAAATTGTTTAAATGTGTAATAAACCCTAAATTGTTCCACTAGGATTATTACAAATGAAAAAAAATAAATAAATAAAGGGTCGAAAGTTTCTTTTCTTGTAAATTTAAACTTTTACAGAATGGTCTCAAAACTTTATTATCGGTACTTCAACATTTGTTCACCCTTTACCCATCTAACAAGTTTGGTTAAAATGTTTTAAAAGTTGCCCTATTTTCGACCTATTACCACTGATCTTTTTCAGACAGTATCCACCGTGCCTACGACCCCAGTGGAAAATGAAACCCATTTGTTAGAGAGAAAAAGAATGTCGATTTTTCTGATTTAGAATTAGAGAGGCCGAAGAAGAAGAAAAAGAAGGACAACAACAACAACAACAATAATAACAACAACAACAACAACAACAGCAACACCAGCAAGAACAACAACTGCAGCAGCAGCAACAACAACAACAACAATAACACCAGCACCACCACCACCACCACCACCACCAACAACAACAACAACAACAACAACAACAGCAACAACAACAACACCATAAAGAAGAAGAAGAAGAAGATGAAGCAGTAGAAGAAGTGAAGAAGAAGATGAAGAAGAAGAAGAATTTGGGCTTCTTGATCGTTCATTAGCGTGTTAATA
This sequence comes from Coenobita brevimanus, assembly GCF_032717465.1. Lineage (NCBI taxonomy): Eukaryota > Metazoa > Arthropoda > Malacostraca > Decapoda > Coenobitidae > Coenobita > Coenobita brevimanus. The sequence goes on from NC_137006.1 coordinate 7,702,186, forward strand.
TTTTATATTGTAGATCCATAGCAGATGGTTTAGGCATGTAAAAGAATGGAAATTTAGACTAGATGATAAAATTTGATACCTCTGTGCTTTGGCTTTGCGAAAAAAAATATTCGTTAAGTCCTACGGGCGCGTTGGAGCCTTTGCTACATTGACTACTGACACTCTGCTAATTTCACTCCTTTACATACGCATCTATTGAACTCTGGAACTATCTTCCTAACTCTGTATTTTCCTCTCCCTATGGCCTTCAATTTTTTTTTTTTTTTTTTCGTTTCCATGCGTCTCTAAATGAGCGAGTCTTTATTTTGGCTAAATATTATTAAATTCTTCCACGTAACAACAACTATTCTTTTATCGTTCAGTCTTTGGCTTTTTCTGATTTTCATAAATCCACTCCTACAACAAACACTCACACCACACAGCACCTCAGCCAGGTCTCCTACTGAGTTATATGAGATTATAAACACCCTGTTTATATTCATAGCTTTACTTCCACAAGTTATGATTTTACGTTACCATATTAAAATCTGGCCTACAGTAAATACATTCTTATGAACCCCCCCCCCCAAAGTTTAATCTCTCTCTCTCTCTCTCTCTCTCTCTCTCTCTCTCTCTCTCTCTCTCTCTCTCTCTCTCTCTCTCTTCTATCTCTCTCTCTCTCTCTCTCTCTCTCTCTCTCTCTCTCTATATATATATATATATATATATATATATATATATATATATATATATATATATATATCTAATAACAGAACGGAGGAAGGAAAAACAAATGGGGAAAAAAAAATAATCCATACACCAGACTACTGGTGTCCTCCATTCATAAAATATCTGTAACAGTTAGACTTCAACAGTTGTGGGTTGAAATTTGGAGGAAAACAACTCTGGGGAAGCGAGTTCCAGAGAGATGCAGTTCGGGGAATGAAAGAATTCTGATAGGCAGAAGTTCTGCAATATGGTTGAGTGACATTCCAGTCACGAGCGCTACCAGATGCCCGTGTAGCACGAGGGAAGGCATGGAGAGGCGGCACCATGGACGCAACCTCGTCTGAGCACTTGCCAAAAAAATATCTGTAAAATAATGCAAGGGAGGCAACATTCCTTCTTACTTGCAGGGGAGGTAGTTTATATGTAATGGCAGGGTTGTTAATAATTCTAACAGCTTTATTCTGAATTTTGTCCAGTTGTCTCAATGCAACCTCTCCACAACCATTCCACAAGGGTGAGCAATATTCAAGCTGAGAGCGCACATGACTCTTATAAATTATAGCTAACTGCTCATCAGTGAAGAAGTTACGGACTCTGTACAATAATCCAAGTTTCTTTGAGGCGGCCTTAGCAAGTGATCTGATATGAGAGGTCCAGTTGAGGGCACTGTTAAGTGAGACACCAAGAATTTCAATACTTTTGGAGATGGGAATATTAGTAGCACTCAAGGTAATGTACGAATCTGGTAATATCTGTCTATTAGTAAACTGTATATATTTAGTTTTACTAGCATTAAAAGAGACAAGGTTGTTTTGTCCCCATTCACTGATTGTAGCTAGATCTTGATTTATGGAGATGGTTGTACTGAGTTGAGAGGTAGAGATATTAGACTTTGTAAATGGATGTCTGAGTGTGAATGAACTATGTAGTGTTGAGTCATCTGCATATGAGTGAACGGAATTGTAGAGTGATAGATAAGAGATCATTAATATGAACCAGAATTAGGGTTGGCACCACAACTGATCCCTGCGGCACGCCGGCGTTGTTTGAGTGGAAATTCGAATATACATCATCTACTTTTACCCTTATTTTCCTGTCACTAAGATAAGAAGAAATCAAAGGAACAAAAGACGTTAGTCCATAGCAAGGGAGTTTGGACAGCAGGGAATAGTGCCATACTCTGTCGAAAGCTTTAGAGATATCAAGAGCTACTGCATGAGTTTCTCCAAAAAGATCAATTGATTGATGGATGGTATGAGTTAAGAGATTGAATATGTCAATGGTGGATCTTTCGTGGCGAAAACCGTATTGTCTATCACTAATTAAGTTGTTGGATTCAAGATGTTTAACAATATGCTTATTAATTAAAGTTTCAAATACCTTACCAAGAGAAGATGTGACAGCTATTGGTCTGTAATTGGAGGGGTCAGATGAACTTCCTTTCTTCGGAACTGGGTGGATATTGGCTTCTTTCCATGAATTTGGGAATAAAGAAGTACGTATGCATAGTCTGAATAATTTGGCTAGGACAGAGGCAAGTTCAGGGGGACACTTTTTCAAAACAATTGGAGGAATTCCATCTGGGCCTGGAGCTTTGTTGGTAGGTAAATTGTCTAGGATGGTTTTTACGAATCTTGTCTGTATTTTAAGTGGGGCAATTTCGGGAGAATCAAGTTCCAGTACTGAGACATTCTGGCTGGTATCATCTATGGTAGAGTTTCTTGCAAAGGTACTAGCAAAGATATCTGCTTTCCCACGTGGGTCATTTGTAATATTGCCATCTGAAGATTTTAGTGGGGGAATGGAAGATGACTTGTTAAAGTTATTATTGAAAGAGTTAAGAGTATATATCTATATATATATATATATATATATATATATATATATATATATATATATATATATATATATATATATATATATATATATATATATACATATATATATATTCGTTCTTTCCTCTTCCTTCTGCCTGTGGGTGACTCTACATTGAATGACAAGCCAAATGGTTTCCTGTACACCAGGAAACCATTTACTACGCTGGATGTTAACCATATAACCAAATTTTGGCGCCTGCTTTAGTGGGTATTTACGGCGCTCCAAACGGATTGAGCCGGTGAAGGTTTATATCCAAGGAATGGTTGGGGTTTACTGCTCAAGTAATGTCACTCAGGGATGAGTGAGGCTGGTCACTCTCATCATAATGTGAGGATCAACTTGCCTGGCCCCGGGCTCCTACGCTCCTCATGGGGCAACGCAGGACTGAATGATGATGATGATTGATGATCTCTCTCTCTCTCTCTCTCTCTCTCTCTCTCTCTCTCTCTCCTCATATTTATAAATATTCATTTATTGAATTATTTTCATTTATTTAGATTTAATTGGACGAGAATGGACTGAGATCAAGGTCAAAACGGAGGTATAGTGCTGCCTTTGACGGGTAAAGGCTCATTCAAAGCAGTTGTTATGAACGTGTTGCCATTATTATGGCTCTGTCTACTCAAATATTTCATTGCAAGTAATGCTAGATAATTTTATTAAGCTGTGTGTGTGTGCTGTAGCCTGAGTGTTAATACTGACATAGCATTAATAACATACAAGACAGAAAATGTAATGGGCAACAATAAATCGCAGAGAATGAGTTGATACGAAATGTCTAAAGATAACTAGAACAGGACTCTTATATAATCCAGGCATAAATGAAGAAGAGCGATTATTATTTCATAAACAGAAAAAAAATGTCTGACATAAAGGAAAAAAGTTATGTGGCCTACAGAAGTCAGCATCCGCATGTACACACACACACACACACACACACACACACACACACACACACACACACACACACACACACACACACACACACTCGCGCTCGCTCGTTTGCACGTCGACAGGAAAGAAAATGGTAATTCGAGAAAGAAAGCAAAACTTGAAATTTCTTTGCCACACTATGACCTGACACATTTTCCATTTTCCCCTTGTACTTCCTCGTCTGTGCCTTCCTTGAAAGCTGTAGTCCGATTCATTTTATTTTAATGTCTTAACAGAGTCTAGCTTTGATGGAATAATAAATGCAGCTGGGTAAGCCTGTACTCTGGGTCAAGGATGTTGGAGACCTGAATGGTATGCGTATTGGTTATTAGGACATTTTGTGCGACCCACCTCACAAGGTAGGAGACAGATGTACTGCTTGGTATATATATACAGTAGTTTTGTTTCTGGGTCCTACTTCACACCATTACTTAAAGGGAATTAGGGCTGGGTTGATGATGATCATGGTGAACATGATATTGATGGTTAAACATTTCTCTCCTTAAAGTTTTTGCCATGTTTTGACTCTCTCTCTCTCTCTCTCTCTCTCTCTCTCTCTCTCATACACTGGGAATTTGGGGAGGATTGTTTGGATTGATGGAGAACTGATTGAGGCGCCTGGGAGTAGTAGTCAACGGAGAAACCACTGTCTGGACATCAGTAACAAATGGAATATTTTAGGGATCATTTCTAGACACGTTGTGACTTAGCATTTGCATCAGCTATATAGATTTGGCCATCGTCTGCCGAACGGCAAAATCTGCAGACTGCTCAAAGCTGGAAGATAGAAGATTGCGGTGAGACTCTGTTAAAGCAGGAAGCTGTCTGAATGTTGCCAAACGCCGGTCAACCTAGAGAAGTGTTGTGTGATGCATAGTGATAAATGCAAACCCAATAACTAATCACTGTTTGTTAGGAAGTGAGGTTAGCAGTACTAACTTAGAAAAAGATTTATATGTGCCAGTCAGCGGAAACCTGAGGTTCTCCTACCAGCTGAAATCAGGATGAAGGCACAGCAGCATCTCGGATGTAAGAAGAGGGAGCTTGGAGAAAAAACCAAGGAGGGAGTATTTTCTCTGATTACGCTCTAATCTGGAATGTGCTGAGCATGGTCGCCGCTCCTGAAGATAGGTATCACCAGGTTTAAGAGTCCAGACGCGTGCTACTAAAGTGATCCCACCCAAAAGAGACATTAGATACACTGGGATTCTTTTCGTTAGAGACTAGGCTTTGATGTGGACAGCTAATTGGCTACTGGCGAGTCCTTGTCTTCAAGGAAGTTCAGTATTTTGACACTGATGATTTTTGTAGCATTAGCATAAATTGCGTTGTAAGTATATAAATATCGTGTGAAAGTTAATTTTACACAGTGATCAGTACTTCCTTAACAATGATATACTTCGATTTAGCCGCAATTACGGGAAATAATAAGCGATTTCTCGAAACACTGCGAAAGAATGGGCGATTTTTGAAGTCTTATTTATTAGTAGCTAAATCGAAGCATATCGTTGTTCAGCATTTACTTTATTTTATGTCAGAGCTATCCTGAACATTTAATTTATCTACTGAAAACAGAGTTTATAACAGCGCTATGAAAATTATCAGTGTTGATATTTTGAACTTCCTTTTAGTTGAGGTTTTCCAAATCCCTCATGAATTTTTAATATATGAAACCATGAAAGCGTGGACTACCAGTACATATTTAGGTTAAGCAATATGTCGACGAGGCATCATGGATAAAAGTTTGTTCTGAAGTCAACCCACCATGACACATAAAGTAATTTATTCACAGACAAGTATTGCAATACATGGAATCTGCCAGCGTAGGCAACAGACGGTTCCTCGATGGAACGGCATCAAAGTGGGTTAAACAAGCCATAGTTTGGGCTAACTTATTGGCAGGTTTCGTTCTTCCACGCTCCCTGCACATTTTTTAGCCTTTGGGTTTCCCTCGGGATATGAGCACATTGTTTCCTATGCCAAGGATGTTATGTTTTTGCCGCGTTGGTTTATTTGTCTGTTTGTCCGTTAGCAGTATTACTCAAAAAATTATTACTGGATTTTGCTGAAATTATTTGGAAGGGTAGGGTATGGCCAGCGGAACCATCCATTAGAATTTGGTTGTGATCCGGATCAACATCCGGATCCAAGATTTTTTAAAATTTTTCTTGACCATTGCGGTATAGTAGCAATTTCAATTTTGTTGATTATATCTATCTATATCTATATACCTAAGCTGCTCCCCCCAAGGAAAGGGAGGTAGCCGAGACAGGACGACACACTCCCCATTTACTCATCCATTTAAACACATTCATTCGCATCTTACCCCCAAAGGGGAGAAGGGACAGATCCTCACCGCATCACACCACACAAGGGTCAACTGTGCAGTGCAATCAGTGACATCCGCAGCAGGGCCCGACAGCAGAGCTGGTTTGCCCCTGCCACATTATAATAGGCCCATCCCCTTACCCACACCTGACCTGACTAGCTGATCAGACCAAATGCGGGAGAATATCCCCTCAGAGCTGCGTCATCATTTATTCATTCACAATTTCTCTCCATTTATTTCTGTCATGCACAGCCACTCTTCCTTGCTCAACAGACATCCCTCTCTCATCCAAAGCTCTCATCACACTGTCCATCCATCCTATTCGCGGTCTCCCTCTCAGCCTTACACTTCTCACATCAGATCTAGTTATCTTTTTCACCAATCGCTCATAATCCATTCTCTCCATATGCCCAAACCATCGCAACACCCTCTACTCAACTCTACCAGCCATCTCCCGAACAACTCCAGTTCTCCTTCGCACTTCATCATTTCTCACTCGATCCACACGCGTCACTCCACACATACTCCTCAGACACCTCATCTCCATTACATTCAAACTTTTCCTCTCTGCCACACCCATATTCCATGTTTCAGCCTCATATAACGCAGTCAGTACCACAACATCCTCATACAGCCTTCTCTTTACATCCATTCCAAGCAAACGACATCTAAACACTTTTTTCATTCCTCCCAGCACCTTACCTACTTCATTCATTCTAAACTTCACTTCTGCATCTATTCTTCCATCCACAGCAGCATGTGACCCTAAATATTTAAAACACTCTACCTCCTCAAGCAACTCACCATTCAAAACTATATTCATCTCCCTACCATCTACCAACCTCGTACACTTCATCACTTTACTCTTATTCTCATTTAATTTCAATTTCCTCCTTTCATACACCCTTCCAAACTCCTCTACCAACTGTCTCAATCTCTCCTCTGAATCAGCCACCAGTGCAGTATCATCTGCAAACAGCAGCTGCTTCAGATTCCACTCTCCATCATCAGCATTCACCAGACTCAGACCTCCACCTAACACACTTGCATTCACCTCCCTTACAACACCATCCATATAAATATTAAACAACCAAGGCGACATCACACATCGCTGTCGCAGCCCTACTCTCACGGGAAACCAGTCACTCACAGCATTTCCCACTCTTACACACGCTCTACTATTTACATAAAAACTTTTCACCCCTTTTAGTAACCTACCATCAAGTCCAAACAAACTTGAAGCAGTCCACAAAGCTTCTCTATGAATTCTATCATACGCTTTCTCTAAATCCATGAATGCCCAAAACACATCCTTGTCTTTCGCTAAATACTTTTCACACACTTGTCTCACAAAGAACACCTGATCCACGCATCCCCTTCCTCTCCTAAAGCCACACTGCTCATCACCAGTCACTCCCTCTGTACCCTCTCTCTCATAATTAACACTCTACCACACACCTTACCTACAACACTAAACAGACTTATACCCCTAAAGCTAGTACATTCATACTTATCACCCTTGCCTTTATACAACGGGACCACACAAGCACTTGCTCAGTCAACTGGCACCATACCTTTCACAAAGCACACATTCAACAATCTTACTAACCAGTCAACAATAGTCACTCCACCACCCTTCAGGCATTCCACAGCACACCCATCCATACCTGCAGCTTTCCCTGTTTTCATCTCCTTTGCTGCCTTCTCCACTTCCTCCTTCGTGATCAAAGAACCATTCAACTCTCCCAACACATTTATTCTTTGCACCCTTCCATCCGCCACAATCTCAGCCACCCTTCCCTCCTCTACATTTAACAATCTCTGAAAATACTCTGCCCATCTCCTCCTTCCTGCATCCATCTCAATTAACATCCTTCCATCCTCTGCTTTTACTCACTCTTCCTTCCCAGACTCTCCCTTTCGCACCCTTTTTACCTCCTTCCAGAACATTTTCTTATTCTGTTGAAAATTCTCAGTCAGTCGCCTACCCCAACTTTCATCTGCTGCCACTTTAGCATCACGCACAGCCCTTCTCGCCCTATTCCACATTTCATTATACCTCTCATATGACACCTCATCCTTCCTCTGCAGCCACACTTCATATGCACATCTCTTCTCAGCCACAGCCATACTTACTTCCTCACACCACCATTCACTTCCTTTTCTTACACCACCACCCACACGTCTCACACCACACACCTCTTCTGCATGCCCCACCACAGCACTCTTAAACAACTGCCATTCCTCCTCCACACTGCCATTTTCCTGATCTTTCACTGCATTCCACTCATCTTTCAATTTCTCCTGATACTCTATCATTTTCTCTCTTTTATCCAACTCACTCATTTTCAAAACCTCCCTGCCACACCTAACCCTCCTAGCTCTCACTCATCTCTTACCTACTCTTAACTTTCCCTCCACCAGGTAGTGGTCAGACATACCTCCACCCTTCCCTCTCAGAACTCTGACATCCAACAATCTTCCTATTACATTCTTAGACACAACCACATAGTCCATCAATGCTTTATCCACAACCATTCCACCCTCCTGTCTCACCCATGTTGATACTAGCTCGATAAATAATGCCTACAATGCCTGCATAAAAATTACAATATACAAATAGGGGGACTGTTCAACCTTAGCGGAAGTTTGCAATACCTGATTGGTCTTGTTTGTCCTGTGTCTCCGCTGCATGTGGGAGAGGTTGTTGATTAGAGCCTTTATCCCGTTTATCGTTCACTTACCTGATGTAAATATTCACTCCCTCTCTCTCTCTCTCTCTCTCTCTCTCTCTCTCTCTCTCTCTCTCTCTCTCCAGGTAGATCTACAATGAGTGACAAGCCAAACGGATTACCGCAAAGGGCCTGTTGGGATTTACTGATCACATAATGCCACTCAGGGATAAGTCAGGCTGGTCACCATTGCCGTAGAGTTGAGGCTAAGTAGCTCAGTATCAGGCCTCTATGTCCCGGATAGAGCAAAAATGGAGGCTAAGTAGCTCAGTATCAGGCCTCTATGTCCCGGATGGAACAAAAATGGAGGCTAAGTAGCTCAGTATCAGGCCTCTATGTCCCGGATGGAGCAAAAATGGATAGGATGATAGATGAATAACTTCTATCACTATCAGAATAGCAACTGTATTTTTTTTTTTATGTGAGGAAGAAGGAACTAAAGGCAACGAGCCTACAAAACTATTCCTTCCAAGAGAAAAACAAAATATAAGAAAGAGCCAAATTCAAGATCTGATCATATCCAGATGCCTGGACACGCCGCGTTTGAAAAACTGGAGATCATAGGAAGTAGGAAATACAGACAGAGGGAGACAGTTCCAGAGTTGACCTGTTGCATAAATGAAGGACTGGGAGTAACGGTTAACTCTTGCATTAGAGAGTTGGACAGAAAAGGGATGAGAGTTTGCTGCTAGACGGTTGTTATGCGCCTGTCGTAGGGGTGGAGGAATGCATGCAGACAGTTCAGAGGAGCAGTGACCATTGAAGTAGCGATAGAAAAGAGATAAAGATGCAACAGTGTGGCGAAGAGACAAAGGTTGAAGGAAGTCAGTAAGAGGAGGAGAGTTAATGAGGCGAAAAGCCTTTGATTCCACCCTATTGAGAAGAGTTGTATGTGGGGAGCCTCCCCACACATGAGAGTTGTACTCTACTCAGGGACAGATAAAACTCCTGTACAGAGTCAACAATTGTGCAGGGGTAAAGAAGGAACGGAGTCGGCTTAGCACACCCAATCTCTTGGAGGCAGATTTTACAAGAGATGTAATATGATCTTTCCAAGACATGTCCCGAGTAAATGAAACCCCAAGCATGTTCAAGGATGATGCAGGATTAAGCTGAATATTATCAAACAATAGTGGGTATACCTGTGGAAAATTTTGTCGGGTTGATAGGTGCAAAAACTGAGTCTTTGATGCATTAAAAAGAACCAGATTATTTTTACCCCAGTTAGAGATATGAGCCAAGTCAGACATTAGGTGTGCCATAGCCTCATCCCTTGTTTGTTGAAGTAACTGCTGAGATGGACTTTGCGGGAATCGAATGGAAAGGTGAAGGGTGGAGTCATCAGCGTATGAGTGGATAGGGTTAGATGTACAGCTTAGAAGGTCATTGATGAATAAAAGGAAGAGAGTTGGTGATAGGACAGAGCCCTGAGGAACACCACTGTTAATAGATCTAGGAGAAGAACGATGGCCGTCTACAACAGCGGCTATAGAACGACCAGAAAGGAAGCTACAGATGAAGGCATAGATAGAAGGATAGAAACCGTAAGAGGGCAGTTTGGAAATTAAAGATTTATGCCAGACTCGATTGAAAGCCTTAGAGATGTCAAGTGCAATGGCAAAGCTTTCGCCAAAGTCCCGAAAGGAGGATGACCAGGAGTCTGAAAGGTAGGTGAGAAGATCGCCGGTGGAGCATCCCTGACGGAACCCATACTGATGATCAGAAAGAAGGTTGTGATAGGAAAGATGCTCTAAAATTTTTCTATTAAGAATAGACTTGAAAACTTTTGAGATACAGGATGTTAAAGCAATTGGACGATAGTTAGAGGGTTGGGAATGGTCACCCTTCTTTGGGACTGGCTGAATGAGAGCAAACTTCCAGCAAGAAGGAAAGGTACAAATTGACAGACAAAGGCGAAAGAGTTTGCCTAGGCAGGGTGTAAGCACAGAAGCACAGTTCTTGAGAACAACAGGAGGGACTCCATCAGGCCCATATGCCTTATTAGTACTGAGGCCTGTGACAGCAGAAAATACATCAGCTGAAGAAAGTTTAATGTCAGCCATGAAGAAGTCAGAGGGGGGAAGTGATGGAGGAACAGCACCGGAATCGTCTAAGGTGGAATTGGAGGAGAAAGTCTGAGCAAAGAGATCTGCTTTATCAGTAGAAGAAATAGCTACAGAGCCATCATAGTAGAAAAGAGGAGGGAAGGATGATGAGGTAAAGTTGTTAGAAAGGTTTTTGGCAAGGTGCCAGAAGGCGCAGGAAGAATTCGAGTTAGAGAGTTGAGAGCACTTAGTACGGATGAAATTAATTTTAGCAGAGTGAAGAGCAGACTTAGCACGATTCCGGGCAGAAACATATAAAAGATGTGATTCAGGAGTGGGTTGGCTCCAGTACCTTTTATAGGCCCTCTCCTTGTTGCGGACAGCATTAGAACAAGCGTGATTAAACCAAGGCTTTCTTGCATTAGTCAAAGTATATGAGAAAGGAATGTATGCTTCCATGCCCGAAAGAATAACCTCTGTAATGCGCAAGGCCCACCCAAATGGCTCCCGGCCACGGAAGCAATAATCATTCCAGGGAAAATCAAAGAAGTACTGCCTGAGGACCTCCCAGTCCGCAGCTCCAAAGTGCCACAGACGACGTTTCTTTGGAGGGTCCGCAGACCGAACTGGAGCAATAGGACAGGTTAAAGTGATAAGGTTGTGATCGGAGGAGCCCAACGGAGAGAAAAGATTAACAGTGTAAGCAGAAGGATTAGTTGTAAGGAAGAGGTCAAGTATGTTGGAACTCTCTCCAAGGCGATCAGGGATACAGGTAGGGTGCTGTACAAACTGCTCTAGGTCATTAAGGATAGAAAAGGTGTACGCTTGTTCTCCAGGTGGATCAGTGAAAGGAGAGGAGAGCCAAAGGTGGTGGTGAACATTGAAATCTCCTAGAACGGTATTAAGTTAAAAGTGGCATTCTAACTTCTTATAACTCTCTCTCTCTCTCTCTCTCTCTCTCTCTCTCTCTCTCTCTCTCCCACACACAAGCAGGATGCAGCTGTTCCACTTAGCGGCTTTCAGGGAGGCGGAAGGTATGCAACTGTATTCAGTGTTAAAGCGTCAGTTCACGTAGGGGTTTTGCCACATGAGACAACTTTCCGTTTTCATGGAAATAAAATCGTTAACTTGTTGAAAAAATTAAACGTAGGACAGTGTAGTGTCTCATATAATTTTTCATTATGAACAGCTTCAGTGAAGTGGAAGAAGAAAATACATGACGCATATATAATGCCCAGCAGTAGCAGGATTTAAATAATTGTATCGTTCTGTGAGTGCTAATGGATATTGTTTGTAATCCTTAATCATGCCTTCGCTCGAGGAACGCGAGGGTATATTTTGTTTGAGCGACGTGTGTGTGTGTGTGTATGTTCTTAACAAATTGTTCTTACCTAATTGTATCTATACACTAATGAGTCAAGCTTGTTCTGTCCCGTGTATTAAAACAATTTGATCACACATATCCTTAAATTAATTAATTGTTTTGGCACACACTATTTCATTCGGTAGTGCTTTCCACTAGTCAATTGCCCTATTTGGGAAACTGAATTTCCTTTTCTTTATCATCTCTCTTTTTATGCAGTTTTTTGCATTGTCCTCTTGCTGATGCTTCCCCATGGGTTATATACTCATTAATGTCTCTTTTTTTCTTTCCCGAGATGCATTTATATAGCATAATCATGTCTCCTCTTTTCCTTCCCTCCTGTAGTGTTGACATATACAGGTTTTCTAGTCATTCTTCGTAGCTTAGATCTCTTAAGCTTGATACCCATCTTGTAGCGGCCCTTTGATCTTTTTCAGTCTTATCTATGTGTTTCTTGAGATGAGGATTCCAGACTACCAATGCATACTCCAGGGTTGGTCTGATGGATGATGTTATCTTTCTCAGCATGTCTTCATTTATGTATGTGAATGGTAGTCTTATATTAGCGAGCAGTGTATACATGTTCCATACCTTCTCACAGATGTGGTCAGCCGGAGATAGTCTGATCACTCCTAGGTCCTTCTCTCTTTCTGATATGTGTAAGGTTTTACTTCCTAACATATAATCCCAATCTTTTCTTTTTCCACTTTTACCAAACTTAATTACATGACGTGTCCACAGTGAATTCCATTTGCCATATATTACACCATTCATGAAGTTTGTTTAATTCTTCTTGTAGCTCTCTGCAAGATTCTGTGTTAGTAATTCTCCTTTGTAGTTTTGCATCATCAGCGATCATATTTAGATAGCTTTCATTTTCAATGTTAGTATCTGTGTCATTTACAGCATATACACTAAAAGCATAATTGGTGCCAGCACTGAGCCCTATGGAACTCCACTAGTCACTTCCACCCATGATGAGTAATTTCCCCTTAGTACTGTTTTCATTTCCCTTTTTCTGAGAAAATCTTGCATCCAACTCTACAGTTTGCCTCGGATTCTTCACTGATGGTACAGTTTCCATAAAAGTCGTTGGTGCAATACTCTGTCAAATGCTTTCTTGAAATCTAGATAGATTCTATCCACCCATCCTTCTCTTTTCCGTAATGTTTTTGCAACTCTATCATAGTAGCTTAATAGATTAGTGACACATGATTTTCCCCTTCTGAAACCAAACTGCCTTTCTGTTATCATATTTTGTTCTTCTAGATGGTCTACCCAAACTTTTCGTATCAGCTTTTCCAGTATCTTACTTACAGCACTGGTTAGTGATACCGGTTGTTAGTTGACTGGATTTTGTTTATTCCCTTTCTTGAAGAGGGGACCAATGTTTGGTTTCTTCCAAATATCAGGTAGTTTACCTTGCCCCAGGGATTCCTTGAATATTAAATATATTGGTCTATTTAACTCTTTTGCACATTCATGTAGCACCCAACAAGAAATTTCGTCAGGTCCATTTGCTTTTCCTTTGTGTAATTTACTGAACTCCTCCTGTGTTTCTTTATCTGATATTTGTATATCTAGTAATATGTGTGGTCATGCATGTTCTACATCATCTCTCGCAAAATTATATTCTTCTGTAAAACGTGATTGGAAACTTTTTAGTGCTTCACACATATCTTTCTCTTGTGTATAGAAGATCCCCTCGTCCTTAATGGAATTTATTTTATCTTTAACTTTGGTTTTATTTCGGATGTAGCTGTAAAATATCTTCGGCGGATCACTACTTTTATTTATAATGTCTTCTTCAAAATGTCTTTGGGATTCATTCCTTATTCTTGTATAATCGTTTCTTGCCTGTTTATAGTTGTTATATGCCCTTTCACTAATGTGTCATCTGTATCTATTCCACAAGTCTCTTTTTCTTTTGATTTTTTCCATTCTGTATTAAACTATTTCTTTGCTTTCATTTCTGCCTCTTTGTGCTGTGGGATGTAATTTTAGACTCTTATTACATAAATTTCACAGAATTTTATACGTACATACATACATACATATATATATATATATATATATATATATATATATATATATATATATATATATATATATATATATATATATATATATATATATCATTTAAATCTTGTCGTTTAAGCTCTTTTTCCTAATCCATTTCAAAGAAGTACTTCTTTAGGTCATGGTAGTTGCCCTTTTTGTAGTTCAGGCTCTCTTTGTAAGTTTCATTACTCTTAACTATGTTATATGTAATCCTGAAGTTGCAGTTTAACACTGCATGGTAGCTTTTGCCGAATGGAGGGTGATACATTATATTGTTGGTATCATTTTCTTGCCCAGTAAATATAATATCCATACTGTGGATCATCAAGTCCTGTTTTTCTGATGTTTTCCTTTACATGTTGTTTTAGGAAAAACTCCTGCACAAGATGCAGGGGATATTGGTCCCAACAGCTTTCATGGCGTTTGATATTTATAGTATTCCAATTTTAATTGTATTGAAATCTCCAGTTAATATAATTTTTTTCAGATTTCTCTTCCATTCTATTTAGTAATAATCTATACTATGAATTGTACTCTCTGTCAGGTCTTCGTATTCGCCTCTTTCCCAAGTGTTTGTTCTGGGTGGCATGAATAAATTTGCCACAATTAATTTTCCCATCAGATGTATCAATCTCTACTATCAGGTCTACTTGTGAGAGTATATCTAGTGCTATTGTTTGACTTGTAGATTTGTCTTTGTTAATATCATAATTCCTCCTCCTATTTTTTTTAATTGCTATCTTTTCTCCATATATTGTATTCCTCTAAGTTTAGGGTATCGTTTGATATCCTTGGGGTTAATTTTGTTTCAGTTAGGCAAATATTATGTGGTTCCTTTTCTTTCATAATTATAATCATTCATCTCTGATAGTTTAGATACCATTCCATCTACATCTGAGTACATCAGTTTAATCATCTTGTTTACATACTTGTCATAACTTGAATCTACTACCTTCCTCCTTTTTATTCCCTTCTTGTTATGTACCACTTTCGTCCCGGCAATCCAGTTACTCTGTAAAAATAAAAATCTACTCTTCTCTTCCTCTGATCTTTCCTCGTTCTTTGTTTTTACCTCCTCCCTCTTCTCTTTTAGTAATCCCAATTCCTCTTGAATTAGCCATCTTTTTATCCATACTTTTCTAAATTGCTCTCTTTCCATAAGTTTGCATTTTTTAGTATCTCCACAGTGTTCATACTCTGGAAGGTTACTTTCAGGAGGCCTTGACTTATTTCTCTCATAATTCCCTAGCCTTTTGTGTTCCTCTATGTCTTTATTACAGATTTCCTCTGATACTTCCTTCAGTATGCTCATAATACTTATCATCTCCTTTTTGTCTCTCAAAATCTTGTATTTTATTTCTTACTCATTTATACCAGTGATTACTTAGATCTGTTGACATCTGCTGAATCTTTGACCAATGTTAGGTTGTTCTGGATAATTTTTCTCTCTTCCTTTTTAACGTTTTTTTCTTCTGCTCTTGTTTCTAAGTCTTTCTTTACTTTCACCATTTCAGCATACGTAGTTTTCACATAATTTTTGTAACTTTGCATTGCCTCATTCACATGGGTTATCTTCTATTCAATATCACTGTTCTGATCTCTCAGACTTCTTGCTCGCCTAATTGTCTGTATTATTTCCGAACTCCTCCATGATACTCTCACTGTTGGCAACTGTGATTACCAATTCACTAATCTTCCTTCTAAGTGAACCCACCGTGACAGCCCATCTATTGTTGTGTGTTTCTTCTTTACTTCCTTTACTAATTTTTCATTTCCTTCATTCTGCATGGGCAATAGCTTCTTAATTTCATCAGTTTCACTCTGAAATGCTTTCTCTAATCTGTACACCCTCTCTACTAGTTTGTTGTATGTTTCCATTTCAACCAGTTCCTGGTAGATATCATCATCATGATTTCTACCTTTATCCCTTTTCTTAACTCCTTCCATATTCGCTTTACTAAAGATGGTGGTCGTCTTGTGGTAATAATGAGAGAAGAAAATTATACTTACAAGTATGCATTGTTTGGTACACACAGACGAAACAGCTGATGAGCTTGATCAGCACATTCCTTCACTGATTGGCTGTATTCTGTTATTTGGACAACACTTTTGCTTTAAACCTCCTCTGATGTATTAGAACACCATTTAGTTTAACCTAGTACAGAGCTTGACTCGTGTGTGTGTGTGTGTGTGTGTGTGTGTGTGTGTGTGTTGAAAAAAAAGCTTAGTTTTCATTGATAATAACTATATTGGTGGAAGAATTTGGGGATAGCAATTAATAACTCATTTGTTTCTTTAGAACAATTGACTAACGGTCACGGTCACAACGGAAGGGTAAACATTGACTAGGAAAATTAACTTACACAGTTCTTGTGCAGTCTGGATCAAATCTGGAGGAATGGTTTTGGATACGGCAAGAATGGAGTGATTCAATTGTTAAAATAATGATTCAAAGGCTAAGGTCACAGGGTAAAGTCAAATACTTACAGGAGTATGTACTTCTCAAGAAAATATATGGAGTCAGTTTAATCTGAATTTCACTTAATTTGCTGGATGGATTAAAAGTCGACCATGTAGTAAACTTATTGCTTTTGAAAACAATAAGTCACCTTTCTTCCGTCCATATTCTTTTCCGAACAAATTTTCCTTGGAACGCAATTGAAATTACTTCCTCACGATTTCCCTCAAAATTTATCCTTTGTGTCTCCTCCATTCTCAGCCACCACCAGTCTCCCCAGCACCTCAACTTTCTTCCGTCTTTCGACCATCATATTCTCTTCCTCCCTCCATTCATGTTCTTTTCAAATGATCACATTCTTTCCCTCCAGTTCCACATTCAGTCCTCCATCACCCCGTCCCTGCATCCTTCTTCCTCCACATCTGAACATTCAGTATGTTTTTCCATCTTCCCCTCTTCCCTCTGTTCATACTTTTTACCCAATTAATTTCCATCGGCTCATATTTCATCAGACTTCCTCACGCCCTACTTCTACCGCCACCATCGCCTTCCCTCCACCATCTCATCATCTCTTCATCTTCGCTTCACCATTATCTTTTCTCAACTTTCACCTTCCATTAAAACAGCCTCTCTCCTTAGCAAATTTCTCCTGACTATCCACCCCCCCAACCTCACATTCAGCGTATTCACTTTCCCTCATTCACTGTTTACCTCCGCTTCTTTCTCTCAACCTGCTTACCTTCACCACATTCACCTTTCCTTCTTCTCTCCATCACATTTCTCCCTCAACTTTCCCTCCGTTCAGCGTTACGAGTATGTCCCCAGCTTATTTTCCTGCCCATTCTTTTCACACATCGCTTCTTCAAACCACCATTCTTCATTCCTCCTTATGACTTTCTTTCTCTCTACCCGGTTCTCTTTCTTTCCTCCTTCATCTCCACCTTCCTTCAATCTCTACACAGCCTCATCGTCTCTCCATCCGAATTTCACTTCAGAACCACCTCCTCCTCTCCTTCCATCACAACCCTCCATCTCTCCAGCTTCGTCCTTCCAAATCATTCGTCACTGCACCTTCTTCCCTCCAGATCATCCCTCTCCACCGCCTTCCCAACAATGTCTCTCAACTATCATCCCTCCAGTTGCTTTAGTTCTCCACCATCCTCCCTCCAATATCTTCGTCACTCCACCTGCTTGTTTCCAGGAGCTCCTTCTCTCCACTACCTTCCCTCCATTTCCTTCTTCTGTCCACCGTACACACACACACACACACACACACACACACACACACACACACACACACACACACACACACACACACACACACACACACACACACACATATATATATATATATATATATATATATAGGTAGATAGATAGATAGATAGATAGATATAGACAGATATTTACATAGATATAGACAGATATAGATAGTTAGACAGATAGATAAATTATATAGACGGTGGCTTATTTTGGAAATTATCCGTCTGTGTTGTTTCTTATAATTTCGGAAAGAGAGCAGACACAACTTTACAGAGGCAGGTAATTCAGAGTGACCTCGGTCGACTGTTTAACAGGACCCAGACATGCCAGATGGATTTTCATATTATTAAACGCAAAAGTCTACTGAATACAGAAATGAAAAAAAGTCCGTTACACTTTGAACAGTATTCAACCAGATAATGTCAGTCATGAAAAAAACTTGGGAATTATAGTAACAAATGATCTTAAGCCAAGCAGGACACACACACACACACACACACACACACACACACACACACACACACACGTCACTCAAATGTATTTTCTTCTTCCACTTCACTGAAACTGTTCATAATGAAAGAATTATATAAGACTCCATGCTCTGTCGTACGCCCTTTCTACAAGTAGACGATTTTATTTCTAAGAAAACGGAAAGTTGCCTCATGTAGCAAAACCCCTGCATGAACTGACATTTTAAAGCTGAATACAGTTGCCTACCTTCCGCCTCGCTGAGAACCGCTAAGTGGAACAGCTGCATCCTGTTTGTGTGTGTGTGTGTCTGTGAGAGAGAGAGAGAGAGAGAGAGAGAGAGAGAGAGGGAAAGAATGTCACGTTTAACCTAAATACCGAGGAAGTATCATGAAGGAAGTTGTCAAGTAGAGTTGCTACTCAGATGGTGATATAATTCATCCATCTATCATCCTAATCATTTTTGCTCCATCAGAGACACAGAGGCCTGCGACTGAGCTACTTAGTCTCAACTCTTACGGCATTGTGATCAGTCTCTTTTGTCCCTGAGTGGCATTATGTGATCAGTTAACCCCAACAGGCCCTCTGATGGAAACCCTTACTCTCCAGCCGGTTGGAGAGCCTTAACCAACTAGACCATCAGGCGTCACGTGGGCATATAGTTACGTAACAGCCAGCGAAGTGAAAGGTTTCCTGGGTTTGGGGAATCATTTTGGCTTGTCGCTGAATGTAGCTACCTGGAGAGAGAGAGAGAGAGAGAGAGAGAGAGAGAGAGAGAGAGAGAGAGAGAGAGAGTATTTACATCGAATAAGTGAACGATAAACAGGATAAAAGCCCTCCTCAACATCCACTCCCACCTATAGCAGAGACACAGGACAAAAAATGTGCCCCCATTCCAAGGGAAGCTCCGAGGCTAAAAAAATGTGTAGGGAGGGAGGAAACATGCAGCCATCAAATAAGTTAGTCCAACAAAGTCTGCTTTAAATTATTTTTTAGCTGTTCCACCGAGAAACTGTCAACTACCTATTCTGACAGATTCCGTGGATTGTAGTTTGTGTGTGATCAAACTACTTTTTATATCATGGTCGATAAGCTTCAGATCATGCTATCATTCATGATGCCTCGTCGACATATTGCTTACACTACTGTAAATATCTACCGGCAATCCATGCTGTCAAATCCATGAGGGATTTGGAAAACCTCAACTGTCCACGTGCAAGTTTTGGATTACATGGAAGTTCGAAATATCGACAATGATAATTTTCATAGCATTATTATAAATTGAGTTCTCAATAGATAAGTATCTTTTTCAAAATAGCTCTAACATAAAATCAAATAATGCTAAACAATGTTATGCTTCGACCTAATTGCAAATAAGCAAGGTAAAACATCAAGGATCTTCCATTCTTTCGCAATGTCCGAGAAACTGCTTATTACTTTCCTAATTTGCGGCTAAATCGAAGGATATAATTGTTAAGGAAGAATTGTATTTGTCATTGTGTAAAAGTGATTTTCACACGATATTTATCTCCTTTAAAAGCAATTTAAGCTAATACTACAAAACTTATCAGTGTCAAAATTCTGAACTTCCTTGGAGACCAGGACTCGCCAGTTGCCAATCAGCTGTCCACACAAATGCCTAGTCTCAAACTAAAAAGGGTCCCAGTGTTTCCGATGTCTGAGATGGATGGGATCACTCTAGTAGCATAAGTAGCATGAGCCTCGTGATATCCATCTTCGGGAGCGGCGACCATGCACAGCATATTCCAGACTAGGTCATACAAAGAGAACTGTAAGAAAGATCACTATCTCTTTGTTTTTGTCTCCAAACTGCCTGTTCTTAAATCCGAGAAGCCATTCTGCCTTCACATCCATTATAACTGGTAGGAGAATTTGAGATTTTTGCTGACTGGTACATATCAGTCTAAGTCAGTACTGCTAACATTACTTCTTAACAAACAGTTGTTAGTTCTTAGCTTTGCATTTATGACTGTGCATCACATATCGCTTCTCTAGACTGAGCGGGCTTAGCAACGTCCAGACCGTTTCCTACTTTAGCAAAGTCTCACCGCAGTTCTTCTGTCTTCTAGCTTTGAGTTGTCTGCAAGTTTTGCCTTTTGGCAGACGACGGCTAAATCGATAAAGCTGATGTAAATGATATATCATACTGTGTCTAGAAATGATCTCTGTAGCACTTCAGTTGTAACTGATGTCCAGCCAGAGGTTTCCCCATTGACAACTACTCTCTCTCTCGCCTCAACCAGTTCTCCACTAATCACACTAATCCTTCCCGAATTCCCAGTGCATGAGAAAGAGAGAGAGAGAGAGAGAGAGAGAGAGAGAGAAAGAGAGAGGGGGGGGTGGAATTAAACATGGCAAAAATTTAAAGGAGAGAAATATCATTATCATCATAATCATCACAACCCTAATTCATTTTACGAAATTGTGTAAGGTAGGATCCAGAAACAAAGCTATATACAAAGCAGTACAATTTTCCCCTTCCTTGTGAAGTAGGTCACACAAAATGTCCTATTATGTGCATACCAGTTACGTTTCCAACATCCTTGCTCCATAACATTGGCCTTCCCATCAGCACATGTTTTTCCATCAATGCTGAAAACAAAAACTATTACTACTACTACTACTACTACTACCGATAATAATAATAATAATAATACTGTTACCTATTTACTTGTGTAACCACGGTAAGAAACTATGGAATTGATTGTCACTGTATGTATGGGTAGTCTACATTTTACACTTGCCTCAACAACTGGCTAACTGTATGCTTAACTGTAATCATATTCTTTCAGACAAAGAGGGGGGACGACAGCTATACTTCTTTAAAGTTACTGCTTCACAGCTTTTGTGGTTTTCTGCAAAACATGTTACAAAGAAAACACTGAGCAAATTTGAATTCGGTACTTTCCACGAAGCTAAATGAAAAAATATGCAGCCAAAATTCTCAGCAAACTTCTTCTTATCATAGGGTTTTCAACCAATTACCTGTACTTCACTTAATTAATGAGATATTTCAATTTTAAAAATGCAATTTCTGCACCAAACATGAGTATATGCCCTTCAAAAATAGGTCAATGTCATTTATGTTTGACAAAAGTACTTAAGTTACCCTAGGGTACCTTCCTGTATAATATCATCATGAACTACGAAAATCGTTCAAAAAAAAATAATAATAATGAACAAAATAAGTTTCGCCATGTATATGACGAGGCTTAACTAGTTACCTATTTACTTATTGAATAGCACAATAAGGGACCTTGACCATAATTATTTACCATATTAACTGTCTTTGTGAGCGTGGGTACATTTTGCATGTTTCAGTAACTGGCTAACTGTACTCGTATGCTTAACTGTAACCATATTCCTGTCAGATAATAAGAGGGACCCCAGTTATATTTCTGTAGAGTTATAGCTTTTGTAGTTTTCTCTAAAAGGTGTTACAAGGAAAATTCCGAGCAGATTTGAATTCGGCAATTTCCACTTGGCTAAACTGCAAACTATTCAGCCAAAATTCTTGGCAAACTTTTTTTTAATCAAGGGATTTTCGACCAAACAACTGTACCTCAATTTGTCTCTGAGATATTTTAATTTCAAATATGCAATTTTTGCACCAAAAATGAGTAAATGATCCAAAAAGATAATAGGTCAGGGTCAGTTATATTTGGCTTACATACTTGGGTTACCCAAGGGTAGGCTACCTCCCTGTATGATATTATTAAGATCTGAGGGTGATAAAAGTGTAAAGAATAATAATAATAATAATACCATAAGCAAAAGGCTTCGCCATATATATGGCGAAGCTGAAAAATAGTAATAAATTGTTTCCTATTTACTTATTGTGTAGCCAGAACAAGGAAGCTTTGCCATGGGTACAGTTTACATGTCTCAATAACTGGCTCACTTTATGCTTAACTGTAACCATATTATTTTCAGATAATGAGTGGAACTACAGCCATATTTCTGTAAAGTTACAGCTTTACAGCTTTTGTGGCTTTCTCTAAAAACTGTTGCAAAAAACACACTGAGCAGATTTAAATTTGGTGCTTTTGCTAGGCTGAATGGTAAAATATTCAGCAAAAATTCTCAGCAAACTTTTTACCATAGGATTTTCAACCAAATAAATGTATCTCAATTAGCTGCGGAGATACTTCGGTTTGAAACATGCACTATTTGCACCAAAACTGAGTATATGACCTTCAACAATAGGTCAAGGTCTTTTATATCTGGCACAAGTGCCTGGGTTACCCTAGGGTCCCTTCATCTATATCATCTAGATGTAAGTAAAGTGCAAAGAGAAATAATAAATAATTACCTATTCATATCATGTTTTTTTTTTTTTTATAAATAACAGAACGGAGGAAGGAAAAACAAATGAGTAAAAAAAATAATAATCCATACACCAGATTACTGGTGTCCTCTGTTCATAAAATATCTGTAACAGTTAGACTTGAACGGTTGTGGGTCGAAATTTGAAGGAAAACAACTCTGGGGAAGCGAGTTCCAGAGAGGTGCAGTTCGGGGAATGAAAGAATTCTGATAGGCAGAAGTTCTGCAATATGGCTGAGTGACATTCCAGTTATGAGCGCTACCAGATGCCCGTGTAGCACGAGGGAAGTCATGGAAAGGTGGCACCATGGACGCAACTTCGTCTGAGCATTTGCCAAAAAAAATATCTGTAAAATAATGCAAGGGAGGCAACATTCCATCTTACTTGCAGGGGAGGTAGTTTATATGTAATGGCAGGGTTGTTAATGATTCTAACAGCTTTATTCTGAATTTTGTCTAGTTGTCTAGTTAATGCAACCTCTCCACAACCATACCACAAGGGTGAGCAATATTCAAGCTGAGAGCGCACGTGACTCTTATGAATTATAGTTAACTGCTCATCGGCGAAGAAGTTACGGACTCTGTACAATAATCCAAGTTTCTTTGAGGCGGTTTTAGCAAGTGATCTGACATGAGAGGTCCAGCTGAGGGCACTGTTAAGTGAGACACCAAGAATTTCAATATTTTTGGAGATGGGAATATAAGTAGCACTCAAGGTAATGTACGAATCTGGCAATATCTGTCTATTAGTAAACTGCATATATTTAGTTTTATTAGCATTAAAAGAGACATGGTTGTTTTGTCCCCATTCACTGATTGTAAATAGATCTTGATTTATGGAGATGGCTGTACTGATTTGAGAGGTAGAGATATTAGACTTTGTAAATGGATGTCTGAGTGTGAATGAACTATGTAGTGTTGAGTCATCTGCATATGAGTGAATGGGATTGTGGGTAACAGATAAGAGATCATTAATATGAACCAGAAATAGTTTTGGCGCCAGAACTGATCCCTGCAGACGCCGGCGTTAATTGAGTGGAAATTGGAATATATATCATCTACTTTTACTCTTATTTTCCTGTCACTAAGATATGAAGAAATCAAAGGAACAAAAGACGTTAGTCCATAGCAAGGGAGTTTGGACAGCAGGGAACGGTGTCATACTCTGTCGAAAGCTTTAGAAATATCAAGAGCTACTGCATGAGCTTCTCTAAAAAGATCAATTGATTGATGGATGGTATGAGTTAAGAGATTGAGTTACGAGTATGTCAATGGTGGATCTTTCGTGGCGAAAACCATAGTGTCTATCATTAATTAAGTTGTTGGATTCAAGATGTTTAACAATGTGCTTATTAATTAAAGTTTCAAATACCTTACCAAGAGAAGATGTGACTGCTATTGGTCTGTAATTGGAGGGGTCAGATGAACTTCGTTTCTTCGGAACTGGGTGGATATTGGCTTCTTTCCATGAATTTGGGAATAAAGAAGTACGTATGCATAGTCTGAATATGTTAGCTAGGACAGAGGCAAGTTCAGGGGAACACTTTTTCAAAACAGTTGGCGGAATTCCATCTGGGCCTGGAGCTTTGTTGGTAGGTAAATTATTTAGGACGGATTTTACGTTTCTCGTCTGTATTTTGAGTGGGGCAATTTCGGGAGAATCAAGTTCCAGTACTGGGACATTCTGGCTGGTATCGTCTATGGTAGAGTTTCAGGGAAAGGTACTGGCAAAGATATCTGCTTTCCCACGTGGGTCATTTGTAATGTTGCCATCTGAAGATTTTAGTGGGGGAATGAAGATGACTTGTTAAAGTTATTATTGAAAGAATTAAGAGTTGACCAGAATATTCTATTATCATTAGGGTTGTTAAGTAATTTTGATGCTTGCTTATGAAGAAAGTTTGATTAGATAGATTTAATACAACTTTCACATGATTTCTAGCAATTTTAAATTGGGAGAGTGATTCAGATGTTTTTGATTTTGAGTAAGAGTTATATGTTAATGACTCTTGGGCTGTTGCTCTGGCACAATTGCCATCAAACCATTTTGGAGAGTTCGATCTTTTAGTGAACTGTTGACTTGGTATGAATAAATCCATACCAGCTAGTATTAAGTCGCAAATGTGGGACTGGGTAGAACTGGGATCACTAGAGAAGAAAGACTGCCATGGAACATCAGCAACATAATTTCTAAATCCATCCCAGTCTGCCCTGTCAAAGTGCCATCGGGTCACCCTGACAGGTTCAGAACGGGGAGGTGTGGGAGGGTTAACTAATGAGGCTTTCATGAGATTGTGGTCAGAGGATCCAAGTGGTGACAGTACCTCTATCCTGTATTGATCTGGATTATTTGTCAAGAATAAATCCAAGAGATGGGCATTATGGTCAGGATTATCAGGTATTCTGGTTGGTTGCTTTACCAATTGGGTGAGATTAAACGATTCCGCAAACAGCTCGCACTCTAGACCAACGTCGTCAGTCCTGGCAGAATGCAATAACCATTCAACATTGTGTATGTTAAAAATCACTCAAAATGGTAATTTCGGTGCTAAGGGCAAGGTCAAGGTTACTCAACTGAGTGGATATGGAATCAAATACACTGGGTTCCGAAGAAGCATTGGGGGAACGATAAACTACACAAATATATTTGGTAATGTTTTGACAATTTAATTTATATAATGAGTAATCAAAACTGGATGAAGTGAAGTTTAAAATAGTGTCAACTGCATATTGGGATTTGATATGACAACAGGTGCCGCCCTTGTTACGGATGTTTGTAAGGAGATTGTAACCGGGAAAACAAAATGGAGTTATGTCAGTAGAGGGTGAGATTTGTGGTTCTGTGAGGAAAAGGGCCAAAGGGGATATGGAGTGAAGGAAAAAATGAACTGAGTGTAAATCTGTGGTAAGGACGCAGATGTTGGTGAAGAATAAGGCCGCACTTTCACCTCTTCGCTGACGAGCATTCCCAGAGATAGCAACAGTTGCTGCCGGCACAGTCGCTTGATGGTGACCGGGAGGACCCTGTGCCTCCAGCCCTACCCTGCCGGTGGTGGCAATCCGAGGTACCACCTCATTTGATAGTAAGGTTGCAGCGGCCATTACTAAAGACGTGAATAGAAGGTGTGATATGTTATGCGCATGTAGTGTGGTGTAGACAGTTGAAGGTAGAGGTATTATGAGAGCATGCTGGCCTACTCTCTGTGTAAATGAATGCACTGAAAATGTTCAGCAAAGGGAGATGGTCAGGATCAAATCCTATATATAATAATGTAGCCAGTAAAAACAAGCTTCGCCAAAACTGTTTATGATATACACTGGTTGGTTGGTTGGGCTAGATTCGTCCATTTATATGTTAGTATGGACATGGGCAGATGAAGCCCTTCGGGGAAATAAGCGAATTAGAACAGGGCGTGTGTGATGTTGGGGGTGGGGAGGTGGAGGGATGGCTGCTGCTGCTGTTGCTGCTGCTGTTGCTGCTGCTGCTGTGCTGCGGCTGCTACTGGGCTGCTGCTGCTGCTGCTGCTGCTGGGTTGCTGCTGCTACTGCTGGCCTGCTGCTGCTGCTGCTGCAGCCGCCGCCTGCGCCCCAACCCTCCTATGTATAATCATTATATCGACGAAACCATGAAACTTCGCTATATATATGGCGAAGCTTAATGATAATATTACTAACACTACTACTTCCTCACCTCCATCCATTTGGAATTTATGTTGTGAATATCAGCACCAGCCTTCATAATACAGTTTACCATGTGGAGGGGTGATGTGAAGGTTGGCCCCAGACACACAAACGATTATGGTTTCCAGCAACAACAATAATTACAACAACAGCTACTACTGCTACTACTACTATTACTACTACAATTACAACGACTACTACTACTGCTTTTGCTGCAGCTGCTGCTGCTGCTGCTGCTAAAATAATAATACAGTAATAATTATAGTAATAATAATAATAATAATAACAATAATAATAATAATAGTAATAATAATAATAATAATAATAATAATAATAATAATAATAATAAACATTATTAATAAGCATAAAAGAACAATATGATACCGGTACCTCTGATCTCATCGCCATTCCTATGAGGCATCCACTGAACGTAGTGTAGCTGTGTGTGTGTGTGTGTGTGTGTGTGTGTGTGTGTGTGTGTGTGTGTGTGCAATCAATTCCCGAAGGCGAAGCCATCAGAGGCCATTTTTGTTTGGATAAGGCCTGGTATTTCAAACATTTGTTCTTTGGCAGAGAGAGAGAGAGAGAGAGAGAGGGGGGGGGATGGCAATAGTTGTGTTAGTGGTGTAATCACTGAATATCCATAGATTCACCACACTTACCCTTGCCTTAGTCAGGAGACAAATCTCAGTTCACCCTCACAAATTTCGCTAATATTCGTAATATAGGGTACCGGTAGTGCCTAAATATCGTCTTGTCTTCTAATTTACATATTTCATCCTGAACATCAGCCTGTATCCTTCTTCTCATAGTCGTATGCGCTTCATTTTGCTGTCACACGAAAAAATACTTCATGTAGCATCTTCCTTTGCCATACCAGAAAAGCAAGTGTCAGCAGACTTTTGATAGTGGAAGCACTATAGCTCATTAAATTTGTTCTAACCTGATGAAGATATCCATCTTTCATTTTAATTGATGTCCAAATGTTGTCAGACTGGAGAGTTTATACCATCCATAGCAAAGGAGATTTTAATTACTTCTACCTCCTAACAAGGGCTTATCGAATGTTATGCAAGCACATCTTGCTTCAGTTGTAGTGCAGCTGCATCAATACAAACAAGGACACACGACCTATAGTTCTTCCATCCACCCCGTACACATTTCATTACAGCTTTGAAGACCTTGTACGACATTAGATAGGTGCTATGTGTACGGTGTGCTGTGAAAATGCCTACAGTAACTGATGCAATTGTACACTACTTTTTCTTTAAGTCTTCAGGTTTTTACGCTGATTGGAGAGTGTGTAGAAGAATTATTTGGCCGCAACTCTGCAATTACTTCCAGAGGTTTTGACACAGTATGAAGAACGGTATAACGGAATTATTGACCGCAAGTCTACAGTTAACTCGAGGTTTTGACACATAATGAAGACGGTGTACTAGTGTAATGGGATTAGTGACTACAGCAGTACTGCAAGTTCCCTGCCCCACATTTTGACTGGTCAGAGATAGCAAAGAAGAACTAACGCTCGCCGCACTGAAGGAGACAGACTTAGCTTGTGTGCGGCTTATACTGTACGGTGGATATTATCGCCGATACGATGACATGTGAAATGCGTGTGGCAAGTAGAACTACTGGGTCTCATTGAACGAAAGTTCAAGTCTGTGTCAGGCTCCAGCTCACTATTATCATTGTTATTATTTTACTTCTATGTACGACTAGATTATGTTAAACAACTACCAGTGTAACTACTGACTGATGTTTTTAATCCCTGCAATCTGATGACCCATTTTAAAATCAATTCTTACTACCTCCAGCATTTTAAGGAATGATTTCTTCAAATTAGACGATTAAATGCAGGCTTCAAAATCTCTTCACTATTGGCGGTCTGTATTAAGTTGAATAATATCGCCTGGAGGCAGCAAGAACATACCAGTAAAAGACGTCAGTGGATTCAATGAGTTAATTGATTTCACAGCAGAATATAACGTAAACATACTCAAACCACCATCTGTCTTCTTAAATTCAGGTGATAATAAGTAATTGCTTTACGTTGTCAAGATCGTTTACTTACTCCTTGTATATCTTCGGCTTCGGTTCACTAGGCTAAAGCATTAGAGAAGACGCAACCTTAAGAGGATTGTTGTTGGCAGTATTAAGACTGTGACTCCCAATCTCGCCTTTGGCTGAATTATATCGTCAATCATTAGCTTTCTTTAGAATACTGATGGAAACACTGCCTTAAGAAGGTTAATGAACTAAAAGTTTAAGAAAGAACCAAAATATCTTACGTAATTGTACTCAGCATGGTAAATCAATCTCAATAACTTATTTCCAAAGGTTATATGAGAAACTTCCTGATTGTTACAGTTGATTTAATTTCACCTTACGGTACTGGATCAGTCCAGTAACTTGCATACTAAGACATAGTTGTATGAAATTCGACGTGACTTACCCATGAATTAGGAATGAGCCTCCTTGATTACTGATCAGATCAACCCTCCAGTCTTGTTACATACTGCAAAATTTCTGCCTATCAGAATTCTTTTATTCTCGGAACTGCATCTCCACAAACTTCAACCTACCGCTGTTCATATCCAACTATTACAGATTTTTTTTTTTTTTTACTGAATGGAAGAAACCTGTAATCTGGTATATGGATTATTTCTTTTTTATTCATTTGTATTTCCTTCCTTTGATCTGTTATTAAAAAAAAAAAAAAATCATCTGAACTGGAACTGTTTAGGGATCTTTGTCAGGATACAACAAATGTGTTATACTTTTCCATATTCCTATAATTTTCAATGCATCTTAATTTGTCATCCGAAATAACACTTTCCATGTCTGTAATTTTCACAGCGAGTGGTGAGTAGGGTGGGTGGTGAACTGAACGAACGGAAGGCAATGATCAAACTGGTAAAAAAAAAAAAAGAAAAAAAAAAAATCATGATTCTGAACTGAAGTGGTCTGATTCTAGGGTAATCGACAGTGCTGAGCTTGAATATGGCATCAGTATGGACGTATCAGGTCCAGTTCTTGAAAACCGTATATCGGTGTATCTTGCTCACAGGAGGTGACTCATATATTTGTTTGTTTAGTTCCATCGATTAAATTTGTGTTTTTATTGCAGGTTCCATATATTGTTTCCACTTCTGTTCTTGCAGAAATTCTCAGTCATATTGACAGTGGTGAAAGATGGAACGCGGCAAATGTGTAAACAATCCTGACCGTTTTTGTTACATTTGTGGAGCGATCACCCCAGAAAGCTTCAAGAAACCCATCATGAAGGCTGTTCGAGTGAACTACAAAAGCTACTTCAAATGTCTGCTGGGAGACCAAGACAAGAAATGGGCGCCTCACATAGCGTGTAGGTCCTGTGTCAATCACCCAAGTGAATGGATGTATGGAAAACGAAGTTCGGGTTTGCCATTTGCTGTATCAGTGGTGTGGTGAGAGCCCAAAGACCACAGCAACGACTGCTACTTCTGTCTCACGAACATCAAAGGAATAACTGTCAACACACGAGCCACAGCACAGTACCCCAATATTGCTTCTGCAATCCGACCAGTGCCACATATGCAGAACTACCAGTTTCAAACCCACCAGCTGAACAAGAGCTAAGCAGCGAATCTGAATCCAGTCATAGCCCTATGACTTCCAGGACGACTCAGGAAACAGTGGGCCCAAGCCATTCAACCACGCAGCCCTTCATGATGTCATAAAGGACCTTGATTTGTCCAAAGAAAAGGCAGAGCTCCTGGAATCACAACTGAAGCAGCGTAACCTGCTGGAAGATGGAATGGCATCACTATGGGCCGTACTATAAAAACTAAACCCCAGTACTGCCAAATGTGAGCGTCTGACGTTCCCGTGTTTCGTATCATAAACAAATTTGCTGTTCACGCCAGACGTTCGTCTGCTGGTAATTGCGTAAAATAGTAGTGGAATGTGACAGGAGAATAAACGCCACAAGAGACACCCCTTTCGTGTAACCAGCTTAAGTATTCATAAATATGATCGCTGATTTTTCCATTTATAAACACTGAATAATTCGGGAATAAAATTTTCCTTGGCATGCTAAAATAAACGAGATATCCAGAGATGTTCAGAAAATTTTACAAGACTAAGCGTTTCTGTAGCGAATACAAGTAAACAAAACTTGCCGTGCGGTGGGGTGGGAACGTGGTGCACAGTAAATGGAGTTTTAACAGTAAACTGTGCCCAGAAATTAATTTCAGTGCCTGGGGAAATTCTCAATTGATTTTTGAAACGACAGCTGTATCAGGGTTTGTGTGTTAGCCAGCTCAGTGCTGTAGCTATCACATGTGAGGGGAAGCCTATAAGTTCCTGCCTTAGTATAGTTGAATGCGTGACGTTGGCACTAGAAAGTAAAAACATTATTATTTTTTTCTCATAATGGGGTGCTTCTTAAAGTATATCACATGCAGTTCAAGTGTGTTCAGTAGTTGATTCATGTAGCAGCTGCAGTAGTCGCTAAAATAATGAAAGTCACAGTGCTAAGCTGGGTACAGTACAGCTTTTTCCCCCTCACCGAGGCTAAATAAATATACAACTTATAAGCAGACAATATGTGCAGTATTATATTACATGGCAGAAATTACAGATATCAGAGTTGGGT
The DNA here is from genome assembly GCF_032717465.1 of Coenobita brevimanus. NCBI lineage: Eukaryota > Metazoa > Arthropoda > Malacostraca > Decapoda > Coenobitidae > Coenobita > Coenobita brevimanus. Next base: position 7,733,091 of record NC_137006.1, read on the forward strand.
CAGTGTTGGTAACTGGTTAGTTAGGGGTGTATTTTTCACCAGCTTCAGTGGTCCTTTACACCTAGATTAAAGAATGGGTGAAAAAAAAAAAAAATCATTAGTACTAACAGATAAACTCAGTCACGTAAGTTTTTCATTCATTGCCAGACGCCATGTATCCCAAACGGGGTGGCCAAGGGCTTAGAGTTAATAGTTTTACAGGGAGGGGCACTAATCCTCCACCAACCCCACTTGACACGTAGGGAGAAGTCACGTAAGTACTTTATTGAAATAGGCCATTCGTTTTTGCACCAAAATAAGTTGATTTAGTTAAGATAAAGTTAGGCAAAGTTACCAGATAAGAGTGAATTGGTTCGTTAGGATGACTGAAATATTTACCTGTTTCCATAAAACACTCAGTTTTGAGCATAGGTCTTTTGGTTTTAATACAAAATTTGTTAATAAAACAATGCAGAATATTTCAGATCCTGAGGCATCTTTATCCCAAGAGATTTTCTTACCTGCAAGTAGCTGCAGGCCCCAGGAAATGGCGTGTACCATGCTTATGTAGTACAAAAATAATTTTAGATGAAAAATGACAGTTGTTGTAATGAAGTACATGGATGTAGGAAAGGCAGGGAATATTGATATTGGTGAAAGGGTTATATAAAAGCATGAAGGAGCAGTTAGGCAGTGCCCGTGAGAAAAAGGAAATAATGAGATAAATATTTAGTGAATGAGGACAACTTCAAGAATGTGAATAGTTGAGGAGAAAGCAAGGAAAACAGAACTGTAAGCAGTTTTTAAATGTATAAAACAGACCTGGATACACAGAAGTTGAATGATTTCTGGGAAAAGAGGTAAGATTTATCTAGCAAACTGTGACAGAAAAAGAAAACTGTACTATATCAAGCAACTTAAATCACTGCATACTGTTTGAAGGGAAAGGTAATAATCAAGAATGTGAATACAAGAGGAGTATTATTGGGCTAGAATGGAAATTTACATGTAATAACCAAGACAGGGAAGGTGGCCATATAATGGGGAAGAAACTTTAGCCAAGTACATAGAAACTGAATGTACAGCTGTTACAGTACACACATATGATAACCTATATTTTCCATGTTCTGCTGCTTATGGCTGGATGACAGATGTGGAAAGAAATTGTTGGGAAAAATGGAGTGTTTTTCCATACCTTATGTGTTGGTGCTGCAGTGAATGTCAGCATTCAACCAGCTTGTACAGAAACAAAGCAGCCTGCATACTAAAAATAATTCTGTAATAACTATGTATTTACATCTTGCAGTATATACAGTATTTAGACCAAACGACGTACAGCAAAAATGAGAAGAGGTGCACATATCTGGGTATACTGCAATGTAGTACCTGACTGGATAGCTGGCAGGAAACATATCATGGAAGTTTATGGAGTATGCAGTAGCTATTACATTCACTTTGCTCGGATAAATTCCAGTCTAGGTATCTTTCATAATCATTTCCTTCAATTAATGTCAATGGAGGGTAAATTATAGTACATGCTCAGCCTATGCACTACGGTATTGTAACTTGCTCAGGCATGCATCCTTTTCATGCATTCTACCGTAATTTTTTACGAATTCTAGCACAGATACACATTTCCTACATAAAAAAAACAGCTTAGAATGGGTTTGCGAAGTGTCTGGTTTATGAAACAAAATAAACATTTAAAATTTGCGCACTATTAGCGCTCATGCAGCGCATTCTCGCCCAATCTAGCTACTGTCGCGGCATTCAAACTCCTGAGCTGGGTTTCGCCAAGACTGGCGGTCCAGGTTTTGTACAGTAAGGATGACTGACGCTCAGAAACGTCTGACAACTGAACGTCGCCGTTGGACCGCCTAAACTCTGGGGTTTTAAAGTACGGACCTATGGCGTGTCATCGGCATGGACAACTGTCTGAGTTTTTCAAAATGGCAAACAAACTTTGCTATTGTGATGATGCGGTGACACTCTCATGCAACAACTCTGCAAGTCTGATCCATAGAAGCCGGATGATTGGTGGCTGTTTATAGATTCAGGAAGACACTCTGAAAGCAGTCCTCCTATACTACAGGAATCGGCTTCGAACCGTGCCAATAGCACACATGGAGAAGATGACTGACAGCTATGAAACTATGAAGATTGTGCTTTCCGCTACAAAGTATGAGAAGGATCAATGGAAAATATGCGAGGACCTCAAAGTGATCAGTCTACTTCTGGGCCTTCAGAGCAGTTACACAAAGCACATGTGCTTTCTTTGCTTGTGGAACAGCAGAGCTAATGCCGAGCACTATGTGAGAAAAGAATGGCCGGCAAGACCAAAAGATACACTCGGAAGGTTCAACTCTCTTCACAAACCCCTTGTGGATCCAGAAAACATATTCTTGCCTCCACTGCATCTGAAGCTGGGCTTGGCGAAAAATTTCGTAAAAGTTATGGATCAAGCGGGTACTGGGTTTCAGTACTTGTCTATGAAGCTCGATGGGCGTGGTATCCGAAGCCAAGTTGAAAGCAGGGGTCTTGAATGGTCCTCAGTATCGCATGCTGGTTAATGATGGTGACTTCATCAAGGCATTAAACCGGCTGGAGAGGGAAGTATGGGAATCAATTGTGAATGTCTCACAGAACTACCTTGGAAACCATCGTGCAGACAACAACGAAAAAATTGTGGCAGGCATGTTACTGAGTTATCGAGCTCTGGGCTCACGGATGTCCTTGAAGATTCAATTCTTTCAATCTCACCTCGATTTCTTCCCAGCTAACCTCGGAGACATCAGTGACGAGCACGGTGAAAGGTTTCACCAAAATATTGCTGTAATGGAGAGCAGGTATCAAGGCCGATTCAGTCCGAACATGATGGGCAACTACTGCTGGATACTACAACGTGAAGAGAGTCAGCTGAACAAGCAGAAAAGCAAAGTGCAGTATTTTAAGAACTTCATCGCTTGCTAATAAAATGTGCATTGGATTTCCATATTTTTGTACCATGAATCATCACAATATTACCTGTGTTTGCCTCAGTATATGTTACAAGGTTGAGACGAGTTACACCACATTGAATATGTTTTCAGTCTGATATTCAAGAAACCTGGTCTGACAAATGAATATCAGATTTGAAATCTGTGCTATCAAATCAGTCAGAGACACATACGAATGAGAACCATTTTGGCTGTTGACCAGTGTTATGTGTGTGTGGATGACAGAATAAGGTGTGCAATGGATGCAAGTGCATACAGAGATTGGGGGATTGGACTTTCTGACCACCATGTGGTGGTGGTGAAAGTCAAGGTTGAAATGCAATGGAGGAGTAGGAGAAGGGAAGGACAAGAAGAAACAATCTATACAAGGAGGGTAGAAAGGCTGCAAGAGGATGGAAAAAAGGCAGAATCTACGATAATTAGAGGAGTGACTGAGCAATACTGATTTGGAGCAGACTGGGGAGGTGGAAGGGGTGTGCAAGATATTCAAAAAGGAAATCCGTGCAGGATGTGAGGTGGTGTGTGGAGTGAAGAGAAAACGAAATGGGGTGCAAGGAACAGCATGGTGAAATGAACTGGTGAGACAAGTTGTGGCGCAAAAGAAGCACATATGAGCGGATGTGAAGCTTGGACGCGGAGGAAGTTGAGATATGGAAGAAAGAGTTATACAGTATGTAGAGAGGAAGAGAGAGGTGAAGAGATTAGTAAGAGAGAGAGTAAGAAGAGAGTGGATGAGGAATTTGGAAGAATTTGAGTGTAAAGTGAAGGAACGTAAGAAAATGTTCTGGAAAGAGGTAAAGAGTGTGAGACACAGTGAAAAAGAAGTTAGTCGGGGAGTGATAGATAAAAAATGTAGACTGCTACTGGACAAGGGAGAAAATGTGGGCAGATGGAGAGAACACTTTCAAAAAACACTTCAGCATAGAGAATGAAAGTGATGAGAGGATAAGTGTCTGGGGAATGGCTTGGAGAAGGAGGGACGTGAGAAGAAAGGAAGAAATCAGTAGGATGGAAGTAGTGGAAACAATGAAGAAGAAAGTCAAAATTGGGAAAGCCCCAGGAATGCATGGAGTGTGTGGTGAAATGCTGAAGCATGGGGGAAAGACAGTAGTGAAATGTATATGGATGTGCAGATTGGCCTGGGATGAAGGTAGAGTCCCGGATGCTTAGAAGTCAGGTATAATTATTCCCCTGTACAAAAGAAAAGGGGAAAAAAGAAGTGTGTGGTAATGATAGGGGCATTTGTCTTCTTAATGTAATAGGAAAAGTGTACGGTAGGATACATATTTACAGAGTTAGGGAAATAATAGAGGAAGAGGGAGGTTTCAGGAAGGGATGAAGTTGTGTAGATCAGATTCAAGCTTAGGTCTTTCGTGGAAAAGTTTCTAGAGAAGAAAAAGAAGTTGTATGCGGCCTTCATGGGATTGGAGAAAGCATATAACAAGGTGGATTCACAATGTGGAAAATACTAAGAATATATAGAGTAAATGGGAAGTTGTTGAATGCCGTGAAGAGGATGTATGAGGGGCTAAGGCTGCAGTATGTGTGGATGACGAATAGAGTGAATTTCTCTTTTTGGATGTTGGACTGAAAAAGGGATGTGTCATGTTTCCATGGTTGTTCAATCTGTGTATGCATGGGGCTATAAGTGAGATACAAGGTAGGACAGTTTATGTTGGATTATCCCTAATGAGTGAGGGCAGCGTTTTGAAACTCTTAGTACGGTTGTTTGCAGATGATGCTGGGTTGTTAGAAAAAGACGAAGGGGAACTGCAAGGCTTAGTGAATGAGTTTGGAAGTGTGTGTAAGAAACGGAATCTAAAGGCGGATGTAGGGAAGAATAAAGTTATGGTCATCTAGAGAAATGAAGTCACTGAATGTGCAATGAGGTTGGATGATGGGGCAATGGAAAATGTGAGTGCGTTTAAGTATTTGGCTAGTGTGATGAGTAACGATGGAAGTTTGGAGGATGAAGTGCTTTAAAAGAGTACAGCAAAGAAGAAAGGTCGCTGGTTCTTTGAAAGCAGTGATAAGAAACAAGGAAGTGAGCATGGAAGTAAAAAAGTCGCTGCATGACAGTAGTCTTATACCAATTCTAACATATGGAAGTGAAGCTTGGACCTTGTTGGAAGGACACAAGTCAAGACTGAGAGCAGTGGAAAAGTTATTTGCAAGGAGTAGGTATGTGGAGTTCAGCTGAGAGACAGACTGACAGATAAGGAAGTGAAGAATCATTGTGGTGTGGGTGTTGATGTGATAGAAAGTGTTAGGAGAAACACACTGAGGTGGTTTGGCCATGTGCAGAGGATGGAGAGCAAGAAATAAGCGAGGAGAGTGAATGTGAGTGAGGGTTGGGGGAGGAGAGGGAGAGGCAGGCAAGGATGAAATGGAGGGACGGAGTGGAGGGGTATATGAGAAAGGGGTGTGTGACATGGGAGCACGACAGTGAAATGGCTGGGAACCGGGTGACATGGAGGCGAATTATTTATGGCCACCCCATACGGGATTAAGGCCTCTGGCAATTGATGTACGTTTGTAGCCTTTTTTTTTTTTTTTTTGTCGGCTCGTATACCGAAGAGAGTGATGGATGGGGAAGAGAGTTCTTTTCTCGTGAGTGTAGGTTGGATCTATACCGTCACTATTTTACATCAGATAACCTTGTTACAGTTCGAATTCTGTCTGTCTGTCTGTCTGTCTGTCTGTCTCTCTCTCTCTCTTGTACCTATTTATCTGTCCTTCTGTCTGTATGTCCATCCATCCATATGTCCGTATCTATCTGTCTATCTATCTTTCATTCTTTCAATTACTTCTTTTCTCTCTTCTGTATACTCTATCGATGAGTGAATCAATTTGCACACTTTCGCAAGTATATGCACTGGACAGTGCATCAGTCTCCCAGATAGTTACGGTATACTTCTGAAAAGTGGATTTTATTTACATCACTTGATCAGTTATCCTTTGCTTGTATATGTACGCCAATTAATCGACTGCTTATTTGTAACAATACTAGCAGGGACACCCGGCATTGCCGGGACAAAAGGGCGAACAATGTAATCCTATTTTTTCTAGTTCAGTCTTTCTTTCTACTCCAGAAAGAACATGTACACTCACACCAAAAAGTATCGGTGCACACTTGACGCAAAGCAATTTCAGACATGGATGATGGCTACTGGGAACTGAACAACGATTTTTTCTCCATGCTGATAAACTTGCTTTCTCAAGGATGCAATATATGGCTTGTTTATGACATTTTTTAGTCCGTATCGTTATTATATGTATAGCAAAGTAGTTACAAATAAATCATACCGAGAATTCATTAGCTATAATGGTCATTTCGGATATCATCGTGCCTTACCTGCGCGATACTTTTTGGTGTGACTGTACCTCTTATGCATTTGAAAAGGGGTTATAAGGGGTCCAGGAACTTTCTGTTTCAGCTTTCGCAGACTAACGCACAGTATTTGCGTGCACTTGTTTACTAATACCGGTGACGTCATTATTACCTACGATCAGTGACCTCAAATGACCTCGGAGGGCAACCTCACATAGTCTATATCCGGACTGGAGGTCATGTGAGTCTCCGTGCCAAAAATTGGGCTGCAGGGGTATCCGGCGTTGCCCCGGCCAAAAAGGCGAACACTCTACCGGTGAGCTCAAATGACCCAGCTTTGAATTTTAACCCCCCTAAAACCAACCTTGGATCACCCTGATTCAGAATATATTTGGGTCTGTGGGTCTCTGGCCCTTGGTCTGGGCGTGACTGAAGGACAAACAAACAAAATAACAAGCAACGCGGCTCTTTTATATACACAGATTTTATACACGTCAAACAACACTGAAGCGATGATAACCATAATTAAGCAACAGAATAATAAAACAATGAAAACCCTGAAGCAAAAATACCCGAAAATATAACATCCACAGACAGTAAAAGCAATATATCTATTCAAGTTAAAATTAGCCGTAGCAAAAGAGACAGATGCGGCCGACAGTGAATCATGAGCCAGCTGGTCCTGTTGTTTATGGGTTTGTTTGTCTGGGATGGATGCGTCTGCTGAACAGCCTCAACCCGAGGACGTCTTTGTCAGATACTCCTTTGTCTTATTTCTTTGTCGCACCAGAGCTTGTTTTGAAGGAACTAGAAATGATAGTGTGTATAATCTTCTCATGGATTAAAAAAAAAAAACATTCACAACAGCAATTAATCGTACAGTATATTATTTATTTTTCAAAGAAAGGGATAAACAGATGAGAGTCAGACGTCCTGCAGACATGTTTTGTACTTTCTTTAAAAAGTAACAAAAAGATAATAGAAAACTTGACTTGTTTCTAATTTATTTGAGGGGGCAGCAATGGCTTCTCTAGAAATTCCATTCGTCTATTCTTTTGTATCACAGCATTTTGGACGATTCTTGTCTATTTTATGTCTTTCTATCTGCCTGCTTTCTTGTTCTTTCTTTATTGTTATCCTGTGTAACACTTTCATTTGATTCTTCCTTTTAATACTCTCTCTCCCTTGTATTTCTGTCTGCCTCTGCTTTTTAGTCCTGCCTGTATTTTCTATTCTGTGAAACACATCCATTGCATTCCATTTAATATTCTCTCTCTCTCTCTCTCTCTCTCTCTCTCTCTCTCTGTTTACCATCGGATCCCCTAATTATCAACGACATCTTCATCACAACACACCCCATCCCCTCGACCATCTAATCAACTGGAAATCCCCAGGCTACATGTGTGTGTGTGTGTGTGTGTGTGTGTGTGTGTGTGTGTGTGTGTGTGTGTGTGTGAGAGAGAGAGAGAGAGAGAGAGAGAGAGAGAATACTATTAACACAACGATTATCACCCAGCAGGAAAAAAGGTCATACTTCAGTCACATACAGAAACCCCTATAATCTATACAGTGCACACACACACACACACACACACACACACACACACACACACACACACACACACAAATTTGTATAGATAAATATTTAGACAGATGGAGGGAAAGATACAAATATACCGTATACCAACACATACGGTACATGCATTTGTACACACGCACTATTGCGATCACTAATATCGATTCACTTCTTTGGAATAAATAATAAATCAGTGCACAGTAACTGTCGATATCCAGTGCTGCGATCATCGGAACCCAACAGCCTTTTCAAAATGCTGTGTTAACTTCTCATAATCGCTGGACTATAAACTAGAGCGATATTCCTGACAGCCGCTGTACACTCACTCCAGAAAGTATTGGTGCACTGTGGGTCTGATGACATCCGGAATGATTCGACCATGTGGCAGTGACAGCCCTTTAATACCTGTATATATGAGTATTATAACATTTACGGCCATTTCCTACTCATTGTGAAGGACACAAGAGGCATCTGATATAGCAGTCATCTATCGCCTGGGATGCCTGCGTGTGGGAGGACAGAACCCCAATTACCAGTTTCCTTTGTTCCGTGTGTCATGATATTTTACACATTCTGCACCGATACTTTCTGGAGCAACTGTACATGGATACATATCACAGATACAGCACTAGACTCCTGTGCAAAATTCACAAGATATTCTTCCAGATGCATAAAAGTTCTCTAGACTAAATATAATAGCTCCTTGTAGTAAATAATGAAAAATAAACGATTCTGTGTTGAAAGGGTTTTGTCGTTCACGTCTTATCAATACATTGACTCTTATGAGAGAGAGAGAGAGAGAGAGAGAGAGAGAGAGAGAGAGAGAGAGAGAGAGAGAGATTTAATGAATGTCGAATTTCGTTAAGAATTCCAGAAGGAGGAATTGTTTGGTAGCGTTGATGATATGAAATGAGAAAGCTGATAATTATATTCTGAGCTCCAAAAGAGCAAATTTTCCCTAATGTGTACAACAGTGAAAAATAGCAAGCCTTCTTTACTCTACCCATTCCGCTGGTGGGAAAGAAGTCTGGATGGTGATGATGATGATGATGATGATGATGATGAACACTGAAAATAGGGAACGAGAACTTTATACATGAGTGTAATGTGAAAAATAAGACGGAGAGATTTTGTGGACATTTAAACCTTTCAGAATAAGGACAAAACAATTAGACGAAACAGCAACATTATTCCGTTCTATGTCTGTCTTCCAGGAAGCCACACTTCCTCTAACCCATCCACAAAGTCCACCCACACACCCACCTCACCTCTTCACTCAGTCCTCTCATCTACCTACCTACCCACACTACCCACCAGCCCGCCAATCCATCCACCCACTCAGCCATCCAACCACCCACAAGCTCACCCAACCATCCATCCAGCTCACCCATCTACTCACCCACCCCATTGATCCATTCATTCACCTACACAACCCGCTCACCCCACTCACCTGCCTCTCCATCCCATTCGCCAATTCACTCTCCTGAACTTCCCCACCCACCACTCATCCACCCCTCCCACCCAGCCACTCAAACAGGCTTCCCATTCATCTACCTATCCACCCACCCAGCCGGCCCACACCACTCACTGACAACTCCATCCACCCGCTGACTCCACTAACCCCACTTACCCATTGGTCTGAATGATAAATCGGTCCTTGGGAGAAACAGGTCCATGTGGAAAGCAGTGTCATGGAAGATACGTCATTGGGGAAGTGGGTTGAGGTTAAAACATGGATCCAAACGGCAAAAGACATCCACGAAGCAATAGGCCCATGTGAGAAAAAAAAGGTCCATGTTGGGATTTGGTGTGTCCCCATGGAGAGAAAATGGGTCTACAGGAAAAAATAGATACCTGGAGATAATCGGTACATGGAAAGAAATGATCATGGGGGAAATAGGTCCATAGGGATCGTAGATCTGTGAAGGGAAAGTAGCACCATAACAGGGAAATAGGTCTGTGGTGGAGAATAGGTTGAAAAGGGAAAATTGGTGTATGGAAAAATTAGTCTGTGTGAAAAATAGATCCACGGAGAAAATAAGTCCAACGTGCAAAATAAGTCAGTGTGGTTCCTTGGGTAAATAAAGACTTCTATGGGGTAAAAGAGATCCCAGAGAGAAGCAGGTTCAAATGTGAAAGTAGGTTTTTAGGGAAAAATCGGTCTACAGGGAAAACAGGACCATGGAGGAAAATAGGCCCATTTGGGGACAATAGGACCAGTGAGGAAAATGAGCTCAAGGGGAAACAAATTTATGGAAGAAAATGAATCCACAGCATAAATATAGGTCCATGAGGTAGAATAAGTAGATAAGATGGCCTTTTGGGGGGTACCTCTGTAAACCGGATATCAGATTTAATGGGCACTACAAAGCCACCAGATGTCAGTAGGCTACAATGATCATTATCTGTTAAATGGGGCGCAATGGGGCACAGTACAGTTGTTTCATAAGTAGTGCAATTATGTGCTAGTTTAGTGAAAAATGGGTATAATTTTCATATTTAGCACTAGAATGAGCTGTTGGACTCATATCCAAATGTACCTGAAATCCAGACACAGTGGGATATTGGATATAACGATTTTCAGTTTCATTGGACTGAGCTTCTCCAAATTGATCAGACATAATGATATATATACTGTATATATATATATATATATATATAGTAATCCCTCCAATATCCGGATGCCCATTTTCCGGACCAATAACCAGACATTTTCGTCCCGGGATCCAATATTCCCAAAATGGGCCAAAAACCGTAAAAGAATCGAAAAAAATCCGACTTTTTTTTTTTGGCGCGCATGGCGCAGGCCAGCTGTTTTGGTGCGTTGTTCTGCCGATGTCCGCTAAAGCACCCCTGCATCCTCCCCACCTACCGCCTGTCTCTTGTTGTGTGTGCATGCTCGTTGTCATGGCCCCCCACGTGCTCGCTTTTGTGTTGGTGCCTTACCTGCTACAGGCTCTCCTGCTGCTCTCATGCCTCTCCTTCGTGTGTGTGATGATGGCCCCGCCGCCTGAGAAGAGGAAGAAAGTGGTTTTGACTCTGGAGAAGAAGAGGGAGATATTGGACAAGTAGGATGCAGGATGGTGTACCTCACATATCCTCCATGAATTCAACCAGGCCCGGTCTACTTTGTTTTATATCAAGAGATCCCGCGACAAACTCATGCAGTACATGGCTGACTTCTCGTCGAAAAGCAAACGTAACGTGGATAGGAAGGTGATGTATACTCCCAAGTATGCAGAAGTCGACCGCTCTACGTTGATTTGGTATCGACGGCAATTTGCTGCTCGTGTGATGGTGCATGGCACGGAACTGAAGGCTGCTGCTGAGAAGTTCGCAAGGTTTCACGATGCCCTAGACTTCAAGGCATCCGAAGGTTGACTCTTCTCGTTCAAGTTACGACATGGCCTTACCAACCGTAAGTCTCATGGCGAAGCTTTGGATGCCAACGAGGATGGAGTTGATAAGTTTTGGCACAAGGTGAAGGGCTTGATCGACAGGGAGGGCCTAACTCTCGGTCAAGTCTACAACACTGACAAAACTGGCTTATTCTATCGCTCTTTGCCTACGAACACTGTAGCCGAGGACGCAGAGAAGCGTGTACCTGTCCGCAAGCGCTGCAGGCAATGGATATCTGCTTTGTGTTGTGCCAATGCTAATGGTATGCACCGGCTCAAGCCCATTATTGTTGGCCGTGCAAAGCAGCCTCGGTGTCTTCGTGTGGTGATGGATGTCCTTCCTGTCGTCTGGTACCATTCCTTGAAGGCATGGTTCACAGCCCAGATCTTCAAAGACTGGTTCCACCACCATTTCATCAAGGAGGTCATCCATTACCAGACGGAGAAACTGGGAATCCCACACGACCAGGTAAAGGACCTCCTTCTCCTCGACAATGCACCTGCCCACCCATGCGACAAGGAGTTGGTGGCTGAGAATGGGCGCATTAGGTGCATGTTTCTGCCACCTAATACTACTGCTCTCATCCAACCAATGGACCAAGGAGTGATCGTGGCAATGAAGAGGCTGTACCGACGGAAGTTCCTGGACGAGGTGATGGTTGTCTTCGAGGACGAGGACGAGTGCAGGGAGGGACGGGACACGCGAGGCCAGTGGACTTTGGAAAACATTCGCCGCTACAACATCAAGTCTGCCATCTACAACTGGGCCAGTGCATGGAAGGAAATCCCTGTCAAGACTCTAGAAAATGGTTGGTCTCGTCTGCTTCTCAGAACAGATGTGGAGCACTATTTCCCAGGTTTTGACTTGGATGACTTCCATGCACGTCTACGTGCGCATGGCAACGATGTTGATGTGGACGAAGTGTGTGAGTGGTTGGATAATGATGAGGGCGATCCTGGGTATCAGACCATGTCTAATATCGAGATCGCATCTTCAGTTGCAGGTGTCAGTACCCAGCCTGAAGATTCCGACGAGGACGGCGACAATGATGCAGACTCCTCTCAGCGTGACACTATTCCAGCCATCCCCAAGCTGAGCGCACTCCAGGAACACCTAGAGTTCGTTCTGGACTACCTGGAGCACCCGGACTGCGACAGGGAGATGGGGCCCTTGGGACCCGTGGAGGAAGTGCGTGCTTTCAGGCAGCGCATCATTAATCGTCAAAATCGTCGTTCCTTGCTCAATCAACGATTGACAGCTTTTTCTGGCCTGTGACCCCGTCTGTGCCCAGCCCTGGTTCCACTCCATTGCCTCCCCAAGACAGGCCCTCATGCTTCGAGCCACAGCCCAGCACATCAGGCACGGTGGAGTCACCACTCGACGTGAGTTTGCACCTCTCTTCAGAGTCGTCTGCAGTGGGTACGCCATCACCATGACCCAGCGACGCACCCCTAGGTCACCTGCATGTGCTACTCTCAGGCTCTGACAGTGATTAGACGCCAAGAACTTCTCCACTAGATCACACGGGAATTTACAATGTTGTGCAGTGAAAAAAAACAGTGCATAGTGTTAAGGAATTAGAGTTCTGAGTGAAAAGACAAAGATTTAATGGACTGTAAATGTAATGTAAATTAACTTGAGTGTCTTTTGTTTAGAAAATGGTTTTAAGAGTGGAAAGACTTAAAGTGCAGAGTGCAACACTTATTTCATTAAGGTACAATGGAGCGCAAGTAAGACAAGAGAGCGCAGTGTTAAGAGAATGGAATTCTGAGTGCAAATGACTAAGGTCTGTGCAAGACTTCATGAACAGTGTACTGCAAGTGCTTCAGGAACTCCTTCATACTGTCGGAGTCTGAGAGGAGGTGGGTTATTCATCGAGATGGCCAGGGACTTGCTGTAAGTACCCAGAATGTTTCATACTGTACTGTTTTTTCCATACTTACCTCTAACACCTCATTTCACTCTTTTATGTCCCTTATTGGTGTGAATAGTGTCTTAGGTGCTATGCATGTGCAGTAGGGAGGTGTTTTTCTGAGTTAGGCTAGGTTAGGGTCCATAACTACCAGTCCAGGAGCCAGGGACTTGATGTAAGTACCCAGAATGTTTAATATTGTATAAACCTACCTCAAAAACCTCATTTTATGGTTCTTTTGCATTTATTTCAGTCTTTTATGTCCCTTATTGGTGTGATTTGGGTCTTAAATAGGTGCTATGCATGTCCAGAGGGAGTTGTATGGGTGTTTTTCTGAGTTAGGGTCCATAAGTACAAGTCCAGAAGGCTGGGACCCAATATCCGGAAGGGATCACTATCCGGACATGCTGTTGGCTCTATTACATCAGATATTGGAGGGACTACTGTATATATATATATATATATATATATATATATATATATATATATATATATATATATATATATATATGGGATGATAACCTAGCAGGGGTACCCGGCGCTTCCTGGGCCAAAAAGGCTAACACTCCATTTCTATTATTTGGTTCTAGTGGGTGTTTGTGAGTGCATATGGGCCTGGTAGTGAAAGGGATGAACAAGAGAGGGAGTCTTTCTGGAATGATGTTGATGAGTGTCTGCAGAGTTTTGAAGCGAATGTGAATGTGGTAATGATGGGAGATCTGAATGCTAGAGTGGGAAATGTAGCAGTTGAAGGTGTAGTTGGTATGCATGGTGTGCCTGGAAGAAATGAAAATGGGGAACGAATGATAGCGATGTGTGTTGAGCGAGAGATGGTGATTGGGAATACGCTGTTTGAGAAGAAAGATATTTATAAGTATACATGGGTGAGACAGGAGGGTGGAAGGGTTGTTGATAGAGCCTTGATGGACTATGTGGTTGTGTCTAGGAATGTAATAGGAAGATTGTTGGATGTGAGAGTTCTGAGAGGGGAGGGTGGAGGTATGTCTGACCACTACCTGGTGGAGGGAAAGTTAAGAGTAGGTAAGAGATGGATGAGAGCTAGGAGGGTTAGGTGTGGCAGGGAGGTTTTGAAAGTGAGTGAGTTGGATAAAAGAGAGAAAAAGATAGAGTATCAGGAGAAATTGAAAGATGAGTGGAACGCAGTGAAAGATCGGGAAAATGGCAGCGTGGAGGAGGAATGGCAGTTGTTTAAGAGTGCTGTGGTGGGGCATGCAGAAGAGGTGTGTGGTGTGAGACGTGTGGGTGGTGGTGTAAGAAAAGGAAGTGAATGGTGGTGCGAGGAAGTAAGTATGGCTGTGGCTGAGAAGAGACGTGCATATGAAGTGTGGCTGCAGAGGAAGGATGAGATGTCATATGAAAGGTATAAGGAGAAGAGGAATAGAGCGAGAAGGGCTGTGCGTGATGCTAAAGTGGCAGCAGATGAGAGGTGGGGTAGGCGACTGACTGAGAATTTTCAGCAGAATAAGAAAATGTTTTGGAAGGAGGTGAAAAGGGTGCGAAAGGGAGAGTCTGGGAAGGAAGAACGAGTAAAATCAGAGGATGGAAGGATGTTAATTGAGATGGATGCAGTAAGGAAGAGATGGGCAGAGTATTTTGAAAGATTGTTAAATGTAGAGGAGGAAAGGGTGGCTGAGATTGTGGCGGATGGAAGGGTGCAAGGAATAAATGTGTTGGGAGAGTTGAATGATTCTTTGATCACGAAGGAGGAAGTGGAGAAGGCAGTAAAGGAGATGAAAACAGGGAAAGCTGCAGGTATGGATGGGTGTGCTGTGGAATGCCTGAAGGGTGGTGGAGTGACTATTGTTGACTGGTTAGTAAGATTGTTGAATGTGTGCTTTGAGAAAGGTATGGTGCCAATTGACTGGGCAAGTGCTTGTGTGGTCCCGTTGTATAAAGGCAAGGGTGATAAGTATGAATGTATTAGCTTAAGGGGTATAAGTCTGTTGAGTGTTGTAGGTAAGGTGTATGGTAGAGTGTTAATTATGAGAGTTAGAGAGGGTACAGAGGGAGTGATTAGTGATGAGCAGTGTGGCTTTAGGAGAGGGAGGGGATGCGTTGATCAGGTGTTTGCTGTGAGACAAGTGTGTGAAAAGTATTTAGCGAAAGGCAAGGATGTGTTTTGGGCATTTATGGATTTAGAGAAAGCGTATGATAGAATTGATAGGGAGGCTTTGTGGACTGTTTTAAGATTGTATGGACTTGATGGTAGGTTACTAAAAGGGGTGAAAAGTTTTTATGTAAATAGTAGAGCGTGTGTAAGAGTGGGAAATGCTGTGAGTGATTGGTTTCCCGTGAGAGTGGGGCTGCGACAGGGATGTGTGATGTCGCCTTGGTTGTTTAATATTTACATGGATGGTGTTGTAAGGGAGGTGAATGCAAGAGTTTTAGGTGGTCTGAGTCTGGTAAATGTTGATGGAGGAGAGTGGAATCTGAAGCAGCTGCTGTTTGCAGATGATACTGCACTGGTGACTGATTCAGAGGAGAGATTGAGACAGTTGGTAGAGGAGTTTGGAAGGGTGTGTGAAAGGAGGAAATTGAAAGTAAATGAGAATAAGAGTAAAGTGATGAAGTGTACGAGGTTGATAGATGGTAGGGGGATGAATATAGTTTTGAATGGTGAGTTGCTTGAGGAGGTAGATTGTTTTAAATATCTAGGGTCACATGTTGCTGTGGATGGAAGAATAGATGCAGAAGTGAAGTTTAGAATAAATGAAGTAGGAAAGGTGCTGGGAGGAATGAAAAAAGTGTTTAAATGTCGTTCGCTTAGAATGGATGTAAAGAGAAGGCTGTATGAGGGTGTTGTGGTACCGACTGCATTACATGGGGCTGAAACATGGAATATGGGTGTAGCAGAGAGGAAAAGTTTGAATGTAATGGAGATGAGATGTCTGAGGAGTATGTGTGGAGTGACGCGTATGGATCGGGTGCGAAATGATGAAGTGCGAAGGAGAACTGGAGTTGTTCGGGAGATGGCTGGCAGAGTTGAGCAGAGGGTGTTGCATTGGTTTGGGCATATGGAGAGAATGGATAATGAGCGATTGGTGAAAAAGATAACTAGATCTGATGTGAGAGGTGTAAGGCTGAGAGGAAGACCACGAATAGGATGGATGGACAGTGTGAAGAGAGCGCTGGATGCGAGAGGGATGTCTGTTGAGCAAGGAAGAGCGGCTGTGCGTGACAGAAATAAATGGAGAGAAATTGTGAATGAATAAGTGATGACGCAGCCCTGAGGGGATATTCTCCCGCATTTGGTCTGATCAGCTAGTCAGGTCAGGTGCGGGTAAGGGGATGGGTCTGTTATGATGTGGCAGGGGTAAACCAGTTCTGCTGTCGGGCCCTGCTGCGGATGTCACTGATTGCATTGCCCAGTTGACCCTTGAGCGGTGTGGTGCGGTGAGGATCTGTCCGTTCTCCTCTTTGGGGCTAAGATGCGAATGAATGTGTTTGAATGGATGAGTAAATGGAGAGTGAGTCATCCTGTCTCGGCTACCTCCCTTTCCTTGGGGGAAGCAGCCTAGGTATATAGATAGATAGATAGGTTCTAGTTCAGTCTTTCTTTCTACTTCAGAAAGACCATATACCTCTTATGTTTTTGAAGAGGGATTACAAGAGCTCCAGTAACTTTCTATTTCAGCTTTTGCAGACTAACGCACAGTATTGATGCGCACTTGCTTACTATTACCTGTGACCTCAAATGACCTCGGAGGTCAACCTCACATAGCCTATGTCCAAACTGGAGGTCATGTGAGTCTCTGTGCCAAAAACTAGGCTGCAGAGGTACCCGGCGATGCCTGGGCCAAAAAGGCAAACACTCTACTGGTGACCAAAAATGACCCAGATCTGAATTTTGACCCCCCTGAAACCACCTTTGGGTCACCCTGATTCAGAATATATGCAAGTCGAGGGGTATCTGGCCCTCGGTTTGGCGTGACTGAAGGCCAAACAATCGAACAAACACCTCAGCTCATATATATATATATATACAGTATTGGGGGTGCCAAAGTGGATGTATGTGGATTAATGTAGAGGTGTATGGTATGTAGGAGGACTGATGGGCCTTGATAGCAGGCTGTGAAGCCTATGCCCAGAGTCGGACACATAAAAAAAAAAAAAAAAATGAAAATAAATGGAGAGGAGAGAGTGTGAGAGAATGGGAGTATGGATGGGGTATATGTGCAGGAGTAGGTGAGAATGAGAGGGCAAAAGAAGGAGTGTGTATTGTTGTGAGTAACAGATGGAAGGAGAATATATAAGAGTATGGATCAGTTGGCTCAAGGATTGTGTGGGTAAGACTGAAAGTTGGACTACTAATGTGGGCGATTGTGTGTGTGTATGAGCCAATGCAACATTGTGCAAGCAGAGTGAGAGAAGAGTTCTTGACAAATGTGGAAGCATGCATGGAAAAGTTTGAAAGGAACGATAGATTGTTTTTGATTGGTGATATGAATGGTAAAGTAGGGAATGTGAAGGTGGGTGTAGTAGTTGGAGAGTGGGGTGAGCCTGCTGAGATAGATGAGAATGGCAGTGCTTTAGTGGACATTTGTACCGGGAGGGGGTTTGTGATAGCCAATACCCTCTTCAGGCACAAAATGACCCACAGGTATACATGGTGAGTGATGAGAAGTGTGGATGGTGAACTGAATGAAAGGAAGGCAATGATTGACTATGTGTGTATGGATGAAAGGATGCGAAGATGTGTAATGGATGCAAGAGCATATAGAGGTTGGGGGAGTGGACTGTTTGACCACCACTTGGTGGTGGTCAGAACCAAGGTCCAAGTAAAACGGAGAAATAGAAGAAGGGAAGGACAGGAGGAAGGAGTAGATGCAAGGAGAGTGGAAAGGTTACAAGAGGATGAGAAAAAGGAAGAATATTAGAGAGAAGTGGAGGAACGATTGGGTAAATATGAATTGGAGCAGATGGGGGACGTGGAAAGTGTGTGCAAGATATTCACAGACGAAATATGTGCAGCATGTGAGGTGGTGTGTGGGATGAAGAGAAGATGAAAGGGGGTGCAAGGAACAGGATGGTGAAATGTAGAGATGAGACAGGTTATGGCGCAAAAGAAAAAAGCATATAATGAATGGATGAGAATAGGGGCGTTGAAGAAATTGAAAGACGGAAGAGAGGGTTATATGCAGAGAGGAAGGGAGAGGTGAAAAGATTAATAAGAGAGAGTATGAAGAGAGTGGATGAGGAATTTGGAAGGAATTTGAGTGGCAAGTGGAGAGAATGTAAGAAAATGTTCATTTGTCTTCTTAGTGTAATAGGGAAAGTGTATGGTAAGATACTTATTGACAGAGTTGAGGAAATAACAGAGAAATTAGTTGGAGAAGAACAGGGAGGTTTTAGGAAGGTAAGAGGTTGTGTAGATCAAATATTCATTCTTAGATCTTTAGTGGAAAAGTTTCTCGAGAAGGGAAAGAAGTTGTATGCGGCCTTCATGTATTTGGAGAAAGCATATGACAGGGTGGATAGACAAGGATTGTGGACAGTATTAAGAATATAAGGAGTAGAAGGGAAGTTGTTGAATGCTGTGATGATTATGTATGAGGGTGCTAAGGCTGCCTTCGTTGTGGATAGTAAACTAAGTGAGTTTTTCTATCTGAAGGTTGAGTTGAAACAGGGATGTTCATTCTGTATATGGATGGGGTTATAAAAGAGATACAAGGTAGGGGAGTGGATGCTGGAGTGGCCCTAAAGAGAGAGGGCAATGTTTAGAAACTCCCCGTACTGTTGTTTGCAAATGATACCGTGTTGTTCAGTGAAGACGAAGGGGAACTGCAAGGCTTGGTGGATGAGTTTGGGAGTGTGTGTAAGAAACGAAATCTAAAGGTGAATGTAGGGAAGAGTAAAGTTATGGTCTTCGAGAGAGGTGAAGTCAGTAAATATACAGTGAGGTTGGATGATGAGGAAATGGAAATTGTGAGTACGTTTAAGTATTTGGGTACTGTGATGAGTAAGGATGCAAGTTTGGAGAGTAAAGTGCTTGAAAGGGTACAACAAGGAAGAAAGGTTGCTGGTTCTTTGAAGGCAGTGATAAGAAACAGGGAAGTGAGCATGGAAGTGAAAAAGTTATTACATGACAGTATTATGATACCAATTCTAACGTATGGAAGTGAAGCTTGGACCTTGTTGGAGGGACACAAGTCAAGAGTGAGAGCAGTGGAAATGACTTTTTTGACATGAGCGTGTGGAGTCACATGGAGAGACAGACTGACAAATGAGGAAGTGCAAGAGCGTTGTGGTGTGGATGTGGATGTGATAGGAAGCGTTAGGAGAAACACACTGAGGTGGTTTGGCCATGTGGAGAGGATGGAGAATGAGAGACTGACGAGGAGAGTGTATGTGAGTGAGGTGGAAGGGGAGAGAGGTAGGGGAATGCCAAGGATGAGTTGGAGGGATGGAGTGGAGAGGTATATGAGAGAGGAGGGTGTGAAATGGGAGCAGGGCAGTGAAATGGTGGGGGACAGGGTGACGTGGAGGCGATTTATTTGTGGTCACCCCATATGGGATAAAGGCGTCTGGCAATATATATATATATATATATATATATATATATATATATATATATATATATATATATGTATGTGTGTGTGTGTGTGTGTGTGTGTATATATATATAGATAGATAGATAGATAGATAGATCGTTTCGTTTTTTTTAAAGGCTTGCATGCGTCGGCCTTGGTCACCTAATCGCAGCTCTCCATGATGCACGATCCATTGCAGCCTCCCTGTTCAGTCCCTTAACCCTGAGGTCACACTTAATGACCTCGTCCCATGTCTTTCTCGGTCTACCCCTCACAACCCCACCCTCAATATTAACACTACTCACCCCCCTCATCCAGTTATCATCCCCCATGCTCTCCACATGTCCAAACCATCTCAACCTACCTCTCCTCATTACAACACCAATACACTCCAGTCCCATCCTACCTCTCAACTCTTCCATCGTAAACCCAGCCCCCCCAGACTTTGCACGCAGGGACGCTCTACACATCCACTTAATCATTGTCATTTCTGTACGTCTGAGCCGGCGAATATCCTCCTCCTTTACTGCCCAGGTCTCACTACCAAACAGTATTACTGTACACTCTTAACACATGCTGCATACAAAGACCCCTTAGCACGTAGGGAGAGCCCTCTCAATGTCGGAAAAGACAGCAGCTCCCTGAACTTCTTCCAACCACTTCTCACCCTAGCCACAGAGCTAGCTCCAGCCCCACCTCCAGCACACAACATGTCTCCCAAAGAACAAAACTCTTCCACACACTCAAGAGACTCACCAGCAAGTTCAATCCTTTCACGCCTGACAATCTCCACCTGCTCTCCCCGACACGGCATACACATAAAATCAGCATTATCTCGCAGTTTACCTCTGATACCACTACATCTCCTGTGCACCCATTTATCACAAACACCACACAAGATGGAATTACTTCCCACGCCCTTGTGGCAAACTGCACATGGCCACTCTCCCTCGTCTTTGACAGTACCGCCACCAATCCTAGATATCATCACCTTTGTTTTATCTGCATTTACCTTTAAGCTCTTGTGCCCCATACCATCTCTCCACTTCCTAAACCTTTCCTCCGACTCCCTTTTGTTCTCTGCAATCAACACCAAATCGTCAGCATACATCTCCCACGGGAGTCGGTTTCTGAAGTCACATGAGAGGGCTTCAAGTACCATGATAAACAACATGGGACTGAAAACTGACCGCTGATGCACACCAACATTCACAGAAAACTCATCACTCAAATCTCCATTCACTCTTACCAGGATGCAAGCACCCACATATATAGCCATAATCACCCTAACCAGCCACTCCTCCAAGCCAAGCTTTCTCATTGCCCACTTCACCACCTCTCTAGGGACTCTGTCAAAGGCCTTTTCCAAATCAACAAAAACAAAATACAGATCCCTTCTCCTACCAATATATTTTTCCTGAAGTTGTCGAACAATGAATATGGAATCAGTGGTCCCCCTACCTGGCATAAACCCAAACTGCATCTCATCAATATTCACTCTTTCTCTAATCATACATTCTAAAACTTTCTCCATTACTTTCATTATCTGATCTAAAAGCTTTATACCTCTAAAATTTCTTCTTTCCAGGGCATCACCCTTCCCTTTATACACATTTACAATTACATTCTTCAGTCAATTATCTGGGACAACACACTCATAAATAATCCTATTTATCAGGTCAGTGACTAACCTCATCCCTATATCTCCGGAGGCCTTCAACATTTCGGCAGTCAACCCAGACACACCTGCTACCTTCCCCACCTTCATCCTGCCTATTGCCTCACTCACAGTAGCAGCATCACTCAAAGGCCAAGGGCCAAACGCTGGATCTGCTGGCTCCAAACCTTCACTGTCCCAGTCTAACTCCTCATTCAACAACCAACTATACTGCTCTCTCCATGCATCTGTAAATATCCTCGCTGTTCACCACTACCCTTCCTTCATCATTCTTCACACACTGCTCACCTATAATATCCCGATTATCCCTCTTCATCTGATTTGCCACCTTAAATATCATATTTTTCCTTCCCCCATGACTTAGGTTATCAAGTAAAAGTCTCTGTGACTCAGATATCGCCCTGTATACCTCTCTTTTAGCCCTACGCTTGGTAGCCAAGTATTCCTCCTTGCTACCACCCTTCTTCCATTCCCGGAAAAGCCTCTGTGGTACAGTGGTACAGTGTGCGTTTTCGTACACTGAAGAACGAGGGTTCGAGCCCCGCCAGGGTAATAAACTTTGGGAGCGTTCTTCAGGCCACGTACTGCATTGGCGGACATAAGGGGTGCTGTGGTTGAACCAATGTCGCATACTATAAAGTATGCTTCACGCTGTCGGCTTGCGCGGGCCGATTACGCTTGGTTCACAGACTACACACACATCCAAAGCCACTCCAACACTACAGTTACACTTACAAGCACTTCTCACCCTACATACAGTCTCCACTAGACAGCCTAAGCTACCAGGTAGCGATACATTGGCTGTATCGTCCCCACTTCAGTCGGGATAGGCCGATCCTGCAGTGGACACTCAAACGGCTGATGAGATGAGAGAGATGACACACACACACACACACACACACACACACACACACACACATATATATATATATATATATATATATATATATATATATATATATATATATATATATATTTATTTATGTGCCCGACTCTGAACATAGGCTTCACAGCCTGCCCCCAAGGCCCAGTAGTCCTCGTACATTCCCTACACCTCTGCATGTCATCACTTCGGCGCTAACACCCACCGTCCATACTGAATACATGTCAGGGCTGTCTCATAGAGGACTGGTGTATTGGTAATAGCGGGGGTATTTTTACGACATGTTGGCGGGTCTTCTGGTAGATCAGTAAAGTCTGATTTTTATTAAATTCATATCCTTAAACTGTTCTTTACCCCAGCGGGGATTTGAACCTGGGTCCGTTAGGACTGCAAGCCACCTCTCTACCGGCTGAGCCAATATATATATATATATACACTCAATCTTTTCAGCTCAGATAGGTCATTTTCATTTTAATCTTGTTGCTTTCAGACGAGTTGGTTCAGCTTAGAAGCCCATGGTAATTGTGTTGGTTGATAAATCCTGTTTGTTTCACTGAGCAAACCAATGAACCGCAGAAAAGAAACCACCTCTGCAGGATCACCCCATGCAATAAACCGATGATCCTTTACGGCTTACCTGACAGTGCGTCACCACAGCGAGGCGCGGGGATTAATGTAGAAGGTTTGGTTCGCTGGTGGGTGTGCTGCTTTTGTTCCTCTGCATCTAATTAACTGGGACACCGTAGGAACCTCCAATTCACCCCGTAATTTGGCAATGTGGTTACCACCCAGCGTTGTCAATGGTTTCCTGGGTTTCAAGAAACCATTAGGTATATCAGTCAACGCAGAGTCAACTGAAGTGGAAAGAAGAGTACCGGTAAAAAATGTGACGGGAAGGAAACGGAAAAGAAGGAGGCGAGGAGGGTAAGCAGTGAGATAGAATTAGAATAGGGAAGGAAGAAGTAGGCAGCGCTACACCAAGTGAGTGGATGATGGTCGCCACCACCTGCCTCCAGTCCATTGTAGTGGAGAAGGATAATGAAAGCTAAATCTAAGAAGCAAACGAAAACCTCTCTCCTAATCTAAATAATTTCGTCTGGAGGTAACATGGATTTTAAAAGGCTCTCCTCTGCTATAAGATTTAATCACTTGAATCAGGATGATGTCCATTTATATTTATTCTTGGTCACCAGATAATATTATTCAACTTAGTATAGGTCTGTCTTAGAGAAAGGGTTTGCTAAAACTATTAACATTTCTCGTTAACAACGTCAGAGCTGAGGTGCATGTAAACGTCAGTAGACAGGAAGAATAATATGAAGCGTTATTACCGATCTTAATGGGTTATTATTTGGATTTCCGTGAACGAGCATTTGACTGGAGAAGAGAAAGATCATTTAGTATAACTTAGCCCGTGTGTAATTTGTATGTTTACTAGATTAATGAGCCTGGAGAGAGAGAGAGAGAGAGAGAGAGAGACCCTACAAACTTTATGATACATAGATATTATAAATTATGATGTTGTCCTAATGGAATGACTTATTTATGAAAAGGGTTAGGACCTTTTGTATCACAGTTATTTTAATTTGATTCTCTCTCTCTCTCTCTCTCTCTCTCTCTCTCTCTCTCTCTCTCTCTCTCTCTCGACCTTATTTAAATTGCTGCTGTGGCATCTTTCTTCCCCAAACTAATTTTTGTCCAACCTCCTACCTGTCCTTCACCTTCCTTCCTTCCGTTCTTCCCTCTCTCCTTCCTTGCTTCTTTCTATCTTGCCTTACCCAGACCTCTCCTCGTTCTCTCCTTCATTCCTCCATCTTTCCATCGTTTCTCCTCTTCATCTTCCTCCTTCACTTCCAATGTATTATTCTCCTTCTTTCCGCCCTCCTTCTTTCCTCCTTCCACTAATTATCACAATGAACTCTCAAACCATACAGCTTCATGTAAAACACACCACGGAAGGAGAGAGGAACGGATGGAAGGAAAGAAGGAAGGAAAAAAGGAAGGAGAGAAGTAAACACAGAACTAAGCAGAAATGGAGGAAAGGAATGGAGAGAGGGACAGAGAAGATCCGGGGAAGGGAATGAAAGAGGGAGCACACTCAGCAGAGGAGACTAAGGAGTGGAGGAAACAGGACAGAGAAGAAAGTGTGAAGGAAAGAAGAAAGGAAGAAGGGAAATTCTTTTACATGAACGTTTTGTTGAGAGAGCTGGAAGTGTGTGCAAGATATTCACAGAAGAAATCTGTGCGGCATGTGAGGTGGTGTTTGGGGTGAAGAGAAGACGAAAGGGGGTGCAAGGAATAGCATGGTGGAATGAAAAGGTGGGACAAGTTGTGGCGCAAAAGAAGAAAGTATATAGTGACTGGATGGAAAGCAGAGACGTGGAAGAAGTTGTGAAACGGAAGAGAGAGTTTTATGCAGAGAGGAGGAGAGAGGTGAAAAGTTTGGTAAGAGAGAGTAAGAAGAGAGTGGATGATGAATTTGGAAGGAATTTGAGTGCAAAGTAGAGGGAATGTAAGAAAATGTTCTGGAAATAGGTAGAGAGGTAGACAGAGCGATAAAGAAAGTAGTCAGGGAAAAGATAAAATTGGTAGATCACTGGTGGGGAAGGGAGAAAAAGTGAACAGATGGAGAGAACAATATAGGAAACTGTTATTCTCCTAACGCTTTCTATCATATCCACATCCACACCACAAATCTCCTTAATTCCCTCATTTGTCAGTCTGTCTCCCCATATGACTCCACATGCTCCTCTCCGGTAACTCATTTCCATTGCTCTCACTCTTGACACGAATTCTTCCAACAAGGTAGGATACAAGATTCGCTTCCATACGTTAGAGATGGTGTCACATCACGCTTTCAAAGAACCAGCAACCTTTCTTCCCTGTTGTACACTTTCAAGCACTTCATCCTCCAAACTTCCATTCTTACTCATCACACTGCCCAAATACTTAAATACACTCATATTTTCCATTTCCTCATCATCCAACCTCACTGTGCTCTTAGCGACTTCATTTCTCTCGAAGACCACAACTTTACTCCTCCCTACATTCACCTTTAGACTCCAATTCTTACACACGCTCCCAAACTAATTCACCAAGCCTTGCGGTTCCCCTTCGTCTTCACTTTACAATACACGTGAAGTTTCCAAACACTTCACTCTTTCATTGGGACCGCGCCAACATCCACTGCCCTACCTTGTATCTCCTTTATAAACTCATCCATGTACAGATTGAACAGCCATGGAAACACGACACATCCCTGTTTCAATTCAACATTGAGATAGAAAAAATAACTTCCTTGACCATCCATATGCTGTAATAAGTTGTGAGTTAGTTAAACTTTGTCAGTGGGTATATAAGTGTGAATGAACTGCAAAGTATTGAGTCATCTGCTTATGAATGAATGGAATTATGGGTGACATATAAAAGATCACTAATATGAATTATAGGATTGGAGTCAGAATTGATCCTTGTGGCATGCCGGTATCAACCGAGTGGAAACTGAAATACAAATCATCTACTTATATGTTTCTTTCGCTGAGATATGAGGAAATCAGCGGAACAAAAGATGGTAGGATGGCAGGGAATGGTGTCACACTGTGTGAAAGGCTTCAGAAATATCATGGACAACTGCGTGGGTTTCCCCATGTTGATCAGTTAGCTGATGGATGGTAGCCTGTGAGTCAGGAGATTGAGTATATCAACAGTGGATCTTTCGTGGCGAAAACCCTACTGTCTCTCATTTATTAAGTTTTTGGATTCAAGATGTTTTACTATGTGCTTATTAATTACAGTCTCAAATACTTTACCAAGAGAAGATGTAATGGATATTGGTCTGTAGTCAGAGGGGTCAGAGGAACTTCTTTTCTTCAGAATTGGATGGATATTGTTTTCTTTCCAGGCATTAGGGAATGAAGAAGTACGCATGCATCGTCAGGGTAATTTATCAAGTACAGGAGCAACACTTTTTCAAAACATTTGGAAAAATTCATCTGGACCTGGAGCTTTGGTAAATTGTCTAGGATGGATTTTCGTATCTAGGCTGGATCTTAAGTAGAGCAATTCGGGAGAGTCAAGTTCTATTACAGGGACGTTCTGTGTGACTTCCTCTAAGGTAGAATTTCTGCCAAATGCATTAGCAAAGATGTTTGCTTTACCATGTGGGTTATCTATAGTGTTACCATCTGAAGATTTTAGTGGGGGAAAGGGTGATGACTTATTAAAGTTATTCTTGGAAGAACTGAGAGCTGACCTGAATATTCTACAGTATTGTCATTGGCGAAAAAGATAACTAGATCTGATGTGAGAGATGTAAGGCTGAGAGGAAGACCACGAATAGGATGGATGGACAGTGTGAAGAGAGCGTTGGATGCGAGAGGGATGTCTGTTGAGCAAGGAAGAGTGGCTGTGCGTGACAGAAATAAATGGAGAGAAATTGTGAATGAATAAATGATGACGCACCCCTGAGGGGATATTCCCCGCATTTGGTCTGATCAGCTAATCAGGTCAGATGTGGGTAAGGGGATGGGTCCATTATGATGTGGCAGGGGTAAACCAGCTCTACTGTCGGGCCCTGCTGCGGATGTCACTGATTGCACTGCGCAGTTGACCCTTGTGCGGTGTGGTGCAGTGAGGATCTGTCCCTTCCCCCTTTTGGGGCTAAGATGCGAATAAATGTGTTTGAGTGGATGAGTAAATTGGGTGTGTGTCGTCCTGTCTCGGCTACCTCTCTTTCCTTGGGGGAAGCAGCCTTGGTATAAAGATAGATTGTCATTAGGATTATTAAATAGTCTGGATGCTTGGGTATAATGAAAGAACGATTTATACATACATTTTATATATATATATTAACAGCAAACATATCGCCACAAACCCTCCTGATTTCTCCTAAGCTCGCTGATGGTGATTTTAAACTAACAGTATCGTGTTCGTCAGCTCTGACACGATTAATGTTATCGATAGTATGTTTCTGAAATCTCCAGACGATATTTCTGTCTGCCTTGGTTACATAAACCCTTCATCAGCCAGTAAAATTTGAGAACTTTTTTGAAACTAAATAAAATCGTCTGGATGGTGGGTTCAACAAAGAAGAGCGCGAATAACCGATAGTTACTTCGTTACTAAGATGAGTTTGTCCTGTATTTTTTCCTATATTTACTCTTTCTATATCCAGACGACTTTACTGTATATGCATCAGGAGGAATACTTCCATGTGGAAGGGTAAGATGTTATAGCCTTCATTAACCCCTCCAGTGCCATAGGTCTCTTAAGAGGTATTCAGTCATCTGGATGTCATGTGGTTAAAGAATTCGTTTGTAGTTCGGTAGTTGCCTCATGAAGTGTAACGTCGAAGCAGAAACTGTACTCAGCCGCCTATGTATTAATGTATATATTGTCTCCAGCTTTGCTGGGGCGAAATAAAAGAACAATAATGTACCCTGTCCAGAAGTAAATTAAAATGGAAAAGATGAAAGCGAAAATCTCTGTATGGTTTGCAGTTGTCAGTAAGTCTGATCTGTCTGCATATCTGTCTACAGCAAAACGCCTTAATTCGGAAAGAATTGGCCACAAACCTATTGTATAAATGTCAATCTGTTCTCCGAAACCAGGCTGTCTTCTTTCGTTCGCAAACTCTTACTTGTATACTTCGTATAAAAAATAATAATGTACTGGACCATACGCAGAAATATAATTGCTGAGGAAGAGGTGCCAGGCAGCCTCCAAAGTCTTAGAATGAGCTTGCATATAAAATACAGGAGGAAATTTTGACCTGCAAAATACAAAAATGTAACTGGTTAATACCATGCGAATGCAGTATTTTTCCCCTATGACCAACGACATTGTTTTATTCTTGTTTCGTCCAGATGGCTTTTTTCAGCTTAGACAATTTACAACTTGAAGGGCTGGACATAGGCAGCATTAAACCCTTCACGTCTAATACTCCATCCTAATTGAGCATCAAACTTCAGACGATAATCAGAACAAACTAAGCAGCAGCATGATATGGAACAGGTTAATGCAAAAATATAAATGTATATCGAAAAGTGACTTTGTACTGAGCCTCCAAAGCCCAGCTTATGAATCCTAAACTCACTATACTTAAGCCAGTAGGGCATTGTATAAGTGAAGTGCTTCGGAGCGGATATTATAGAATGATCCCTGGCTCAGCTTCACCATTACATACTTTAGCTTCACAAGGCCACGGCAAAAAAGAAAATCTTATATAACAGTGAGAGGAGAAATGAACAAACAAAAACAGCCAAGAAACAACTTTTAATTATAGGCACTATGGTGTGTTTTAAAGAATGCACACACACACACACACACACACACACACACACACACACACACACACACACACACACACACACACACACACACACACACACACACACACACACACACACACACACACACACGAAACCGGGTAAAATAAATTAAAATTTTCTGAAACTTCATCATCGTAGGTATCATATTTCCCACACTTAAAAGAAGAAAATAACAGAACATAAAATTCACTGAATAATATGTAAGGTTCTGAAATAAAGCAAGCATGTAGGCTAATCCAATGAATTCTTAAATTGCAGTCTCGTTACCTTAAGACGATTTTTCTCTGTCATGAAGGACATTTAGAACTGTAAGAACGCAACATGCATTTCTCATGTACCCCATCATTACTAGATGTCCTTCCAAACAAAAATAAATCGTCTGGCGTTAGCTGGAATAGAAAACAAGAAAAGAAGCACCCATGTGATGATTTAGCCAGTCCCTCACTCTTTGACCCTTGGTATACACGTTGACGTCGTGTATCTTTCACTCTTTCTTCTGCTGACACCTTCCTCCACCCCCCCCCCCCTTCTCTCTCAGTGTCTGTCTTTTATTTTTCGTGTCTCAGTTCCCTCAGATACCAAGCCTTCCAAGTTTTCCTTTCTCAGTTCTTCCAGTTCTTCTGTCATTTCACTTCTCGTTTTTACTTGGTCTCTTTAGGGCAATAAAATTTGCTCTTAACAACTGTACTTTTGTACTCTGCCATTATGTCTTGCCCTACTTCACCAAGTCTTTTAAATGGGAAAAGGAAATTATGATGATGATGGTGATGATGATGATGATGATGATGATGATGATGATGATGATGGTGGTGGTGGTGGTGGTGGTGGTGATATACTCGTATGCATATCTTCGTCAGTTAAAAATTCAGCCGGAAAAGTGAAAACATTACTTGTTTTCAAGAAAATCAGACTGTCGGTCAAGGTTCTCTGACTCGTCAATAAGTCTTATGAAATAAATTCCTTTGTAATTACTAATTACGGAAATATTCAATATTTCTAAGTATCAATCCTCTAAACTCATGATTTTCTGAACAAAAACTTATCTTTAAAAAAAGGCTAAAACATACCCAGTAATGCTATCGCGCGAAAGCACAATCGACAAAAACCTACATTTCTTGATATTTTCTTTTCTTTCCTCCTCCTCCTCCTACTTCTCCTTGTTAGATATCTCAAGTTAAAAAAAAAAAAAAAAAAGAGACAATCCGATCATCCTAGTTTTTTCACAGAGGAGTTTCATTCTCCACTGGGTCTGATTCGCGGGAGATACTGCCCGAAAAACATCGAAGGTCAGGAATAATCCAATTTTTACGGTCCTGATCCGATTTGAACCAAACACGGTAAAACGATAGAAGGTGAGCAAAAGGTGAAGTTGTACAAGTTTAACCACAATTTGCCAAAACAGTAAATCACTGAACAAGATCAAATTGTTCGTATCGAAAAATTGTTCATTCAGTTCGGATTGCACCTGGTGCTACGGGATAGGGTAAACCAAAAATTATATCAGATTGGGTCAAAGGTCAGCATCAGAGAACGAGGTTAACTTAAGCACTTTTGATTCAGTTTGGACCAAAGTTTGTGGAGAGGTTTTATGGTCACACAAGGATGAAGTTATTCATGCTGACAATAACTGGTCAAAGGTCATAGTCAAAGAGAAGGGTCAAAAGTTGGGTCAAAGGCAGATCATAGGGCGTGGGTGTTGCGCTCTTATTTATTTTTCTTTATATCTCAAGACGATTTCATTTAGATTATGGGAGACAATTTGAATATGGGAGAGTTAGAGTCTTCATTAACTCCTTACTGCTACGACGCAGTTCTTTGGTTGAACAACTTACAGTAACCTTCGGAACCCTCTTTACACAAAGACTTTAAAATTCAGTGAAACAAACATGAAAATACATTTGGATAATGTAAGAAGATGAGGGGATGGTAGTGAGCCCGAAGCCATCGGAACAAGGTCGAGACATAAACTCAAGTACGTGTCATTATGGTGTAGCATAAGTGCGTCCGAAAAGTGTCATGAAAATTAATTATCTGTTAAGCAACTACGCAACGCATAAAAGCATGCAATAGAATTTCACGGACCAAGTTCCGATGGGATTTTGTACACTGCCATCTCTACACCATCATGCTCTTTTTCATGTATACTAATACTTGTATTTTTGTACTAGTGAGTCAGAAGCTACTTTTTCCAGAGTCGAATTGACGATCAGCTATTTCTAGCTTTTCTAAACCCCACAGCATTAACAATGAATTGACAGAATTGCCTTGCTCATAAGCGCATGGCTTCATAGATAAATACAAGCGCTAGTGGGCCCTTCGGGTCCCCCGCACTTGCTCCTGTGGAGGTCTCTTGCGTTTATGTGCTGTTCTCGTGTAACGCTGTCACTTGGATTTTTTGCAGCTAACCAATTGATTGTGTTATTTGCAGCTTCGGGAATGGAACCCAGGTTGTCCGAAGGCAAGTCGGATGTACACACACAGACACACGGCTGCTGGTAAAATTTATTTTAGTTCTACCTCTGAGCAAAAAATTCTACGGAGGTCCTATGCCGGGCTCCGGGAGCAGCGTTGTTTGGTCAAAATGTGATCGCTCATTAAATATAGTAAAAGTTTTTCAATCGTGCTGGGACCAAGTTTCTTCACATCAGTGATTATTTGTGTGATTTTTGTGCCTATTTTCGTGCAATTTGAATGTGTAGTTTCGGCTGCCCAAAATAAACACACACACACACACACAAGGCTAGTCTATAGTATATTAGATACTGTACATAGATGGAAACTGCAAGAAAGACCATATATAGATAAATGAATGAGCGGATGGAAGGACAAAGACAGACAAGCAGATATATATACAGTAGATAGATAGGTAACTGAATTGAGAGACAGGTAGAGAGAACAAAAAATATCATTTTCCTCTCACATAATTCGTGGCGACAGATGGTGCAGCAATCATTCTCACAGCACAGCTTTAAAAAAAATATTTACTTGCTGCTAACAAAGGGTTATACTCAGCTAGGGAGGTGCAGTGATTGTAGGGAATTTTATCCCCTGCAGTTGAAGACGTTTTCAGAGCTGAATATAGTGACCTGATGTTAACAAGAATTAGCTAAGAACAGTCATTGTATACAAGAAGCCAAAACACATAAAAATAAAGTAGAGAGGGAGATTCGTTTTCGGTTTCATACGTGATGCAACAAAAGTAAGAAAAGATTAAAAAGACAAGCGAAACAGCCAACTTATTTAAAGATTTTTAAACTTGGCAGTGGAAAACATAAAGCTTCAGATCTGAACCCTATCGTGATCGAGACAACTCTAGAACTCAATTTAAACTACAGCCAGCAGATTTTCTTCAGTAGTTGAATGAAACCCCTCTTTGAAATATATAAGGTGATCGGATTGTCTTTTTTTTAGCTTAAGGGGTGTAACAGAGAAGATGAAGAAGAAAAGAAGAAGAAAACGAAGAGGAAGAAAAAAACGAAGAAAACTCGAAAAAAAAAATAAAAAGAATAAGAAGAAAGAAAAAGGAGGATGAGGAGGAGGGGGAAAGAAAGAAAAAAATAAGAATATGGAGAGTGTTAAGGTATGTGTGGTTCATTGAGTATCTCCCTTAGACTTTCACAACCACTCGATCCCATTTGCATGAGACAGACCCGTACACAAAATGCCAGGTATCTTAATGCCCTTTTGGTTGAACTTCTTCGTTGTTAAAATGCATTTTATATATACATCCACGGTCGCAAAGCGGAAGCGGATGTAGTTTGATCGGCTTATGTGTGTGTGTGTGTGTGTGTGTGTGTGTGTGTGTGTGTGTGTGTGTGTGTGCGCACACACACACGCACACACACACACACACACACAAATAACAGTTTTTCTCCGAGTTTTATCAACTACACTTACCAGCCCTACCCTAACCCCGACTCTCCCAGCTCCCAGGCCTCAGCCACATCTCAGCAAATGCTCCGCCTAGCTGCTGCCAGCATAGTAGCCACCACCCCATTATCCATTCTTATAGAAATCGTGCGAAATGCACCACCACCTACCTAAACACCTTCACGCATATGTGCGCACGTTTGTGCGCGCGTATAAAGCATATCTGCGCGCGCGCACATACGAGCGCACCCATGAATGTAATCAGATGCACACGTACAGCACAGTGTGTGTGTGTGGATGCAGAAATGTGCCTGTATTTGCGCTTCACCGCCTGTACATGCATAACCTGCATGCACGCACACAACCTTTTTTTTTTTTTTTTTTTTTTCTTCTGGCCTATCGATCATTTGGGCCAAAGCCCCTGGTCATTAAGGCCGTGTATATATATATATATATATATATATATATATATATATATATATATATATATATATATATATATATATATATATATAAACACACACACACACACACACACACACACACACTTCCATGCATATATACAGACACACTTTCATGCACACGTACATATATATATAATAATTTTTTTATTTATTTTTTTTTATTTTCTTTAAATTTTCTTGGTTTTATATTTTTAAGACCTTATAAAGTAAAACCTAATCTAGAGACCTTAAAACTAATCACCTGACAGACAAATCGCTACCCTGTACTAAGTCCTACAAAGACAAATAGCTAGACCTACATTAACGGTAAAAATACCTCGACTAACAGAGCACCATCGACTGCAGATATGCAATGCCTTTCCACATTACATACCAGCACTCATCACCTGCTGACTGTCAGATGCACACGTCAGCTGTCGGCCCTAATTAGGACAACTTTATCAAGATGATATAATGTATTTACCTAATATGTACAAAAAGTGAAGAACCTCGCACAACAGACCACCATCGACTGCAAGTGCCCAATACCTTTCTATATTGCACACTTGCACTCATCAGCTGGTGACTGTCAGTCGAGGAACGGGGTTTAATGTAGGGGACATCAATATTAGAAATAGGTCAGTGGGAGGAGGAACTATTTCAAATATGTCAACTGTCAACCCTAATTAATAGTACAATATATACATATTTACAATCGATAAAAACCAAAACCATATAGTAAAAAAGTTACATCACTCTGATCAGTCCGGTCTTTCTCAAGAAAGCCATCAATTTATCAGTCATAACAATGTCTCCATCACCCAGGATGGTGGAAAGGGGGAAGGGGACGTCTGCTGCGCCGTAGTAATTTATAAGTGAAGAGCGTTCACGAATAAATCGCCGACAGCGCAGGATGGTATGACTGATAGATAACACCGCATCACAGATATCACAGTGCGGTGGGAATCGTCTTTCCATATAAGGTTTCATGTGCGTTAACATGGTTGCATTAAGCCGTAATCGAGCCAACACTTTTTCTTGAAGGCGACTGGGACAGTTGGCAGTGTCCCAGTCGCCCAGGTACGGCTTACATGTTCGAATATTTAGTCTTG
This sequence comes from Coenobita brevimanus, assembly GCF_032717465.1. NCBI lineage: Eukaryota > Metazoa > Arthropoda > Malacostraca > Decapoda > Coenobitidae > Coenobita > Coenobita brevimanus. The sequence goes on from NC_137006.1 coordinate 7,767,150, forward strand.
TCCACTGACCTTGCCACAGAAGATTTATTGGTTTCTTTCCGAGAGAGAGACTCGACCGTAGATCACGAGGAACGTCCCAAGTCTCCTCAAGCTCCACAGCCGACTTTGTAAGTAAGTTAGCCTGCTCATTGCCGTAGTTACGACAATGACCAGGCACCCAGATCAGCATGAATGACTTGTTGCATGAATGCAACTTATTAACGATGCGGTCCTGCATCTCGTGAGAGTCCGTAGTAGAAGATGCAATTGACTGAAGGGCTGATTTTGAATCCGAAAATATGATAAATGAATTATGCCTAGAGTTGAGAGCATAGTCTATGACTTTGTCAATAGCAAAAAACTTCAGAGGTAAACACAGATGTATGAGTCGGCAAAAGATACCTGAGGGCACATTCAGTCGACCATACACTAGCACCCACACAGTCACTTGACTTGAAACTGTCGGCGTACAATTAGTGGGACCCCAGGTGATGCACAATGATGTTACGAAACAAGTGGTGGACCTCCGCCTCCGGCGCCTTGGCCTTTGGTTCTGGGAGCCATGATACGTCAACGGTAAAGCCGGGTGGCTCCCAAGGCGCTATATTTTTTAACACCAACTTGTCACAGTCACTGAGGTCCACACAAAGCTCATGAGTCAGTAAGTGGACGTGAACGGCAAGTGGCCGACGCACCCCCCACAGAAGGTGGTGGTATTGATGCAGGGGGATACAGGCCACATTGCCGATATTACTTTTCCTCGATGTTCTGAGTCCATAGGACCAAGCCAGGTGGTCTCGACGAATACAGAGGGGAGGCACATTCGCCTCCACTTCCATACGAGCTACATGGGTACACCGGACAACTCCAAGACACATTCGCAAACATTTATTCTGCAACACATCCAATCCTTTCAGTGTGGCATCAGATGCTGAGCCATACACCTGTGCGCCATAGTCTAGCTTTGAACAAATAAGGGACTTATACACCATTAATAAAGATATTCTGTCAGCACCCCATGTAGTACCCGTAAGGTACTTGAGGACATTTTAAGGTTTATCACAACTAGCAATCAAATAATTAAAATGAATTTTGAAGTTCAAATGACGATCAAAATGTATTCCCAAAAACTTTACAGAATTTTGAAAAGGTACCGCCTGATTATCCAATGTTAAACACAAATTAGGTACGTTACGAGTTGTAAAAACTACAGCTGCATGCTTAGAGATGGAAAACTTAAATCCCCACTGCAAGGCCCATTGGTGGACGGAACCAAGGGCTGCTTGAATCAGCCCAGCCGAAAATTGTGCATTATGGGAAGAGTGCCATATTGCACAATCGTCAGCGTAGAGCGAGTATTTAAGATTCCTCGGGATGGGAGCTGATGACAGAATATCATTGATCATAATACTAAATAAGCTGGGACTAAGAACACTTTCCTACGGCACCCCGTTTTCCTGGATAAATATATCCGATGTTACGTTACGGGGCAATTTGACAGAGAAAGTCCCGTCCCTTAAGAAATTTGAAATAAAAATAGGCAAATTTCCTCTTAAACCACAAGCATAGAGCTTCATTATTATACCGTGTCGCCATGTCATGTCATAGGCTTTATGGATGTCCAAGAACACCCTTATCATGAATTCTTTATTGGCAAATGCCACTGCAATACAATGTTCCAAATTCATTAAATGATCTAGTGAACTTCTGTATTTACAGAAGCCACATTGTTGATCATTTAACAAATTCTTCGACTCTAAAACAAAAAGAAGCCTATTATTAACCATTCATTCCATGACCTTACATAGACAAGAAGTCAACACAATAGGACGAAAAGAAGTGGGATTCATACGACGACCAGCTTCTTTGGGTATCGGTATGACGTGCGCAATGTGCCATGAATTTGGGAACGTTCGAGATGCCCAAATCTCCTTGTACAGTGCTAACAGCTTAATCAGGCTGTCCTGATTAAGATGCTGGATCATACCATACGTGATGGTGTCAGGTCCAGGGCTGGTGTCTTTACAGGATTTAAGGGCAAGGAGCAGTTCATCGAGCATAAACTCTTGGTTGTACGGATATTCTACGTCTTCTGTGGCAGTCTATTATCTGTAGCTCAGCCGTGCATTTATGATGTTGAAAATGCAGATCATAATTGGCTGAGCTACTTACAAGAGAAAACCTTCTGGTGAGGATGTTAGCAACGTCCACGGAGTCATCATAGATGGTGTTGTTCACCTGCAGGTTGGTGACAGGAAAGTATGGGCCTTTATTATCTAATATTCTAATTGTGGACCAGATTTTACTTAATGGTATTGTTCGAGTCACCGTGGACACAAAGGACCGCCAGGAGTCATGTTTGGCCCTTCTTATTATTCTCCTTGCCTCAGCCCGTGCCTGTTTGTATGCAATAAAATTTTCCTCAGTGGGCTGACTATCAAAAATCCTGTATCTCCTATTGCGTTTCTTTAATGCTTGTCGGCAATCTGATGTTCATCAATGTGCTCTATGCTTCGTATGAACTGTAGAAGTCTTGGGAATAGCAGCCTCAGCTGCGTGTAATATGGAAGTAGTTACATTTTCGACCTTAACATCTATGGTCTCCCCAGATATTATATAAATTGGCGATCCTTGAGAAGGATACCCAATCTGCTTTCATATAGTTAAATTTTGGAGGTGGAGGGTCCGAAACAATGTCGTATGTATAAGAAAGATAGATGGGTAAATGATCACTTCCCAAGGAGTCGTCATAAGGGTTCCATGAAAAATCTTGATGTATACCAGGGGAGGCCAAAGATAAGTCAATGGCCGAAAAGTTACCAGTACGATCATCTACACTAGTCGCTTTACCATTGTTCAAAAGACAGAGGTTGGATTGTAATATTAAGTTAGCTGCTTGCTCTCCACAACCATCAATCCTCAAGCTACCCCATTGATACTGATGGGCGTTAAAGTCGCACAACACTAACTTATTTCTAGGAAGATGTTCAAATAGTGAACTTAAAGCATCACTATCAATGAAGCCATGTGGAGGACAGTACAGAGAACAAATAGACAGATACTTGTTATTAAATTTTACTCTGTATGTTACTGCTTCCAGAGTAGAATTTAGAATCACTTCCGTTTGTTGGTGTGATTTGTTTGTGTATATGGCAACTGCTTGACCTTCATATCTTCTATACGAATGGTAGTGTTGGAACTGTGGAGGATCAGGATGATCCTCCAGGCGCATCTCCTGTAAACAAACAACGTCTGGCCTATGTATAGAAAGCAAGATTGCTATATTTTGTAACTTATTCCCAACATCTCTACAATTCCACTGTAATACAGTGAAAGCGACGGTTTAAGATTTTTGAGGGTGGCCAGTGGTCTTAGTTTTTTTATGCCGCCCGCCAACAGGTGAGTGGCTACCGGGGGGCCTTTCCCGGTGCTTGTTCATGGAGACCTCCATATTTTCGTCAATAACGAGGCTCCCAGACTCCACCGAGGAAGAGCTATTCTTTCTCTCCCTCACTGGACCGGGAGCGGGAAGGACATGAGGATGTGCCGGCTTGGTGAGGGTGGTCAGATTAATCTTATCAGACTTGTCGGACTTCGATTTTGGCCGCACCGACTGCGAAGGAGCAGCAGCAGCCTGAGAATAGGAAGTAGCGACAGGGATGTCTGTAAGAGAGTTGGAATGTACAGGGGGTCTAGACTGAGAGATAGGGCGAGTGGCATGAGGAGCGAAGGTAAGGTAATTTTGTGTCTCCACCGTGCACATCACGGGACGGGACACAACCGCCGATGCACAGGAGATATTAGGCTTGGGAGTTGCATACAGCTCCTTCACCTTCCTAGCATCATAGAAGGAAATGCCCTCTGTCACTTTCACTGTGCAGACTTCCTTCTCCTCCTTCCACTTGGGACAAGCCCTCGAGGAAGTGGAGTGAGCATCCTTGCAGTGAAAGCAGCACTTAGTCTCGGATGTACAGTTGTCAGCAGAGTGACCTACAGCCGCGCACTTGCCACACATGAAGTTTGAAGCCCAACAAGTCTCTTCGTGGTGTCCATAGAGCTGACATTTTGAACAACGAAGGGGATTGGGAATGTACGGTCTAACATTTATAATTTCATATCCTACTTTCACATTAGTAGGTAGAGATATTTTTCCAAAAGTCAAGACTACTGTGGCTATCTTCGTCCTTATGCCTTCCTGGAAACGAGTGATAAAGCGGGCATCAATAACATCTTGCTGAGCAAGTTCCTGTATGATCTCCTCCTCACTCATCACCATGAGATCCCTGCAAGTGATAACACCCTTGCAGGAATTCATGGATGTTGGGATCTTGGCCTCGATATCATGGCAGTGAAACTTGCGCAGCTTCAGCAAGTCTTTAACCTGAGAGGAGTTGAAAGTCTTTACTAGGAGGTCTCCATTTCCAAGTTTTTTTACTTGTTCCACCTCTCCCGCACAGTGGTCAATCACCTTCTTGACAATGAAGGGACTGAGATTGGACAGGGGAGTGGAACCTAGAGCATGAAGTGTTATGTAGGTCGCATTTGCAACGGGAACGTCAAGTGGGGATCAAGTCCGGCGTCCGTCAGTCTGGGGCCAGTCAGTCACGGTAGGACAATTGTTGTCAGGACTACCTCCTTCCTTGAAGGGGGGGAGGCAGTAGGGGCGTCCGCCATAGTTACCACTTCCCCCTTGCGGGGGAAAGGGGAAGTGGGAAGAAAGAGAAAAACGAGCAGAGGACAAAGTACCTGGGGAAGACACACCTAGTCTGAGATTACCCTCTCAAACCACTCTCGGGAGGATGTGCCTGTGTGTTACTCACACCCCAGAGCGATCAGTGGGGGGTACACTCCAGAGGTGAGTAAGCAAAGGCAATCTCAGTAAGTAGATATAGACACCTATTATATCTCTAATAGGAATGGGAGGAAAATTAGTACTAGCTAACCTAACTTTTATTCGCTGTATTTACAAAACTAATGCCGGTAAGGCAGCTCTGAAAGCTAGAGGAGAGCTCAGAGGAAAACACATCTGCACTCCCCACGACCATGCATCAAAGTCGCACACAACCGCTTCTTCTTTCTTTCTTTTTTTGATTTATGGCTATTGGCCTTAATGTGGCCATTAAGCCAAACAGTTACAGTATACACACATACTGTATATACATACATATGCATATATATACACATACAGATGCACCCACAGTTCACAATAGGTACAAGATGGAGCAGAAGTAGGGCAGGAAGGCTGTTGCAGAAACTTAATTGATGGCTGAGGCTAGAGGGAGGCAGTGACAGAAAGAGGCAATGGCAGAAAGACTGGTTACTACACTGTCGAGGAACGGGATCCAGAGTCAGAGTCAGAGTCAGGACCTGCGGAAAGGTGGGACTTCACAACCCCGGGGATGTAGATGATACGAAACTCCTCGGGGTCGGTAACAGCCTGGAGGGACCCCCGGCGCAGCTCGTTGAAGGAGAGCAAGGCTCATCAGAAGTCCCCCTTGGTAAATTCCCGCTCATCAGGCTCCTCCGGTGCCAGGTCCTTGTAATGGCTCAGCTGGTCTTTAAAGATCTCGAGGCCCAGCTGTGGAAGGGAGGCAAAGTCATCCCAAGAAATGTGCCAAGACGAACGGGAAGGCTTGGGACTAGCTGGTGCCGGGTCCTTTGGTGGTGGTGGAGGCTTGAGGCTTGCTGGTGTCTGGTCCTCTGGTGGTGGTGGTGGTGGTGGCACAGCAGGATGCGCTCCAGAAGAAACAGGAGCTGCAGCCTCAGATGGCGAGGGGTGTGCGACATCCCCCACCTCCATGGGCACCTCTGAGAGGGACTGAGAGGCAGACCAGTGGAAGGGGGCACGTCCCGATAGCTGTATCCTCGTCAGCGGAGTAGAGGACTGCATCTGCAGCACCCTCGGGACCAAGGAGATGGGGGTCGCAGACGGCCCAGGATGATGTCGAGGAGCCCTCCTCCCAGACCTCCTCTGCAGCACGGGTGTGGAGGAAAAATACTGGGGGATAGAGATGGCAGGGAGCCCATTGGCCTGGAAGATGACGGGCAGGCGCTGAGCAAAAGCTGCCAGATCTCCCCCCGAGAAAGCCTTGGCAACCTCCACACACATGGCTATGATGGTAGAGGCAGAGGAGGTAGGGAAGAAGGCAGAAGCAGCAGGTGGAAGCTGACGACGACGTCTACGACGGAGGAGGGCGTGGAGAGAGCCCCGCACTGCCTGGCCTGCAGGGCCTGTGACAAATGCAGCTGCAGGGGCCCTTGTCCTCCTCCTCCTTCACCACAAACTCCACCACTTCGCCAGCAGCAACAGAAGGCACAGGGTGGGCTGGGTTGGCGGCCACGATGGAAGACCGGTGGAGGAACACTTCACCCCCTCGTGTCACGGCGTACCAAGAAGCCGTAGCCCCTCCGGACATTGTACCATTTCACTTGACCTACGATCTTGGCTGCCATGGTGGGTGGTTGGTGTCCACTCTTCAGTTCGTTTGTTTCTCTTCAGCTGCTGGATTGAAAATGATTACACAACCGCTTGCACCTTACAGCTATATACTCCACTCCCCCCGAGAACCACGCAACTATTCCATCGAAAGAGTTAAGCCCCAAACAACTCTCTCTCTCTCTCTCTCTCTCTCTCTCTCTCTCTCTATATATATATAAATATATATATATATATATATATATATATATATATATATATATATATATATATATATATATATATACAAAAGCGCGCGCACGTGTGTGTGTGTGTGTGTGTGTGTGTGTGTGTGTGTGTGTGTGTATCTACCTGTCGATCTTACTTTTGGGCCTCTTTTTGCTACCTCCAGTCTACTTAATAATCTTAGGGAGATGGCCTTTGTGAAAGGGAAATGTGTTGAAAGACTATACCTAATCTCTCCAGGTGAGAGGAAAAAAAACTTTAGTATCAGGATCAGGAAAATGAAATAGATGTCACAAGATTTTAAGCTTAAAAGACTGAAGATCGCTGACAGGAGGACAGGTGTGGCAGAGCAGTTTGAAGAGTCAGAGAAGTTACCCGTATGTGTGATATGATTACTATAAGGTAGAGCAGTAGTGGTCAGGCAGGTGTAAGTATGAGACAAAAGTCGTAGAATAGGAGTGGTAGGATAGGTATAAAAGGTTAGATGTGTGGTTAGTACTGGTATTTGGAGATAAAGTAAATGGCTAAATGGGAGAGATGTATGATAGGTCAGGTGTGTGAGAAAGGCGTGGTAGGACAGGTGCGATAAGACAGGTGTTAAAAGGTGGTATGGCGTATACAAAAGGTCAAGTGTGTGGTATGATTAGCATCTGAGGAAGAAGTAAACATTATAGTGGATGAAGTGTGCGATAGGTCAAGTGTGTGTGAAAGGTCCGGTAGGACAGGTGCGATGTCACGTAGAAAAAGTTAGGTGTGTCGTGTGATTAGGATTTAGCAGGAAAAATGAATGGTGCGGTGGACAGGTGCCTGGTAGAAAGGGTGTGGCTATAATTCATCCTGTATATATATATATATATATATATATATATATATATATATATATATATATATATATATAAACTCCAAGGGACGTTATCTACAAAACACGTATTTCTATTAAATTCTACTTTGAGAGATACACCACCAATTCGGCAGTCTGACTGAAAGGATTTTTCTTCCGTTTTCTTTGTTATCCTCTACAGACGGTGAGAGAGAGAGAGAGAGAGAGTTACAGCCGTATTCATAAAAATAATCCCTTCCCTAAACTTTCCCTTCTCATCGAGGGAGTTTTGATTTCCATCGGTATCCAAAGAGAATCCCTTGAAAGGGAAGGGAATGTGTTCAGGTTGGTAGCCCTGTTAAGCTAAAACGACCCATCCTACTGATATTTGGTATGGTGGTGAGTTAGATTTATAATCTAATATATCAAAACATGCATATTTCGTGCTGGATAATGAAAGCACAACACATCTGAGATGTGGGAGGTGGCCACCACATCCATACTGTTGGTTTGTATTCAAGCATGCCAGGCCAACACTGCAGCGGTGTTCACTCCTGAAGACAATATTTTGATAATTAATTCCATTCGAGGAATATTATTATCTTTACTATTATTATTCGTAAGTGCAAGAATTACTTGTTAAAGTCCATCTCATATAGTCGCATTGCTGCGCCGACTTTTTTTTTTTTTTTTACCTGGAAGACATGAGCCGAACCACTCATGTAACTTTAACAGCAGATTTTCCTTTTCCTGGCAAATTAACAAGCAAAATATTTCTTGAAAAAATTCCTCGTGTGACCGAGTCCATAATCTATAAGATTTGTCAGTGTCAGAGCATATAAGACTGGATGAGTATCGGAGCTAGTATGTCGTCTGCTCTGTTTATGTCTGGCTAAGCATCTCAGCCGACATGGGTAACACTTTTAAAGATATCCATATAGCTTTTAAAAATCAGTATATCGTTGTAAATCGTATGAATGAAATTGTACTGCATCTTTCGTCGACATTTAAAATATATTTAAGGCAATAAACTGCAAAAGAACGCACGAAAATTGCGAAGTGATTTTTGAAGAGACAGGTCAAATGATTCCGTCAAGTTCTAATAATTTCTGCTGCTCGAGGGGAAGACCTTGCCCTTCGAGCAGCTCTGTAAAGGGAAGAATTTATTTTTATTAATACCAATTCAGTGAAGGATGTCCTTCTCATGCATCTAAAAGGGAAGAAAGATTTTAAAAATACGGGCGAGAGAGAGAGAGGGGGGGGGGAAACCTTTGTTATTCATTCTGATTTGCAAGAATTATAACACAAATTATGATAAACAGTCACGATTGATTAAAACAAGGCAACCTTAGGGCAGGAATGCACATCATTTTTTTTTTCTAATAATGAACGTAATAGGCTAATGCTGTACAAAGTTTGTGTAATCGAATAACAAATGTGTACCTTGAATTTATCCTGTTGCCTTTGACCAGTTGCTGTCATAAATAATCTGTCAACTTCTTTGCTGATCCCTAACCCTACCACCAAGGTTGATTATTTTGTTCATACACAGACACACGGGTTGAAATCTGACCTTGTCCTGTGACCTAAAAGAACACTGCTTTTGTATTACCCTCTGCCCTTCAGCTAATTTAGATCAAAAACGGATAACGAGTTTCTGTGTTGATATCGCTTGGCAAGATATAAACCTAGCTCTATAAACTTCGCCCTTGACCTACTGTTCCCAAAAACAATAAATCTGCCCACTAGATTTAACTCTACGTTCCATCAAATTTGGTAAAATTTCGTGTCAGAACGGGTTGAGTTATTACACCACACACACACACACACACACACACACACACACACACACACACACACACACACACACACACACACACACACACACACACACACACACACACTTCTTTCCAACTACATCCCCACTGTACATTAACCCTCCCAGTTATTCACGTCAAACCTTCACACACTCCCAGAAGAGCGTCATCAATTTCCTGGTATTATTCCCAGGTTGCAGATTGCTCTTTCTCAGTGCCTCCTTCCTGCCAGTAATTTCAGCTCCTCTTATCCTGCTCCCGGGACCCAGATTTCGCAATTAACGCTGGAAAAATGAAGATCTATTCACAGAAAATGGTTTAACTTCCCTCCTCCCCCGCACGTCTCGTCCTAGGGGCCAATTCCACAGTTGCTTTGTAAGCATGCTAACCAATACCCTCACCAGCATGGTCAGCATCGGCACCAACAAGTCTCGCCGCTTCCTCCGTCATCTGATTCCTGGTTTGTATGCTAACCAACAAGGTACAGACACTTACCAACCCCTGGGCGCTAAAATGTGAGGTTGGTATGCCTGACTGGTGGATGTTGGCAAACCTATGCAGGCCGAATGTAAACAGACGCACGTGTGGCCTGCCGGCTGAACGCTCAAAAGCAACTGGGGAGACAATGTAGAGTGCAAATTCTCCACGAGACAAGGCACCTCCGCTTAAGACGTCCCGTGGGGCTGATTAACCCTCTCATTGTCGGAAGAGCCTCAAATTCTCCTCCAGCTTAAGCCAGACGATTACATGAATTAGAGACCGAGGATGAGAGGGAGGGATGGGGTGGAGAGGAGAAGGTGGCGTGGAAGTAATTAATTTGTGGCAACATTTTCAGGCGTCTGGCGATGGATAGATTGATAGGTACGATATGTTAATACTGGTACCATTATTCACCCATGATTATATATATCTATATCTATCTATCTATCTATCTGTCTATCTATATCTATATCTATCTATCTATATATATATATACACACACACACACACACACACACACACACACACACACACACACACACACACACACACACACACACACACACACACACACACACACATCAGCGTCTAGAATACAATTGTATTCATTGAGTGCGAGTCATACTCGAATACCCCCAGAGAATTCATAGAATGTCCATTAATCGTCCCACACTCAAAACAATTCTAGTACTGTATACCAGTTAATGCCAGTTTTATACAGCTGCCAGTTAGTCTTGCAAACATCAGATGACACAGGTACTATTAATATTTTCATGGCTGGAACAATTTCAATATTCCATTTCAGTAAATACTACATAATTTTACTCAACTGAGTTATTCTTTCATGGTCGGAATAACTTTAGTGTTCTATGGCATCCTCTGTCTGTATTTCCTTCTGCCTATTACCTCCAGTCTTTCAAACGCAGTGTGTTCAGACTCCTTGAAATGAACCGATCTCGAATTTGGCTCTCTGTTATCTTGTTTTTGTTTTGTTTTTTCCTTGGAGGGAACAGTTTATGGATATTTGGCCTTTGATTCCTTTTTCGTTGCATAAGAAAAAGGTAACTCCAGATTATTATAATCAACGGAGAATAACTCCTCTCCTATCACTGATCCATCTGATGAACACCTGGTAAACAAGCCAATCGTTAATGACATAAGGAAGCTTGTACACAGCACCCTGCCCGTGTCTCTGACCCTCTTGGAGAGAGTTCCAACATATATAACCTTTACCAACAAATACTTTTTCTGCTTATGCTGCTAACCTTTTATCTCCGCTGGGCTCATCCATTGACAACCTTATCATCTTAACCTATCCTATCGCTCCAGAAAGGCTTGTGGACCTCCCGGGAGGCGGCGTCTGGGGCACTATGGACCTGCTGATTGGGAGGCCCTCAGGGAGTAATTCTTTCATTTTCCCTGGACTGATTACCGCTTCCATGACCAACAGCCATCTGAATGTGTCTTGTATTACGGAGGGTATGCTCTTTGGCAAAGAAACATACATTCCTTTCTCTTTTCCAATGACTAATGCAAAAAAAAAAAAAAAATTGGTTTAATCACATTTGTTCTAACGCTGTCCACAACAAGGAAAAGGCCTTCAGAAGGTACTAGAGCCAACCCAACCTAGAATTTCATCTTTTTTATGTACCTTCCCAGAATCGTGTTAGGTCTGTTCTTCGCTCTGCTAAAAATAATTTCAATCGCACTAAATGTGGTAACCATAGGGATATTTGCCTTCTTAGTGTGACTTGAAAAATATATGGTAGAATACTCATTGATAGGGTTAGGCATATAACAGAGGAGCTAGTTGAAGAGGAACAAAGGGGATTTAGGAAGGGAAACGGGTGTGTAGATCAGTTATTTGTTCTAAGATGTTTAGGGGAGAAGAATCTAGAGGAGGGAAAGAAAGTGAATGCTGCCTTCTTGGACTTGGAGAAAGCTTATGACAGGAGAGATAGGCAAGGTATGTGGAAGGTATTGAGAATATATGGAGTGGAGGGGAAATTGTTGAGTACTGTGAAGAGTATGTACGAAGGAGCTAGGGCTACGGTGCGAGTGGATGGTGAACTGAGTGAGTTCTTTGATCCAAATGTCGGACTGAAACAGGGATATGTGATGTCTCCATGACTGTTTAATATATACATGGACGGGGTTGTAAAGGAGGTGCAAGGTAGGGCAGTGGATGAGGGGGTGGCTCTAATGAATGAGGGTGAGATGTGGAAGATTCCTGTGTTGCTATTTGCTGATGATACAGTATTGTTGAGTGAAGATGAATGGGAGTTGAAAGGTTTGGTGAATGAATTTGGGACAGTGTGTAAGAAGAGGAATCTGAAAGTTAATGTAAACAAGAGTAAAGTTATGGTGTTTGAGAGGAATGAAGTCACACAAATGCACAGTGAGGTTGGAAGGCGAGGATATGGAGAATGTGAGTGTATTCAAGTACTTGGGTAGTGTGATGAGTAAGGATGTAACTTTGGGGGATGGAGTGCTTGAAAGGGTACAGCAGGGAAGGAAGGTTGTTGGTTCACTGAAAGGAGTGATGAGAAATAGGGAGGTGAGTATGGAAGTTAAGAAGTCACTGCATGATAGTATTGTGATCCCTACCCTGGCGTACGGAAGAGAGGCATGGACCTTGCTATAGGGGAACAAGTCAAGAGTGAGAGCAGTGGAAATGAGTTACTTGAGAGGACCATGCGGAGTGACATGGAGGGATAAGTTGAGAATGAAGAAGTGAAGGAACGTTGTGGGGTGGATGTAAATGTGGTTGAGAAAATTAGGAGAAATACACTGAGGTGGTTTGGACATGTGGAGAGAATGGAGAATGAAAAACTGACTAAGAGGGTGTATGTAGGTGAAGTGGAGGGAGGGAGAGGGAGGGGAAGACCAAGGATGAGGTGAAGGGATGGAATTGAGATGTATATGAGGGAGGGGGGAGTGAGTTGGGGGGAGGGCAGTCAAATGGTGGGTGACAGAGCGACTTGGAGGCGTTTTTTCTGCTGCCACCCTTTGCGGGATTAGGGCATCGGTCAATAGATAGATAGACAGACTAAATGCTCTGAACTCTACTAGTCAAATTCTTCTCGCTACTTCTGACACTTTGTCAAAATCCTTTCTAACAATTTTACTTCATCATCTTTCCCTCCTCTTTTCCGCTCAGATGACTCTGTAGCTGTTTCTTCTACTGATAAAGCAGAATCATTCGCTCAGACTTTATCCTCCAATTCCACCTTAGACGATTCCGATGCTCTTCCACTAACACTTCCCTCCTCTGACTTCCTCATGGCTGACATGAAAATTTCTTCAATTGATGTGTTTTTTGCCATCACTGGCCTCAATAATAAAAAGGCATGTAAACTTGACGTGGTCCCTCGTGTTGTCCTCAAGAACTATACCTCTGTGCTCACATCCTGCCTAAATAAAATCTCGCATTATCTGTCAATTTGTGTTTCCTTCTTGCTGGAAATTTGTTCTGATTCAGCGTGTTTCAACAAGGGAAACCATTCCCATTCCTCTAATTATCCCTCAATTCCTTTGGCATCCTGTATTTCTAAAGGTTTTGAATCCATTCTTAACAAGATAATTATAAAGCAACTTTCCTAACATAACCGTTATTCCGATCATCAGTGTGGGTTCCCACAGGGACGCTCCACTGGCGATCTTCTTACCTTTCTTTTAGGCTCCTGCCATCCTCCTTTCGGGACTTTGGCAAAAGTTTTGCCATTGCACTTGACATCTGAAAAGCTTTCGATTGTCTGGCATAAATCTTTAATTTTCTAGCTGCCCCTTTACTGTTTCTATTCTTCTGTCTGTGCCTTCATCTCTCGTTTCCTTTCTTGTTATTCTACAGCTTCAATTATAGAGTACCACCTGTCTTCTCCTAGGGCTATTCCTCAACGCTCTGTCCTATCATCGGCTTTCTGCTTCCTATTCATCAATGACCTTCTAAACTGTACAGCCAACTTTATTCATTTATATGCTGATGACTCCACCCTTCACATCTGCTTCTCGCAGCGTCCAACTCATAAGTTATTTTAACAAACCTGTGATGGGGCTATGGCACACCTAATGCCTCACTTGGCATCTCTGATTGGGGTAAAAATAACTTTGTTGATTTTAATTCATCAAAACTCAGTTCTTACATATTTCGACCCAACAAAATCTACCAGTGGAATATCCTTTAATATTTAACATTACCCAACTCAATCCTGAATCATCTTTGAACATAGTTAGGGTTTAATTCTCTCGGGATTAATCTTAGAAAGATCATATTACCTCTCTTGTAATATCAGCTCCAAGAGATTAGGTGTGCCAAGCCGACGCCGTGACTTCTTTACCCCTGCACATTTGTTTACCCTTTACACGGGTTTTGTTCGTCCCTGTGTAGAGTTTAAGTCTCGCGTGTGGATAGGCTCCCCACATACAGCTCTTCTCAACAAGATGAAATCAAAGCTTTTCGTCTCATTAACTCTCTTCCTCTCACCGGCTTCCTTCAACCTGTATATCTTCGTCATCCTGTTGCATCTTTATCTCTTTTCTTTCTCTATTTCAATAGACACTGCTCCTCTGGACTGTCTGCTTCCATTCTTCCACTCCTAAGTAAGACTGCTTAGCACTTGTCTAGCAACAAACTCTCATCCCGTTTCTATCCAACTCTAATGCAAGAGTTAACCGCTACTCCCAGTCCTTCGTGTATGCAGCAGGTCAGTTCTGGAACTGTCTTCCACCACTGTGGGTAGTTCCTACTGCCTATGACCGCCAGTCTTTTTAAGCCGTGTGTCCAGGCATCTCAAAATGAACGGATCTTGAAGTTGGCCCTCTATTATCCTTTTTTTTCCTTGGAGGGAACAATTTGCGGGTTTTTAGCCTTGAATTCCTTCTTCCTTGCTTTAGAAAAATATCATAGAAGCATGATTGTTAGGATTATCACCATTAACCTACCGAGAACTTAAACAAAATCGAATTTTATTTTATCTCACGCTACAAAGTTTTTAAAATCTGAGGGTGACTCATAACTTATTGTCCTACAAGAGTTATAAAAAACTAAATCTAACCCCCCAAGTTCTAAACAAAATAATGTAGGTTGAATACAGTTTTAAGGAGGTAGCAAATTTGAAATATAAGTTACATCCCCTTGGCCTCTACATTGTCAGATGAAGAAGCCACACACAGTGTAGACAACACTGTAGACTATTTGTCATCCCTCCAGCTCAAATATATTTCATTGAGAAAACTCAGTGGGCGGTGGCAATAACTTAATACAAAAGACGTTCTCTGGGCTTAATTACTGTTAACTAACCTACAACCATGACAGATTCCTGCAGTTTTTTCTTGCTATAGAAGTGGTTATTTAATGTACTAAAGAAGGCCTCTGGTCGTCAAGGGATTTAATTTAACTCACCCAGTTCTAAAAGTTTCTTGTCAGCTCTGTAAACCATTTGGTGATATAACATGAGTAATGTTACTGTAACTGCTGGAGCCAGATACGGTCTGCTCGCTGGTTCCATGGACGATATCATTCTTTCCACAGGACGAATGATTCAGTAATATTTTGTGAGTAATGGCAGTAGTAGTAGTAGTAATAGTAATGGTAGTGGTGGTGGTGGTGGTGGTGGTGGTAATAGTAGTAGTAGTAGTAGTAGTAGTAGTAGTAGTAGTAGTAGTAGCAGTAGTAGTAGTAGTAGTGGTGGTGGTGGTGGTGGTGGTGGTGGTAGTGGTAGTAGTAGTAGTAGTAGTAGTAGTAGTAGCAGTAGTACGTCATGCAACCTCAGGCTCATATTATGGACCTGAACCCAATGGACAGCAGGCTGAAGCTTCCCTCCAACAATCCACCATCCTACTTTCGGTGGGATAGGTAGGAGGCTGGGAATGTTTGTAAACTTTGCTGTGTAGATGCCTGATTATGTAGGTGCCAACTTGTGAAAGCGTCCCCCTCCAACACAGAGGATGGATGGACAGGCCGATGGACAGACATAGTGTATACACAGAAACATACGTGTTGCAACAGAAAGACAGATATATAGAAGTATTCCTTGTGTTTAGTCAAATACTTCTGATAATTATATCCACGCAAGCAAAAAGAAAGAGGAGTTGTGTTTTGATCGGCGTACAAGTGTGTGTGTGTGTGTGTGTGTGTGTGTGTGTGTGTGTGTGTGTGTGAGAGAGAGAGAGAGAGAGAGAGAGAGAGAGAGAGAGACTGATGTAGACACACACACACACATACACACACACATAGAAAGACACACACAGACACACACACACACAGACACACACACACACACACACACACACACACACACACACACACACACACACACACACTCATTGCCGTACGTTCATCTAATTTACCCCCCAACCTCCTTATGACAGTCATGTGCCTAAAGAAGGTGTATCAAGAAGGCATCAGTTTGTGCCAAGCCCTTTCCAACACTACTGTCCACCAGAGCTCTTCCATTCCAATCCACATAATGGGGTAAACCCAGTGACCAACCACCCCCCTTTTTTTTTTCTTTTTTTTTAATGTGTCCGACTCTGGGCAAAGGCTTCAGGGCCTATATCTCGGGGCAGTAGCCAATCCCAAGGCCCAGTAGTCCTCCTACACCTCCGCATGTCACCACTTCAACGCTAACACCCACCGTCCATATTGAATACATGCTAAGGCTGTCTCATACAGGACTGGTGTATTGGTATTAGCGGGGGTATTTTTACGACATGTCGGCGGGTCATCGAGTAGATCAGGAAAGTCTGTTTTTATGAAATTCAAATCCTTTAACTGTTCCCTGCCCCAGCCGGGATTCGAACCTGGGTCCATCAGGACTGCAGGCCGCCTCTCTACCGATTCAGCCACCGCCTCCCTCTTCTAACACTCCCTCTTTTCCATTTTCATCTTAAGCCAGAAAGACTCTCATCTCTCTCCAGCCTCCTCACGCACACTTCCATATTCACCCAACATTCTTCTTTCAGTCTAGCCGCTCGGTCGTATGGTGGAGCGTACACACAAATAACTGACCTCGCTTGTATTCCGGCTTTCATTCTTTCCTATACACTCCGAGATCCAACTGATCCATACTCCTTAATGCTCTCCTTCCAGATATTGCATATACTGTAGTAATGTACTCACCTATGTTTGCCCTCTCATTCTCGGGTACTCCATCACATATACCTAATCTATAATAAAGATAATAATAATAATAATAATAATAATAATAGTAATAATAATAATAATAATGATGATGATGATAATAATAATAATAATATTAATAATAATAATAATAATAATAATATGTCTATCTATCTATTGCCAGACGCTTTAATCCCGTACGGGGTGGCCACAAACAAATCGCCTCCATGTCGCCCTGTCCGCCTCCATTTCACTGCCCTGCTCCCAACTCACACCCGCCTCTCTCATATACCTCTCCACTCCATCCCTTCATCTCATCCTCGGCCTCAACCTTCCTCTCCTCCCCTCCACCTCACTCACATACACTCTCCTCGTCAGTCTCTTACCCTCCATCCTCTCCACATGGCCAAACCACCTCAGTGTGTTCCTCTAACGCTTCCTGTCACATCCACATCCACACCACAACGCTCCTTCACTTCCTTATTTGTCAATTTAATTAAAATCAGGCTTTACTGATCTACCAGAAGACCCGCCGACATGTCGTAAAAATACCCTCGTTGATACCAATACACCAGTCCTGTATGAGACAGCCCTAGCATGTATTCAATATGGACGGTGGGTGTTAGCGCCGAAGTGGTGACATGTGAGGTGTATGGTGTGTAGGAGGACTGCTGGGCCTTGATAGCAGGCTGTGAAGCCTATGCCCAGAGTCGGACACATAAAAAAATAAAAAAATAAAAAAACTGTCTCTCCATATTACTATACAGGCTCCTCTTAACTCATTTCCACTGCTCTCACTCTTGACTTGTGTCCTTCCAACAACGTCCAAGCTTCACTTCCATACGTTAGAGTTGGTATCACAATACTGTCATGTAGTAACTTTTTCACTTCCATGCTCACTTCCCTGTTTCCTATCACTGCCTTCAACTTTTCTTCCTTGTACCCTTTCAAGCACTTCACCCTCCAAACTTCCATCCTTACTCATAATAATAATAATAATAATAATAATAATGATAATAATGATAATGATAATAATAATAATAATAATGATAATGATAATAATAATAATAATAATAATAATAATAATAATTATTATTATTATTATTATTATTATTATTATCATTATTATTATTATTATTATTATCATTATTATTATTATTATTATTACAGGTATTAGTATCATTATTATTATTATTATTATTATTGTTATTATTATTATTATTATTACTATTCTTGTTCTTATTATTGTAATTATGGTGGTGTAGTGGGTAATTAAGGTAATTAAGGCACTCCAATCGTACTGGGCCTGTGTGGGTTTATATCTAAGGGTTGGTTGAGGTTTATTGATCACGTAACGCCACTCAGGGTTGAGTGAGGCTGGTCACTTTCATCTTCAATGTCAGGACCAATTTGCCCAGCCCCGGGCTCCTGCGCTCCTCATGGAGCGACGTAGGATTGGATGGTGGATGGATGGATTGTAATTATTTCGGTTTTTATTATTATTATTATTATTATTATTATTATTATTATTATTATTATTACAGCCATTACTATTACTATCATTATTATTAATATTTATTATTATTATTATTACTATTATCATTATTATTATTATTATTATTATTATTATTATTATTATTATTATCATTATTATTTATTATTATTATTATTATTATTATTATTATTATTATTATTATTTGGGGGCGCTCATCTTCCACTTGCTCGCTGTAGTACTGACAGTCTCTCTCTCTCTCTCTCTCTCTCTCTCTTGGTGAGTCTACATTGACTGACAAGACAAATGCTATTCATATAACTGAATGACGCTGTTGTTTTAATGGGTTAGGGCGCTGCGATCGGGTGGAGCCTGTATGGATTTAATTTCATGAAAATGAAAGTGTGCATTTTTTTCTAGCTACTGCCCAGAGAATGTTTGGCCTACGCGGGACTTACCATCCGTGAAGGAGTAGTAATTGTCCCCTGTAACTCTCTGAAGACGTCAGAATCATAAATGGTTTATTCTGTACGAAACAGGATATCAATAAGTCTAGAAGCAATGTCCCAATTTTAAAGGAATTATAATTCTCATGTAACTCTTTATGTATGTGATAAGTATTTCATTCGAGCTACTAATAAAGGGTTCTTTCCATCCCAGACGCAATTTTCTGTCCTCCAAGAATTTACTACAACGTCAGGGATCTCTGATGACGTGAGATAATTCAGGTATTTAATTCTAGCTACGGCAGAAGATTAATTTGGTCTTGCAGTAGTTATTCACTTGCCAGCATTTATGGCATTATTACTCCCGAGTAAGTCTGGATTATGTAAGAAATGACTGTATACCAGATTTCAGATCAAATTACATTCTTGCAAACAATGGAGGTTCAGGATATATTCCAAACTTTAATTTTCTTCTTCCCCTACTTCTAATTTTCTCTCCTCCTGCTGCTGCTCCTCCTCCTCCTGCTCCTCCTCCTCCCCCTCCTCCTCCTCATCATCATCATCATCATCATCATCATCATCTTCATCCTCATCCTTCCTCTTCTTCTTCTTCTTTAATACGAGTTTCTCCCAGAAAGACTTTTTTTTTCACAAATTGCGTACATTAAAAGGAAAAAAAAAAGTCATTTATAATCTGTTATCTCCTTTGCGGTGTAGGGGCCCGAGGTTAGGTTCCAATAGTCAAGAACATCTAATGACAGGTGGCCGGCCTTCGCTTCAGACAGCATTTCAGTATTAAAAGTATTCCATTTTCCGACGCTGGCTCTCAACCAAGATGCATACGGCAAATGGTCTGAAAAGAATGCCATATATGTGGATTAAGTAAAAAATTACTGTATTAATAGTGACCGCAACTTTAGGATGGAAGGGCAACAGCACCTTACGATCTATGTAACTTTCGCCAATCTTACAATGAATTCTGAGCAAGGTTGTTAAGAAGGGGGTAGGAAAACCCTCCACAATTAACTTTCTGATTTATATTACAGTAATTTGCATAATGATACAAAATGAGGGAATATTTTAATGTGGTACTCTGGTAATTGGCCAACAGATTTAAAAGCCACATATTTATGAGAGGGTTAAACTACCCCTTGGAGAAAACAATCCAGTTGTTACGACGCTCACTGTGCCGGAAGGAAAATGGAGAGGCTTGTTAGCTATACTTGTAAGACTTATTATCTGCAGTTTACACAGTGTTTAGGTAAGACTTGAGGACTGACGAATTAGTCATAACTAAGGTTATTATTAGACTATTAGCGTCCAGTGGACAACTAGATGGTCTGAAGCTGGACTGTGACACCAGGTCAGGATTCACAGACAGTACTTATTCTATAATGAACTCCCACGCCTGGCTAAGAGCTTCGTTTGAAGGAAAAACAAAAAACTAGGAATGTTTCTGCGATGTTTTGCTTAGTCTTCCTGAAAAAAAAAAAAAAAAAAAAATCTGATGAATCTATTTCCTCTCGTTTCCAGTATTTGTTTTAGTTCATTTCGTTTGACTGTATTTTTGTTTTGCTTGCAGAAGAAAAAAATGGAAAAAAATAACGGGTTTTGCTTCCGGAAAAAAAAAAAAAAATATGGGAAACGGTTAATCATAAGTTTTTTTTTTTTTTTTTTTTTCATGATCGGTCCAAGGAAGTAAACTCAGTTATGAGTGTGGGGTGACAGTGGCATCAGGAGCATAGTTACTGTTGGTCCATCGGTGCATCTGGGAGGATCAGATGTGCTGAGCAAGTATGAGAATTCACTGCCAAGGTGCTTGAGGAGCAACTCAGTGATCCTGCCTTCATGACGCTGGATGAAGACGTCTCCGGGTCTCCCCTAAGTGTAGGTACCACCAAGCATCAAATTCTTGTTTATATGGTTATCCCCCAGAGAAATTAATGGTACCCGGCGATATAAGAAGAACTGGATTGCAGCTCAGTGCAGAGACACCTAAAAGAAGCACTGCTTTGAGTGAGTAAGTAATGGACATTCCAAACAGCCACAGAGAGGGAAACGTGGGAATCTACTGGAAGGTCAGAATCTTGCCATTGTCACAAGAATAGGATCCCTTGTGTCTAGAAGAACCCACGTCAAACATACCAAGTTAAAGATCCGTGATTAATAGAGGCTGTAGCTCAAATGTACTATGATTATGCTTATATTCTAGTCTTCCTGCCACTAGACAATTACTTGAGCATATAGTGTATTAGATTACTTGTATATACTATCACTTTCACATACATAGATGCCAAACACGTCATAGCCAAACGAGTAAACATAGATCAGAGTCTAATATCTTATCGTAATCCTTCTTGCGCTTAAGCTGTTTATAAGATTTCTTGTCCTTTCACTTTTCTTCACCAAACAATTTGCAAACAATGCAGGGCGAATATATCATTGAAAAATACAAGAAACTCAATGGTAAGGATAATCATAATTCCCCCTTCAAACACACAGCCATTAACACGTCATTAACAACAGAGTCTATCAGCCTAACAGACTTAAACTGATTTTACTTTTGCTATCCCTGTATAATTATATGCTCTTAGGAAAACACCTTACCATTACAGAGGTTAATGAAAGCTGTATTAACCCCATCAATTGAAAAACTCTCACAACAGCGTATTAAAATATGTCTAGTAATAGCAAGGGTGGAGAGGAAATTGCGGTCTTGGGTAGAGATCTTAAAGCGATAAAATGCAAGTAAAAAAAATAAATAAAGAAAAAATCCTAACAACATTCAACTTCTATAGATGCTTGCTCCTACTACTCCCATGACCATATATGAAACCTCAGTGAATATATCTTCCTCTAATTCATGAGAATGTAATGAGGAAGCTAAATGAAGAAGAACGATCAACCAGATGTTAAACTTTTTTTTTTTTTTTTTTTTTTTTGTGCCCGACTATGGGCAAAGGCTTCAGGGCCTATCCCAAGGCCCAGTAGTCCTCCTACACACTTCTACATGTCACCACCTACCGTCCATACTGAGTACATGCTAGGTCTGTCTCATACAGGACGGTTGTACTGATATTAGCGGGTGTATTATTACGACATATAGGCGGGTCTTCTGGCTGATCAGTAATGTCTGCTTTTATGACATTCATAGGCTATCCTTTATCTATTCCCTGCCCCAGCCGGGATTCGATCCTGGGTCCATTAGGACTGCATGCCACCTCTCTACCGATTCAGCCACCTCCTTGTGGTTGAATTTTGAGTGTCTTGAAACATTTCGTAACATTTCTTCCCTAACAATTTCTTCTTCATATTCTCCCTTCCTCTTATCTCCCATTTCAATGCTACATACTATGCTGAAAAAAAAAAAAAGTAGAGTATATCTTATGGATGTAACATGAGGATTGAGGAATACATCGCCAAGTAAGAGGTGTCACCAGACCTTCCAAACCAAATGCAGTACGGTACTTCCCATGATAGTGAGAAATATTAAGAATCTTTTATACAGCCTCTATGAATATCCTCCCCTCCTACCACCACGTGACATGTGACAGCTTTATGACGAGGAAAATAATGCTCATAATGTCGTGAGGGCAGCACGCAGCTGTGTGTCCGATAATTACAATACAGTACATGCAGACGGGGTAGGAGGGTGGTGTGTGTGTGTGTGTGTGTGTGTGTGTGTGTGTGTGTGTGTGTGTGTGTGTGTGTGTGTGTGTGTGTGTGTGTGTGTGTGCGTGCGTGCGTGCGTGCGTGCGTGCGTGCGTGCGTGCGTGCGTGCGTGCGTGCGTGTGTGTGT
This sequence comes from Coenobita brevimanus, assembly GCF_032717465.1. Lineage (NCBI taxonomy): Eukaryota > Metazoa > Arthropoda > Malacostraca > Decapoda > Coenobitidae > Coenobita > Coenobita brevimanus. The sequence goes on from NC_137006.1 coordinate 7,789,764, forward strand.
GTGTGTGTGTGTGTGTGTGTGTGTGTGTGTGTGTGTGTGTGAGAGAGAGAGGGAGAATCATAAAATTCTTTTTCACTTGAACCACGGTATCAACGGTGGTATTCAGTAATACATCTGAGAATCGTAGCATTTCCTCCTTAGAGATATATTTTGCACATTACATTTCCCAATTCTGTTTCATGTTGTGGAGTCAAACTCTATTGATATTAAAAACAAATAAATGAAATACGAAAAATCACTTATTATGGAACATAAACTTCCACTGATCATGAAATACGTGTATGTACCCTCGTGTGCCTGGTATAATATAACCCTTATCCCCGTCCCAATTCCCAGCGATCAATGCTCTATTCTCGGTGAAATGACACTAATCAGTGTACTTTATGCTCTCTCTAATAAGGCTGTAATCGTACCCTAATTTTCAAACCAGGTAAACCTCAGCAGGTGGCAGGTCATAATAAGCCTAAGATTTGAGGTGTGTGTAACATCTAAGACTGGTATTAGAGGAAGTTCTCGTTATTGGTCGTCTTTTTATATAATCTTGTGTTATTAACCACGTTACAACGATGACTAGAGAACTGATAGGGGTTTGAGTGGGCTGGATGCAGTACTACTTTTCTAAATTGATAGTCAGCGGAGCAACTGTGTGACAGACATAATTATGTGAAGCACATGAAATTAAAGCACATAATTATAAGACGTGTGACAGAGCACATGATTCCTGGGACTTGCCAAGTCGCCAATTTCACTAGCAAAGTTATTTGACGGTTCTCCTTCCAATGTGCTCTCATTATCATTGTTTATGAAGCCTAATTGGCCTCATTCTAGGTAGTAATCAGTTACACTGATGATGATGATGATGATGATGATAATTCAATCCATTAATCACATTCTCATAAGGGTCTGCGGCTATCTGGCATCTCATACCTATTTATTTTACGTAACACCTTACATCTATGCCCTTTATAGCATTTTTTTTCTTCAATATGGACATAAACTCGCACTCTCGTGAGCACAAAAAAAAATAATAATGTAGATTGAAGAAAAAGATGATGAACAAACACGCTGAAGTGGGACTGGCAAGGTAGACGGGAGACAAAGATATCAATCAGAAGAAAGAATGGCAAGAAACAGGCCCAGAAGAAGAATTAAAACGAGATGGAAACAGAAAAATGAGAAGAGGCCGAAACGGGAGAATAGAGGAGAAAATGGATAACCAAATATAAATAAAGTGGTGAAAAAGAGATAGGAAGAGAAAAATGAAAGAATGACAGGAAAGAGGCGATAATGAAATTGCACCCTCCCCCCTACCCTCCCATGATTCCCTTGAGAAATGGACGACCAAGAAGACTCCGACCTTCACCTGAGACTCGACGACATATTTGTGAGGCAACGAGGTCCATGGCCACACAAAGCATCTATCTCGAGAAGACGAGCAATAACGGAAGGAGAATGATGAGAGGAAAGCAAGAGGATTGTGACGGGGGATGAAAGAAAATCGTAGTGAAGAGAAAGAGGAAAACGATTGTGGTGAAGTACATGACAGGAGCAACACAAACACAAAGGAAGAAAGGGGAAAAAAGGAATAAGGGAAACGATAACTTTTACAATCATCCCCCCATCCCTGCAGTATTTTAAGGGGAAATAATTACTTACAGATACGACTATTCGTGGGGGTCTCACTCTGCCTCAAACATGGTCCCAGGTAAGGTCTACCACAGCAAAATCTCGTTTTCATACGTAAAAAAAAAAAAAAAAAAATAGTAATACAGAACAGCTTTGCCCGGACCCCAGGGTGCTGCCCCTCCCTTGATGGTGGCCTTCAACGGTCCTCTTCTGCCTAAAACCTGCTCAAGATATTGAAGATATACCAATTTGTAAAATTTAGTGGTCCTAGGTTTGGAAATAATAAAACTGTTTTTGTCTCTCCCAGGGACCACTCCTCCCACGTTCTGGGCAAGGAAATCATTTTCTCTTTAAAACATGGTCTGAATGAAGGTTTACCAGTGTGCAATATTTCGCTGCTATAGGTAAAAACTAAAGGCATGCACAGTGTGGATTTCTATAACTACAAAATTTTGTTTTCCTAACACACATCTCATAAGGCCTACACTTCATTCGTCCAAAGCACACAGTAGCTCAGTGAGTGTGAGTGAGTGACGCAAACTGGAACACACACACTGAATTTTGCCCTTCCAGTGGGTACCGTAGAGAAGAAAGAACAGGAAAAAAGTTACATAAAAAGATTAAGAGAATTAATGACCGTGACTCTAGCCTCGACAGCATACGAGTGATATTGCCAGGGCGACTACGGTTCACAGCCACATAACGTATCTATCGACTGCCATTCTGCTTCTTTGTTATAACTCCAGAAACCATTTCCCTAACTACCCTCAGCTCCTGCCTCCCTTCTGACAATGAGGACTCTTCTGAATGGAACAGAATCGTTTGCAGTCAACCAAAAATCAAGTCATAATGATGGGATGCCTGTTGACATAAAACATCTACTCTGTGCCATTCAGTGTTTTAGTAAGGTTCCTGAGAGACAGCCAATTCCTATGAACATCTATAGTTTCGTAGTTTGTGTACGGTTTTGGAATTTCATTGTAGCCAGATAAAATCGTCCAAATTCAGACTAGGGGTAGTAATCATAGTTACGGATATCACAGCCACACAACAGCTCTATGTGGTACATTCCATGCGTCCAGGGCGTTATTTCCAGCAACATTCACAGTTCCCGAGCCATCATTGGCAATGAGGTCTCATCTGTGCCGGGTAAAAGAGTCTGGAACCAACCCAGAAAAATAACCATCCCGAGGCCCAGCAATCCTCCAACACACACAGAAAAAAAAAAAAAAAATAATCATCTGCTTATGAAGAAATGAACTGTCATTATCATTATCATCATCGTCATCGTCGTCATTGTTATTATGATCAGCAGTCTGGGTCAGTCCACTACAGGACAAAGGTCTCTACCATTTATTCACTTGTTTAATTTTTGTTCTAACCCACCAGCTGCTAAAATATTCAACCAGAATCAGCAGACCACCGAACCACTTCTCCCCATTTCGTTCTCTTTGTACCTCCTCCTCTCACCATATCTCTGGTTTGTCCTTCACATACCCTGGTTGTCTAATGGCTCTCTGTTCTCAGAAGGAAGAGACATAATCAGCTTTAGTTTGCTCAAATAAGACAGTCATAGCATTGACCTAGTTAATCAATATAACGGACTATATAATATATCTATCTATCTATCTATCTATCGGTTTATATATATATATATATATATATATGGTGGAGGCGGTGGCTTAGTTGGTAGAGAGGTGGCCTGCAGTCCTACCGGACCAAGGTTCAAATCCCGCTGGGGCAGGGAACAGTTTAAGGATTTGAATTTAAGAAAGTCAGACTTTACCAATCTACCAGAAAACCCGCCGACATGTAAAAATACCCCCGCCAATACCAATACACCAGCCCTGTATGGGACAGCCCTAGCATGTATTCAATATGGACGGTGGGTGTTAGCGCCGAAATGGTGACATGTAGAGAGGTGTATAGCATGCAGAAGGATTACTGCAGGCTTCAGGCTGTGAAGCCTATGCCCAGAGTCGGACACATAAAAAATATATATATATATATATATATATATATATATATATATTTATATCTATCTATATCTCTATCTATCTATCTATCTATCTATCTATCTATCTATCTATATATATATATATATATATATATATATATATATATATATATATATACCATATACTGCCGTTTGCAGCAGTTTCTTTATTATGTCCTACTCTCTGGATTTGCGACCATTCTGTCAGGCAATGTGATGCCCTCACTATGAAACATTAAGTACAGGTTACTCCTTTAGAATAATCGATTCTCTCTCTCTCTCTCTCTCTCTCTCTCTCTCTCTCTCTCTCTCTCTCTCTCTCTCTCTCTCTCAACAAGTCAAGACCATTGGACAATTAACTGCAAGTCTGCTTTTGCAATCAGTAGGCGTAATTTTTGAGGCATACAGGATCTGCATTTGGTAACTAGAAAAAGTCACACTGGCAATTAGTGGCTCTGTGCTGTGATGGCGGAGACAATTGCCGCACTAGACCCACCACTGTGAATAGTAACTTTTGCCTGTCCGTACCATAAAACATTTACATAAATTTAATATATATTTGTGTATGAAGAACTCTTTCGCTCTCTCTACTGACTAATGCAAACAAACCTTGGTTTAATAGCACTTGTTCTAATGAAGAGGGAAACCTGTACTTTACACAGGAAAAATCATCTAATGAATTACCAATATGCCGGGAATCGAACCCGGGACTCTCAGGTGAGAGCAAGGCAGCATAGCACTACACCACGACAGGTAAAGGTTATCTCGCATTGTCACAATCTTGTTCTAATGCTGTCCACAACAAGGAGAAGGCCTACAAAAGGTACTGGAGCCAACCCACCCCTGAATCTCATCTTTTCTATGTTTTTACCCGGAATCATGCCAAGTTTGTTTTTCGCTCTGCTAAAAATAATTTCATCCGTACATGCTCTCAACTCTCCAACTCGAATTCTTCCCGCACCTTCTGGCACCTTGCCAAAAACCTTTCTAACAACTTTACCTCATCATCCTTCCCTCCTCTTTTCTACTCTGATGGTTCTGTAGCTATTTCTTCCACTGATAAAGCAAATCTGTTTGCTCAGACTTTCTCCTCCAATTCCACCTTAGACGATTCCGGTGCTGTTCCTCCATCCTTTCCCCCCTCTGACTTCCTCATGGCTGACATTAAAATTTCTTCAGCTGATGTATATTCTGCCATCACCGGCCTCAATACTTACAAGGCATATGGGCCTGATGGAGTCCCTCCTGTTGTTCTCAAGAACTGTGCTTCTGTGCTTACACCCTGCCTAGGTAAACTCTTTCGCCTTTGTCTGTCAACTTGTACCTTTCCTTCTTGCTGGAAGTTTGCTCTCATTCAGCCAGTCTCAAAGAAGGGTGACCATTCCCAACCCTCTAACTATCGTCCAATTGCTTTAACGTGCTGTATTTCAAAAGTTTTCGAGTCGAATCTTAATAGAAATATTTTAAGGCATCATTTCTATCACAACCTTCTTTCTGATCGTCAGTACGGGTTCCGTCAAGGAAATTCCGCTGGGGATCTTCTCACCTACCTTTCAGACTCCTGGTCATCCTCCTTTCGGAACTTTGGCGAAAGCATTGCCATTGCACTTGACATCTCAAAGGCTTTCGATCGAGTCTAGCATAAATCTTTAATTTCCAAACTGCCCTCTTACGGTTTTTATCCTTCTATCTGTGCCTTCCTCGCTAGCTTCCTTTCTGGTCGTTCTGTAGCCACTGTTGTAGACGGCCATCGTTCTTCTAGATCTATCAACAGTGGTGTTCCTCAGGGCTCTGTCATGTCACCAACTCTTTTCCTTTTATTCATCAATGACCTTCCAAGCTGAACATCTAACCCTATCCACTCGTACGCTGATGACTCCACCCTTCACCTTTCCATTAGGTTCCCACAGCACCCATCTCAGCAGTTACTTCAACAAACAAGGGATGAGGCTATGACTCGTATCTCTGACTGGGGTAAAAATAATCTGGTTGTTTTTAACGCATCTAAGACTCCGTTCTTACACCTATCAACCCAACAAAATCTTCCACAGGTATACCCACTAATGTTTAATAATATTCAGCTTAATCCTGCATCATCTTTGAACATGATTCTGGTTTCATTTACTAGGGACTTATCTTGGAAAGATCATATTACATCTCTTGTAAAATCTGCTTCCAAGAGATTAGGTGTGCTAAACCGACTCCATTCCTTCTTTACCCCTGCACAGTTGTTGACTCTATACAGGGGTTTTATCCACCCCTGTGTAGAGTACAACTCTCATGTGTGGAGAGGCTCCCCACATACAGCTCTTCTCAATAGGGTGGAGTCAAAGGCTTTTCGTCTCATTAACTCCCCTCCTCTAACTGACTCCTTTCAATCTCTGTCTCTTTGCCGCACTGTTGCATCTTTATCTCTTTTCTATCGCTACTTCTATGGTCACTGCTCCTCTGAACTGTCTGCATGCATTCCTCCACCTCTATGACGGGCGCGCAGCACCCGTCTAGCAGCAAACTCTCATCACTTTTCTATCCAACTCTCTAATGCAAGAGTTAACCGTTACTCCCAGTCCTTCATTTATGCAACAGGTCAACTCTGGAACTGTCTCCCTCTGACTGTATTTCTTGCTTCCTATGATCTCCAGTCTTTCAAACGCAGTGTGTCCAGGCATCTCGAAATGATCGGATCTTGAATTTGGCTCTCTCATGTGTTTTGTTTTTCTCTTGGAGGGAACTGTTATCGCGGGCTCATGGTCTTTGGTTCCTTCTTCCTCACAAATACATTCATACATATATATATATATATATATATATATATATATATATATATATATATATATATATATATATATATACACACAGACACAGACAAATGGGTATTGAAATAAAATAGCACCTCGACACCTGTTCAGAAAGTAATCTATCAATCTATCTATAGCCAGACGCCATACTTCTTTAAGGGGTGGTCGTTTGACTTTGAGTTAGTAGTTTTACTGGAGCGGCACAACTTTCCCCCAACCTACGTTTTGGTATGAATGCAACATGTAATTGTTGGTCATATTGTTACCACCTGGCATTATAAATGGTTTCCTGGCTTATAGGAAAGCATTAAGTTGTCACTCAATGTAAAGCCAACTGAAAGGGAATGAAAAGTAATTAAAAGCGACAGGGAAGATGGGAGAGATTGGAAGAGGGAAGGGCAGACCTCCCAAAATAATAATAAATGTGAAGGAAAAAATAGGCAGCACTACATCAGGTGAGTGGATGATGGTAGCCACTTCCTACCACTAAAGAGTACTGTACAGTAGTATATTGCTGTAATGCAGATAAATGTAGGTGAGCTGGTTACAGAGTGGGCAAGGTAGATGAACTCTTCTCCCCTAGTAGTCAGAGACTTTTGGGGATATAGAACAAGTTTTAAAGTTAGTACCGGTAATCGTGTTGAAAGGTGGGAATAGTTTCAAAAAATTTCACAATAAATGAGGCTTTGGTTATATTGGACTAAGTGTGGCTGAAAAAATATATAAGAAAAATAAATGTTGTGAGGATTAGCACGAAAAGTCCAATGGTGCTGAGAAGCTGGAGTGCTAGCTACGTGGTAGTGGAAAATTACGGATGGTTAGCACATTTTCAGTTGCTAGTCCCAGTTGCCAGGGAGCCTGCTGTTGTGAGCGGAAGTATTTTGCAAAGTTATGTGTTAATATTTATTCTTATTTTTTTCTCTTTGTCTAACATTTTTTTTTTTTTTTTGATGATTTTAAAATTATGATGTAATCCTATTTAATTTCAGTTTATACGTCAAAGCCCTTAGAGTGCTGCATAATATTAGAAAGCTCTGGAATGTTTTGGATGTCTCCAATGTAGAAGTCTGTTGCTGCTAGAAGTACCTAAACCGTTCGAAATGCAAGGAAAGTTATAAAAACGATGAGGAGGGGGGAGTAGAGTGAGTCAGCTTACTTTTGGCCTTGTGAAGTTAGTGTAGCTCTGGCACTTGTTATCTCCCGCCCTTAGCAAGGCGGAGCGATAATGTTGTTGCCCAAGTCTGTTTGTCAATGTGTGTGTGTATGTACTTGTTACCATTGTCTGTGTGTTCCCATCTCATTAATGGCTTGGGCTATCGACATGTAACTTTCAGGGTATGAAGATATGGCCAAAAACTTGGACGAGTTCGAAAATCGGCACTTGAGGTCAAGGTCAAGGCCACCAAAATGGCGCCGAAAGCCAACTAGTTTTTATCGATCACCTTTAGCACGATTATATCTCATGAACGGCTTGAGCTATCAGCATGATGTCTTCAGGGTATCAAGATTAAATCAAAATCTTGGACGAGTTCAAAAATGGGCACTGGGGATCAAGGTCAAGGTCACCAAAATAGTTGCCAAATATCAACTACATTTGTATAATATGGTCAGAGAAATTACCAATATGCCGGGAATCGAACCCGGGACTCTCAGGTGAGAGCCAGGCAGCATACCACTACACCACGACCAGGTAAAAGTGTCACTTTTACCTGGTCGTGGTGTAGTGGTATGCTGCCTGGCTCTCACCTGAGAGTCCCGGGTTCGATTCCCGGCATATTGGTAATTTCTCTGATGATTTTTCCTGTGTAAAAATACAGGTTCTCTCTTCATTGTATAATATGGATTGGCTTTTTGTGAAATGCAGTGACTAAATTCTGTAGAGTTTTGCGAATTTTCTTCACATTTGGTTTGGAAGTAGCTTTTAGCCTTTTAACTAGACCAATAGCATATTCTGGTGGGCGATTAGCATTCGGCTCCAGAATGCTTTTCTTTCACTAAGTTATTTAAGTTTAGTTGGCAAGCATAAAGTGTAATTACTTGGGAAATAAAGACTAAGAGCGCGAGAAGCCTGGGTTATTATGATGCCTGAGCTGATCTTGTGTATATTGAAATGCTGACCCCACTAGGAACGATTCACTGGACAGCGTCTTTACTATGCTAGACTACTGCTGTTGGAGCCTGTGTCAGTGTGGGATGAGGACATAATAAGTGGTATCAGGAGCTGGGATAGAAACGTGCTGTAGTGAGTCAAATCTTCAACAAGGGGCCAGAAGGTGTAAAGACACAAAGCCAAGCTAGGCAGGAGGAGGCATCTCTGGCTGCAGTCACTGAAGTTAATACAAGCATAAAATGAAGAACACAAAGAGCTCAAGAAAGAACTCAGGGAATAACTACAAGCACAAAGTGAAGAACAGAAAGAATGACATGAACGGCTTCATTAGGCGTTACAGGAACAACAGAAGAAGTTACATAAGAGGATGTAGGGACAGCTAGATGCTTTCATGAAGGAAACGAAGGAAGAACAGCAACAGTTGAAGGAAGAAGTATACGCTGAGCTACAGCACCAGAAGCGTGAGGTGAGCATTAGTGTGATGGAGTGCAGACAACATGTAGATAACCACTAGAACATAATTAGCGAGAGAATTGAAACTGTAGCGAAATCTTCCACTGCTGAGTCTCAGGTTAGTATTCAGGGAATATATGTTAATAATGAACAGTGTATGGTGAATCTTGAATCCCAAGCATCTGAAGTTAGCATTACAGGGCTGAATAATCAGAATGTAGAAGTTTTGAGTCCTGGACTTAATTATAATGCCCCAGGTTTTAGGCCACAATCCAGTGAAGTGCATAGCTATAATGGGGGTCCAATTATAAAGAAATCTCAGAAATTTTAATGGTAAAATATCTTGGGAAGCTTCCTGTGTGCAGTTTGAGTTAACTGAAGGTCAGAATGTTTGGGTTGAGAGGGCTGTGCAACTCGCTAATTGCCTCAAGAGTTTCACAATGGAGGTTGTTGGCCTGATGTCAATGGAGGCAAGGAACAATTATTAGTCACTAATAGAAGTGCTGGAGCGTAGATAAGGGACCATGTACCAGACTGTTTACAGAGCAAGATTTCAGACCAGTGTACTGGCTCCAGGCGAATCCCTTCAGCAACTTGTTGATGACCTGGAGAGTATGGTACACAAGGAGTACCCTGGATCAGCACCTAACCTTTTGGCTATCCTTCTAACGACCAGTTCACTGATGCTTTTGATAGTTAGGGCAGAGTTGAAAGCGAAAGTGAAGCAGGAACAACCAAGAAGCATGTGAGTCGCACTAGCCAGGCCTCTGTTATTTGAGTCCTACATCAGGTCCAGTACATCCAATTTGAACGCAGGACATAGTGAAGGAGGATTCAAAGCAAAAAAGAGGCAAGTACATGAAGTGGAGAAATTTGAAGGAAGTTGCTGGTATTGTCAGTTGCCAGGACATAGGAAAGAGGACTGCTACAAGTGGAAGAGGGAACAAGAGATCAGAGAAGGTTGCTGGTTCTGCAAGAAGACATGACACAAGAAGGAGGATTGTTACAATTGGAAGAAGGGGCAAGAACAGAACAGTGCAAAGAAATTTGTGATTGCAACAGAAGGGTGTTGGACAATGGTGAGGTGGGACACTTTAGATATGACTGTCCGAAGAAAAAAAAAAAAAAAGTGATGTAAGAAATGTGCAGGAAGAAAAATGGCACCCTGGCTCGAGAAGCTGGACCAGCACAACTATGAGATACAGCATCTTCCTCAGTGGGTGCATGGTAATGCTGACAGGCTGAGTCATCAGCCTTGTGACCCAGTTTCCGAGCAGTGTAGTAGAAAAGAAAATCTTAGCAAGAAATGCAACCATACTGCAGTGACAGGGCCAGTGTCAGCTGAAGAAGACCTGAAGAGGATGCAGATGGAAGATACAGATTTACAATCACTGCTAAAGTGGCTGCAGTGGAGTTCAACGCGATCATCTTGGGAAGAAGTTTCCACGTTTAGCCTTGTGACTAAGAGCTACTGGAGTCAGTGAGACCTTCATCGTTTGAACAATAGATTAACCCGTCACGTCCCGAGGTTTTCTGCACCTCCGACATCCCCCAGTCCCGAGGTATTTTCGATTTTTTTTTTTTTGGCTAAAACCTTCGCTTTTGGTGAGAAACATCGAAAATTCATAGAGAAATCGCTCACCTGAGGTTTAAAGTGCCCAGTCCAGGTAGGAGTTCCTCCTTACCTGAGTGGGTTTTCTGACATGCTGGCACCAAAGAAAACGAGTTCTATGGGAGGGTAACTATTTTATCCACTCATAAACGGTATTTATTTATTTACTTGGTACGAATGTATATGTAGTATGACAGTATATTGGTTTTCAAGCAGTAATAAAGGCATTATAAGCATTGTTTCACTCACTAACTAATCACCATACCTGACCTATTTTTGCCACACTACCTGATCATTATTTCTGGCTGTTTCTTCTTCTAATGCTATGTAAACATTGTCCTCCACATTGTCATCGATTGGGGAATCACTCTGGCCCTGAATAACTTTATTAGCCAGGTCACTGGTAACAGGTCCTTTGCCAAGACAATGGCATGAGGGGGGGAGGGGGGAGGTTATGCAGTGTAAGGCATTGTCCCTGCTTGGTTTCTTGTACAGGAATAGAGGAAGGTGTCCCGTGTACACATACGAAAAATCACGTGCGAAAATTGAAAATTGTGCAAATTAGGTACCTTGCAATTGCACGACGTACTGGTACGTCGCCGGGACTGGCAAATGCAAATCGTGGTGACGTACCCATACGTCGTCGGGACGGGGCGGGTTAATGGAGCAACAATGGGAGACACCCGATGGCCTCAGCAAGTACTGGTAGCTGGTGGTTCCTAAAAAAATGAGGTCTAAGATCTTAGTCTCATAACTGGAACACTAGTGGACATCTGAGAGTGAAGAAAACTCGAAGTCAGCTGCAGCAGAGGTTTTTCTGGATTGGCATATGTCAGGATGTTGAAGAGTGGTGTCGGGCCTGTGATGTGCCCGAAGGAACCCAAGAAACGTGGTAGTGCCCCTGTTCAGCTGTACCACGTGGGTGCGCCAATGGAAAGAGTTGCATTGGACATTATTGGACCTTTGCCACTCACTGAAAAAGGAAATTGTTATAAATGTGTTGCAATGGACTACTTCACGAAGTGGCCCGAAGCATATACCATCGCAGATCAGGTAGCCGTAACTGTTACCCAGGTGCTGGTTGACTAATTCTTTTGTCATTTTGGGATGCCACAAGAGATACGTTCAGACCAGGGGGAGAGATTTGGTGTCTGCTGTGTTCTGCGAGCCCTGTAGGTTACTAGGGATCAAGAAAACCAGGACAGCTCCACAAAGTTGACAGTCACATGGGATGGTGGAGAAATTCAACTGGGCCCTGGGACAAGAACTGATCATCTACTATGTAGAGGGACAGATGGAATGGGACCAGTAAGTACCTATGTTGCTGATGGCATATCGGTCTGCATCCCACAAGTCTACTAACTATGCCCCTGTCAAACTGTTACTGGGCCACGAATTACGATTGCCAGTTGATCTGTTAATGGGAAGACTACCTGGTGAAGGGCTGCCTACAGACACCTCCAGCTAAGCAAAGCATCTTCAGGAAAGACTGGCTGAGGTACATCATCAAATTCAAGGAGCTCTGAAGTTTTCAGGTGAAGTGATGAAGCACAAGTATGATGCCAAGGCATGTGAAGTGAACTTCAAGGATGGTGACAAAGTTTAGCTATACAATCCTCATGGAGGAAAGGACAGTCACCGAAGCTGCAGAGCCTGTGGGGTAGGCCCTACACGTGATGGATAACCTGTTAGATGTAACGCACCAGATTCGGGGAGGCAGGAAGTCTCACCCATAGGTGAGACCTGGAGTGGTGGCGTCTTCATCGTGGATCTACCCCCCAGAGGCTGTCGAAGAGAAGAGGAGGACAGCATGGGGGCCAAACCACCGCAAACCCCCCCGGCCCCTCACGGGGCTCGAGTACCTGGGAGTGGCTTCGGTCACCCGGGCAAGTACCATATCTCCCAAAACAACACACACAACAACACCGTTTTTTCTGCACCGAGAAATGACTCCCTGGCTGTCATTTCTCGACGACTTCTTCTAGCCGGGGACATTGAGAGCAATCCAGGACCCACCAACAAATACATATGTCCATCATGCTCAATACCTATCACGTCGAGCCGACAGACAAAGGGTTCAGTTCAGTGCAATTCTTGCAAGAACTGGACCCATTACACCTGCACAACACTTGCATCCAGAAAACATTACACAAACACCTGGACCTGCTCCTTATGCTCCTTCCCCCCACCCATCAACCTCCCTTCCAATCCTACTCCTACTTCCTTCACACCTCCACAGCCAAACCCACCGACCCTTCCCACACCATCCAGTCCCCCAACTCCTCCCATTCCAACCCATCCTAATCCATCTCAACCCTTACCTCCATTACAACCCTTCCCCTCCACCCACACCACCTCCCCCCCGCGCTGCAGCAGCCAGCACACATCGCACACACAACATAAACATCCTTCAGTTAAACGTAGATGGCATAAACACCAAAAAACATGAACTTACACAATTCATCAAACAACAGAACATACACACTGCCATCTTACAAGAAACAAAACTACACAGAGCACAGAAAACACCGACATTTCATAACTTCACCACCATTCAACAAGACCAGGCTGACGGTGGTGGTGGTGGACTCATCACCCTGGTACACAAATCCATTAACTTTGCAGATACCAGTGCACACACAAAGTCACTTCTCCCCCCACATGACACCACAACAAAAATACAATCAATTAAAATACGCACTGGTAACAAATCACACATAACAATCACTAACACATACATTCCCCCCCAGTCGTCCCTCACAGTACCACACAATTACTCTCCACAGATACACCACATCACTAACATATCCAACATCATCCTGGGTGGTGATTTCAACGCCAAGTCGTCGGCCTGGCATGTCAACAACCCTGACACAGACAGAGGGCTGGTACAACAATCCCAGACAGATCGTCTTTTCATACTAAACAGTCTAGACCAACATACCCATATTCCACACCAAGCCCTCTTCCTCCCATCATCTCCAGACATCACCTTCTGCTCCCCAAACCTCGCCCCCACTACATCATGGAGAGTGGTCAAAACCCTAGGTCCTGATCACCTCCCAGTCATCATCACTACCAAAACCAGAATCACCCCAGCTGGCCACAAACACACATACACTAATTATAAGAGAGCCAACTGGGAGGCTTTTGTAACTGAAACACACAACATCTCGAAACACTAAACAGTACACCCATCACAAACATCAACACGGCTGTGCACACTTTCAGTACAATTATACAAAACGCAGACAAAAGACACATCCCTGGAGGCAACAGAAAGAGACGCAACCCCAACTTCACACCAGAAATTCAAGGCCTCATCAGACAACGGGACACACTGCGACACTCCCCAACACCCTATACACAGGACACCATACAACAAATACAAGAACTCAACACTCAGATAAACAATAAAATATCAGAACAGCAAACACTAAACTGGAAAAATTACCTCCAAACACTTGACCACAAAACAAACATCAGCAAACTCTACAAAACACTAAACAGCATCACACTTTCCAACAGCAACACCACACAATCACACGCTGCCATCACAACAACAGACACCATACCCTCAAACTAACAACAAGCAAACACTCTCATCAATCACTTTTCACAAGTCAGCCATCTAAACCCCCATCCCAAAGACCGACGTATCATCCGACGTAAGAGACAGTTCCCCACAGACCCAGACTACGCACCTTTCACTTACAACCAGACGAAGCACATCATTAGTAACATTAAGCACTCATCTGCCTGTGGACAAGACAACATAAGCAACATACACCTTAAACACCTATGACCACAAGGCATACAAGCACTCACCAACATATCAAATTACAACTACTCACACAACATAATACCCAACATCTGGAAGCATGGCAATATCATCACTATCCCTAAACCCAACAAAGACCCCACATTACCCTACTCACATCGCCCCATCACACTCCTCTGCACCCCCTCTAAAGTCACTGAACGACTGGTACTACAACTAGTCACATCTCACATTCCCCTACCCCAGTCACAACATGGCTTTAGGCCACTACACTCCACAAACACCCTTCTTACAGACTTTACACAGAGAGTTTTCGATGGCATGAATTCAGCTAGGCCACCACACAGAACAATCCTAATCACACTAGACATTAGCAAAGCTTTTGATGCCATCCCCCGCCACAACCTCACAAACAAAATACTCAACACAAACATGCACAATAACACAAAAAGATGGCTGGCAAACTACTTAGCAGGCAGATGTGCACACGTAACATTTGCCGGTCAGTCTTCTAACATCAGAAAGTTCACAAACGGCGTCCCCCAAGGATCTGTTTTGTCCCCTACACTCTTTAACCTATACGTGCACGACGTACCCACACCCCACACACCACAGAACACATAGCTTCCTATGCAGATGATATAACACTTACATGTACGCACCAAGACGCAAACACAGCTGTACACATCATTCAACCTTTCCTCAACACACTACACGAATAGTTCACCACAAATAGGCTCAAAATAGCCCCAGCCAAATCTACAGTGACTCTTCTCACAAACTGGACAGCAGAACACAGTCACATCCCACACCTCACCATAAACAACACTCCCCTACCACACACACACACACACACACACACACACACACACACACAGTCACATCCCACACCTCACCATAAACAACACTCCCCTACCACACACACACACACACACACACACACACACACACACACACACACACACACACACACACACACACACACAATCCTTGGTGTAACATACAATACATCAATGTCATTTAAACAACACATCACAAACATTAAAAATAAAATAACACCAAGACTTAATGCTTTGAGGTCACTTGCCCATACAACATTCGGACACAACAAAGAAACCACCACCACAGTATACAAACAATACATACGTTCAGTGATGAATTATGCAAGCCCTGCCTGGGCTTCTAACCTCACCAAAACACACTACAACACTCTACAGACCATACAGAACAAGGCCCTAAAAATAATCACAGGCTGCACAGCTACTGAACCCACAGACCACCTACATCAAGAAACAAAAGTCCTCAAAGTCAAGGATCACCTAGACATGAGAGGCACCCAGTTTCTTGCTGCAGCCTCCATAAATTCACAACATCCACTACAGTACATGGCAGCACATCCACCCACACCAAGGAACATCAAAACAACACCCAGCACACGATACCATACACAAATACTGTCATCTCTCCCCCCTCGCCCATCTCAGACCAGCTTCCAGAACCATATCCACACTCAGATCACTCGCCGCTCCATTCAGTCATTTAAAGACAACACACAGCTGCATGCACGGCCTCCTGACATCCACCCTTCTGAATTCTATCTTTCTCGTAAGGACAGGGTCCACCTGGCCAGGCTGAGATGTGGGCACCATTCAGCTCCCTTAAGCTACCAGATGAGGCTGGATGGCTCCGTCGCTGATGCCTGTCCAGGATGCAACACAGCACCCCATACTATCAAGTACATTATGGAAGATTGCATTGCACACAATCACCTACGCCAACAACACAACATACACTCTTTGAGAGCTCTGTGGGAAAGCTCATTCTCGGCCATGGCCTTCCTAAGGGACTCGGGGCTGTTCGGCCAGACTGCCTAGGGAACAACTACTACTACTACTACTACTCATAGGTGATACACGTGAATCGTCTGTGGCATTCCATGGGCCAGGACAGTACAGCTGGGACGTCATCAAGGAATCACACACACCCACAGCCGTTGATATTGAGGAGGGCCAAGGAGCTGAAGTACAAGAGGATGGTGACAGTTTCCCTAGGAAAGAAGGGAATCAGGAAGAGGACCAAGCCATTCCAGGAAAAGTTAACTGTATGGAGGAGCACAGACATCGTCAGAAGCAGCATAGGAAAAGACCTGATACGTTGATGGAGTATTTTGTGTATAATTAAATGTTTTGTTAGGATGAAGATTTACGTGTGCAAATATTGTGTACTTTTGTTGGGACGACAAAAGGACTAGGGAGAGGGAAGCTTTGATAAGCACGAGTGCTAGCTACGTGGTAGTGGAAAATTCCTGATAGTTTGCGTATTTTCAGCTGTTAGCCAGATTTGACAGGTAACCTGCTGTTGTGAGTGGAGACATTTTGTAATGTTGTGCCTTAGTTTTTTTTTTTTCTCTCTCTCTCTCTCTCTCTCTCTCTCTCTCTCTCTCTCTCTCTCTCTCTCTCTCTATCGTTTTATTCGGATGGTTGTTGAATTATGTAATACTGATATAAATTTGTAATCTAAAATATTTAGAGTGGTACATAATGTAAGAATGCTCTGGAATATTTTGGATGTCTCAGCCGCAGAAATCAGTTGCTGCTTGGAGTAGCTAGAACATTCAAGTAGCAAGGAAGGATATAAAATGGATGGGGGAGAGGGTAAAGTGAGTTAGTTTACGTGTGGCCTTGTGTAGATAGTGTACATATGGCACTAGTGAAATTACTTAAGTTTGGTTGGCAAGCATACAGTGTAATTACTTGGAAAATAAAGACTACAAATGTGAGAAGCTTGTGTTATTACGACGCCTGAGTTGACACTGTGTACGTCAAAAGGCTGTCCCTGTAAAGAACGATTCACTGTGCGACGTCTTTCCTGTAGGGTACTGAACTAATGCTGTTGGAGCCTGTGGCAATGTGGCAAGAGGACGTAACAAGAGGAAGAGTATAATGGTGTGGAAGGCAGAGGACATATACGGTACGCTCCTTGATGGAGGATTTGAGTTGCTAAACGAAAGTCGCTATGAAAGGTTGTAAATCCTTACATTTAAAGTCGTTTATCTTATTAAAAGCATTTTGTTGTTATTAATATTGTTGCCCTAGGCTTATATGAAAGTGAACTCTGTAGAGTGGAGGCTGAAGCTGACCATCTCTTGCAGTTCACCATTCTCCTTTCCGTGGAGAGGGAGGAATATGAGACACACTTGTATTACCAGGCAGATGAGCTGCTGATTATAATCAGTGGCACCACGCAATGGTGTCCCTCTCCAGCACCTTGTAATTTTTCTACCACTAAGTGATATCAGTTAACTTAGGAGAGACCATTAAAGACCCAAAATGTTAATACGATCTTGATAAATCCCTCCATCCCCAGAACGTTGTCTTGATTTTGGTCTGTTATGAAGTATGACGAGAAGTTTTGCAATATTGTGTGTATACCCTGGCTGAAGTTCTAATGAAAAGGGACAAAGAGCTTTGAGCCGCTGAACTCCTGTCTTCCGATAACTGTATATCGTTCTCACTCCTGTCACTCCTTTGCTGATATAGTGTTCTCTGAAGCTGAAGATTACTAGCTTAGCGTTAGCAAGAATATATAAAAGACGTCCTGTTATTGTCAGGGTTGATGAGACTTTCTAACCACAACACTACAACGGGCCTCTCCTAAGGTGAGTGAGAACGTCAGCTGATGAAACAGTAAAACATAACCCGCCATGGTGCTATTTTTTTTTTTTTTACTATGGTTATTGCCAAGTATTTGAAGAAAGTGAAGAAAAAAATCTTCTCAGACTATTATGATTAGGAACAATCTCTATCTATCTACTGCCAGACGCCTCAATCCCATAAGAGGTGGCCACAAACAAATCACCTCCATTTCGCCCTGTCCGCCGCCATTTCACTGCCCTGCTCCCAGCTCACACACACCCCTCTCTCATATACCTCTCCATTCCATCCCTCTATCTCATCCTTGGCCTCCTCTTCCCTCTCCCCCCCTCCACCTCACTCACGTACACCCTCCTCGTCAGTCTTTCACTCTCCATCCCCTCCACATGTCCAGACCACCTCAGATTGTTTCTCCAAACGTTTCCTATCACATCCACATCCACACAACGACGCTCCTTCTCTTCCTTATTTGGAAGTTTGTCTCTCCATGTGACTCCACATGCTTTTCTCAAATAACTCATTTCCGCTGCTCTCACTCTTGACTTCTGTCCCTCCAACAAGGTCCAAGCTTCACTTCCATACGTTAGAGTTGGTATCACAATACTGCCATGTAGTAGCTTTTTCACTTCCATGCTCACTTCCCTGTTTCTTATCACTGCTTTCAAGGAACCAGCAACCTTTCTTCCCTGTTGCACCTTTTCAAGCACTTCCCCCTCTAAAATTCCATCCTTACTCATCACACCACCCAAGTACTTAAACGCACTCACATTCTCCATTTCCTCCTCATCCAACCTCACTGTACATTCACTGACTTCATTTCTCTCGAAGACCATAACTTTACTCTTCTCTACATTCACCTTTAGATTCCGTTTCTTACACACTCTCCCAAACTCATTCACCAAGCCTTGCAGCTCCCCTTTGTCTTCACTTAACAATACAGTATCATCTGCAAACAACAGTACAGGTACAAACACTGCTCTCTCTCACTAGGGCCACTCCAACATCCACTGCCCTACCTTGCATCTCTTTTGCAATCCCATTCATATACAGATTGAACAACCATGGAGACATGACACATCCATGCATTAATCCAACCTTCAAATAAAAAAAATTCACTCATTTCACTATCCACGTGCACTGCAGCCTTAGCACCCTCATTCATACTCTTCATGGCCTTCAACAACTTCCCTTCTACCCCATATATTCTTAATACTTTCCATAGTCCTTGTCTATCCAACCTGTCATATGCTTTCTCCAAATCCATGAAGGCCGCATACAACTTCTTTCCCTTCGCTAGAAACTTTTCCACTAAAGATCTAAGAATGAATACCTGATCTACACAACCTCTTCCCTTCCCAAAACCTCCCTGTTCTTCTCCAACTAATTCCTCTATTATTTCCTTATATCCATCAATAAGTATCCTACTGTATACTTTTCCTATTACACTAAGAAGACAAATGCCCGTATGATTACCACTCACTTCTTTTTCCCCTTTTCCTTTGTGCAGGGGAATAATTATACCTAATTATACCTGACTTCCAATCTTCCGGGACTTTACCTTCCTCCCAGGCCAACCTGCACATTTTCCACATCCATTCTACTACTATCTTTCCCCTATGCTTGAGCATTTCACTACACAATCCATCAATCTCATTAATGAAAGATGCATCTAATGCCTTCACTACCAAACGTCTCTTCTGATGCGAGTAAAATCGTCTTGAGATAGCATTAGACTATCTATCTATCTATATACCTAGGCTGCTTCCCCCAAGGAAAGGGAGGTAGCCGAGACAGGACGACACACTCTCCATTTACTCATCCATTCAAACACATTCATTCGCATCTTAGCCCCAAAGGGGAGAATGGACAGATCCTCACCGCATCACACCGCACAAGGGTCAACTGCGCAATGCAAGCAGTGACATCCACAGCAGGGCCCGACAGCAGAACTGGTTTACCCCTGCCACATCATAACAGACCCATCCCCTTACCCGCACCTGACATTAGACAATTAAAAAAAAAAAAAACTTCTGGTACTTAACTGGTTAATGCAGACCAGACACGTTTCTTAAATAGAATAAACAAGTGCTGGTGGGCCCTTCGGGCCCCTCGCACTTGCTTCTTCGGAGAGCTCTCGTGCTGCTGTTGCTATGGGCAAAAAATTCTGCGGAGATCCTATACCGGGCGCCGAGAGTGGAGTTTTTTGGTCAAAATGTGATCGCTTATTAAATATAGTAAAAGCTTTTCAATCGTGATGGGACCAAGTTTTTCACATCGGCGAAGTTTTTGCGAATTTTGTGCCAATTTCGGTGCGATTTGAATGTGTAGTTTCGGCTGCCCAAAATACACACACACACACACACACGGCTAGTGCTATAGTATATTAGAAAACTCTGTTTACACCATACTAGATAGATTAAACACTCCCAAAGATAATATAAAACTGAAGTTTAAGATCTCTAAGGGGAAAAAAAATCCTACAGGCAGATTTTATTGTTGCAGCGACTACCCATGTCTACCAAAACTTAGATATACATTACTCTAAAAAGGTGGTAGCCAATTCCTATGAAAACTTGAGTCCTGTTCAGATTTCGATCCCAGAGATTTCGATCCCAGGCTGGGGCAGGTAACATTCTAATTTATATGAATGTCATTAAAACAGACTTCACTTATTATCCTCAAAACCCATCGACTTGCGCAAACACTGCAGCAAATAACTCCAAACTAATCCTGAATAAGGTATCCTTAACATGGATCTATGATAAAAGGTGGATATTAGGGCCGAAGTGTTGACATGAAAGTGTATGGCATGTAGGAAGATTACAGACGTTCAGGGAATGGATTATGAAGACTACGTCTAAAGACAAACACACACACACACACACACACACACACACACACACACACACACACACACACACACAAAATGTACCATTTACGGGTAAATACAGGCATTTTGCGAAGTTTGATACTTATAATTAAAGTCATATATTTGTGTGCATTTGTGACATATGAAAGGAGCTATTCGCTGAACAGTCAGTTTAGAGGGCCCATTCAAGTAGAACTTGTTCCGACCCGTAACCACGCTGGAGACAAAACAGAACACAGCCTGAACTGAAATCGTTGTTTTGGTGTGCGGTGGTTTTGTGCCCGGCTTTCTTTGGTTATGCTACCATTATCTTGCACATATTTAGGCATTACAACACCCCTATTCGAAAAGGTGAAAAAGTTTTCAAGGGACAGCAGGGCCAGGTGATTATCACAGAGTAAGTTACTGTCAAATTGGCCCAAAAATAAAAGTGGGGAGGGTTGGTACGAATAAAAAGAAAGAGAACATCACCGGCAAGAAAAGAAATAAAAATTGCATTTCCCGGAGACGTAAAAAAAAAAAAAAAATCCTTGATTCATCATAACACGCAAAGATTTGTTTCAGCGTGTGTTGTGTTGAGGGAGGATACATTTATTAAGGAGTGGCGACCATGAATGAGAGTAACACGTGTTTATAAAAGGAGTGAAGGTCTGGGTTAGAGAAGTGGCAAAACTGAGAGCCGGAGCTTCAGAAAAATAGAGAAATATTGAGAGAGAAAGAGAGAAAGAAAAAGAGAGAGAATGAGAACGATGAAGACAAATACTAAGAGAAAAAGGAGAGAGAGAGAGAGAGAGAGAGAGAGAGAGAGAGAGGTGGGGGGGAGGGAGAGTTGGGTTAGGTGGAGGAGGAGAGAGAGGGTCAGGAAGGAGAGGGAAGTTGAGTATTTTAGAGAGCAAGGGAGGGAAAAAGGAGGGGGAGGATAGATCAGTTTGTATGATATAATTAAATGAATAAATCAGGTATGTTTGATACGTTGCCGCTCTGCTAGGGTTGCGTTCATTAAAATGAATGATTTCCTTGTTAAACTTCGTCCCTAAAGTGCTTGAATAAAAGGGTTAATTATTCGTCTCACCCTAATTTTTAAGTTTCATTCACCCAATATCCACACTATGTTCAAGCATCATAGTAATACTCAAGAGCTGAGACCAACAAACCTCAAGAATGGAAAGTATACAGCACAGAGGATGAGTGGTGACTTGTGGTAGCGGTGAACTTGAAATGCATATTTGCTTGTCTTTACAGCCACGATAATGTATAATGCGTTTCATGTGTGATGTTCTGGTGGCGGAGGGTAACCTCAACATGGTTTTGCTGTTAGGAGACAGATCGCACATATTGAGCCAGGTAGATAAGTCGACGGTCATTATTTTTGTACGAAATGTATGTGTGTGTGTCTGTCAGTGTCGAAAACTCAAATCTCAGAAAGTCCAGGTAGACGAAGTCGCTGGTCGTTATTTTTGTACGAAATGTATCTGTGTGTGTCGGTCTGTGTCACAACTTGATTTTACGTGTCACTCAACCAGCACTGGGAGCCACCCAGGATGGATACATAATAGTCAGGTTTTCATCTAACAGCATTATTACGGTCTACATGGCTCACAGTTGAGGGGTTCTCTAATTTTTTAACTTATTCATAATTGTCACCGTCACGATACCACTATTACTCGCTGCTCCTTCCTCAATCTACATCTGTTTATGGAAAACTATGCACATGAACACCCAGAGACACTGCACTTCAGGGAAAGTAACAACTTTCAGAAGTTCATTATCGTCATTCCAACTCAGTTTACGACCAGTATGATACGGTAATAAAGTCGTACACAAAACAGCAATGTAATTCAGCGTGAGGTGGTGAAGCATTTTGTAATGCGGAATAAGAACAAGGACTCTGCAATCTGTATGTTGAATTATTTTCTCCCTACACAGTAACACCAGGTTATTGCAGTTGTAAATATTATTCGGTAAGAAACAGAATTTCCCACAGCATTGTTCCAGTTATGTACACAGTATTAAGGTCAACAATAACAACAACAAGAACTACAAAGAATGCATACATCGTCTTCAGATACCACGTTGCTTACGACGCGTGAAAAATACATTTTATGCAGGTTGTTTGTGATGAAATGTCACGAAATTTAAAATGGCTTGGCACTGTATGAATGGCTGTGTGGTGCATTTTACTGAGTCTGCTATTTCACAGTTTTACTTTTCCTCTCTCTTGGATGCTACCTCACCCCATCTTTTTAACTCAGAAATCCCACGACCATTCATACCATTTTACACCTGCTAACACAGGATGATTGTATTCAGTTCAGATGCGATTTCCCAACTTCAGGCTTTAGTTACACCCTGCATTAATCCTTTCCTAACAAGGATTCTCTCCTTAATATAAACAAGTGGGGTGATAGCAAGAATAGTATTATATATATATATATATATATATATATATATATATATATATATATATATATATATATATATATATATATATATATCCTTTGTGTAATTCTA
This sequence comes from Coenobita brevimanus, assembly GCF_032717465.1. NCBI lineage: Eukaryota > Metazoa > Arthropoda > Malacostraca > Decapoda > Coenobitidae > Coenobita > Coenobita brevimanus. The sequence continues at coordinate 7,813,173 of NC_137006.1, forward strand.
ACGTACAGTATGCTGCATGTTTGATCACGAGCGTGTTCTACCTCACTCCCCCCCTCCTCCCTTATAGTAGAGTAAGTCGTTCTTTCTGTTCAGAGCAGGAGTGTCAACTCTTTGTCCCCTCTGGCTTCATTTGCACGTCCTTCTTACAAGTTGTATCAAGCTCTGCCGGCCCCTATATAATGAGCTCAGTCTCTGCATTAATTGCCACTTAGATCTACTCCTCATTTTGCTCACATCTCTGTCCTCCCCTGTACAGTTGTTATTATTGTGAGTGCTCAGGAAGTCTCCAACCATCTAGCAGCTGTGTAATTTGAGTATAAGTGTTATTACATTTTGTTCTTGTACTGTAGAGCATAAGGTGTTGAATCGTAGGCCTAGTACAGTTTTTATGATTCATATTGTCAGCCAGTGGTAATAATAGTCTGTATCTGTAATAATATATCTTGCATTCACTGAGTATTATCTGGTATTCTCATTTTATCAGGGCTGACTTAGATAAATTTATTCTTGCTAATTTCGTGTTAATAGAGGCTGTTGCAGTTAACCATATATTTAACCTGTTTTTGCCGTTACATTATCCTTATGAGTCCTGAATGTTTTGTTGTTACTTTCAGCATTAAACTTTAACTTGTAATTTTACCTAACTCTTTTGTTCTGAACCTGGAACTTTACGGGACAGTAGTGATTTTTAGTATTCTCACTTAAAGTGTACATTATCTTTCTCTGTTCCGTAACATAAATTTGGCGACCTCTTATCAGGATATTCAGGATATTATCATAAGGATATTGCTTGATATTTTGTGACTGTGATTTATTCATGATGTCTACTATTACTACGCTTGATGAAGCCAAAGATTTTTTGTCAAATGTGCAAACAGTGTGTGATGTAGAAAACAGAACAAAGAATGAACTTAAGCTTATTGCTCAACAATTGGGAATTACTGTTCGCTCTCATCATTCTAAAGATCAAATTGTTGACATGATTAATGAAAGCTTGTTTAATGTAACACCTCCAAATGAGCAAACGCAGATTGAATTAGCTAAGTTACAGCTAGCCCTGCAGGAGGCTCGTGCTAAGGAGGCTGAATTTCAGGCAAATGCTCGTATTCAGGAGGCTCAGGCACAAATTGAACTTGCTAGGATTCAGGCAGACCATGAGTATCGCATGAAACAAGGTGGAACTGGATCATCTAGCTTTGATGATTATGATGTGGCTAAAAATGTTAAACTTGTCCCTCCTTTTAATGAATCTGATTTGACAAAGTATTTTCAGTTGTTTGAGAGGGTAGCTACAGGTTTTAATTGGCCCAAAGAGTATTGGCCAGTACTCCTTCAAACTGTTCTCACCGGTAAAGCTCAAGTAACTTATGCATCTTTGCCTCAGGATCAATCTGATAATTATGATGTAGTTAAGAGCTTGATTCTTAAGGCCTATGAGCTTGTTCCTGAAGCCTATAGAGTAAAATTTAGGACAACTTATAAGCAAGATAAGCAATCCCATGTTCAGTATGCAAAAATCAAAGAACATCTGTTAGAGCAGTGGTTAAATTCTAAGAATGTGGATTCTGATTTTGACAAATTTAAGCAGATGATTTTGCTGGAGGACTTCAAAAGGTGTATTAATAATGATGTAAGCCTATATCTTGATGAGAGAAGAATAGATAATTTGTCTGATGCTGCAGTTTTAGTTGATGAATATGTTCTCACTCACAAGAGATATTCTAGAGAAAGAAGGAAAGCTGAGAGTAAGTACGTTGCCTCTACTCAGAGTACAGGTAACAGGAAAGAGAATAAAGATGATGTTTCTCAGGAAGTAAATAAAATACCAGCTTCACCTCTAGATTTCGGAAAAGTAAATGTACTTATTGTAGTAAGCTTGGTCATACTACGGAGAAATGTTTCAGGAGACAGCGTGATGAGAACAAAAAGGAGTCTTTAACTATTCAGTCAATTGGTCTAGTGTCCACCCTTGAGAGTTCCCAGAATTCTTTAACTGAGTTAACTGAACCCGCTTTGAGGGGTAAATTAAATCCTCATGATGAAGCTCCTCTTTTGAGCAGTAACGTGGGTGACACTCTCAAGAGTTCATGTGCTAATTTCCTGTCTGATGGTTTTGTCAGTCCTCTGGACAGTAATGACAGGAAATCAGTTAAAATATATCGTGATACAGGTGCTTGCCAATCCCTTATGCTGACCAGTGTTCTAGGCTCTAATGTTAATTCCTCTGATGAAAATGTAATCTTACAAGGTGTAGGGAATAATTACTTCTCTGTCCCTCTGTGCAGAGTGAATTTAGAGTCTGGTTTTGTTAATGGTTCCGTTATGGTTGGGTTGGTTGAGACACTCCCAATGTCAGGTGTAACTTTCTTACTTGGAAATGATATTGGTGGAAGTCAAGTGTGTCCAGCTCCTCAGTTGTCTAGTGAGCCAGTGGCTGCGGCCCAGGATTGTGATGTCCCTGATGTGTTCCCTGCATGTGCTGTCACTAGGGCTAAGTCTAAAGTTACTGGTGACTTAGAGGATAATGATGATGATGATGTTATCCTAGCTGACACTTTTCTTGCTAATTTGGACCACTCACCAGATGAGGCAGTACCCCGTAGTGTTGATAATTTGTCTCGTCAAGAGTTGGTTGAGTTGCAGGTTGCTGACCCTGAGTTGAAAGGTCTAGCTAACTCTGCTTACAGTGAAGAAGAGTCAGCCGGTGCTTCTACTTGTTATTATGTAAAGTCAGGAGTACTTATGAGGAAGTGGAGACCTCCAACAGCATCAGCCGACTGTGAATGGGAGGTTGTACATCAAGTTGTCATCCCTCGTGTTTGTAGGCAGGATATCATTCGAGTGGCTCATGATACCAGTTTGGCAGACTTGAAGTGAGGAAGACTGTGGCACGCATTTTGAAACACTTCTACTGGCCAGGTATCTTCAGGGATGTTTCCTGGTATTGTAAGTCTTGTCACACCTGTCAAGTTGTGGGGAAGTGTAATCAGACCGAAAAGGTTGCACCTCTAGTTCCCATTCCTCCTTTTGAGGCGCCATTCACCCGTTGTTGGTGGATATTGTGGGCCCTCTTCCTAAGACTTCTTCAGGATTTTCTTATGTGTTGACCCTGATTGATATGGCTACTCGTTATCCTGAAGCCATTCCACTTAGAAATATCTCAGCAAAGAACGTGGTTAAGGATATGCTAGGGTTCTTCACAAAGTTTAGTCTGCCCAAGGAGGTACAGTCAGACCGGAGAAGTAATTTCATGTCAAATGTTTTCAAGCAGTCTCTGAAAGAGTTGGGCATCACCCAGATCACGTCTTCAGCTTACCATCCCCAGACCCAAGGAGCGTTGGAGAGATATCATCAAACACTCAAATCGATGCTCAAGAAATACTGTTTGGAACATCAGAAAGACTGGGATAAAGGTCTTCCATTCGTTGTATTTGCCGCAAGAGAATCTCCAAATTAATCACTGGGCTTCTCACCTTTTGAACTACTGTTTGGCCATGAAGTAAGAGGACCCCTTAAGTTACTCAAGGAATGCTGGCTGTCGGAGGAAGATGACGTCAACCTGTTGGAGTATGTGATGAAGTTCAAAGAACGGCTGTCCACTGCTTTACAGCTGGCGAGAGAGAATTTAGGAGCTGCTCAGGAGAAGATGAAGACTTGGTATGATAAGAAGTCCAGGTTACGCCACTTTCAGCCAGGAGATCAGGTTTTGATTCTGCTACCAGTGCATGGGCAACCTCTTCAAGCCAAGTTTAGTGGTCATTATTTCGTGGAGAAGAAACTCAGTGATGTCAACTATGTCATCGCCACACCAGATCGTAGAAAGAATGAGCAACTTTGTCACATCAACATGCTAAAGTTATATCACAGGCGGGACGAAAATAACCCAGTCTGCACTGTAGCTGTTCCACCCGAGTCTGCAAGTGAAGTTCTCCCATGCAGCATGAGCCTGAGTGATAGTTTGGGGAAGAATCCTGATATCATAAATGATCTCCAGACTAAGCTTTCTCATCTAGCTCCCGAGGAAAGGCAGGAGTTTTCGGCATTACTGCAGGAGTACCCGCAAGTGTTCCGTGCCACTCCAGGAAGAACCACTGTGTTGATGCATGATGTCGATGTTGGAGACGCAAAGCCAATTAAATTGCCTCCTTACCATGTGAACCCAGTGAAAGTTCCTCTCATCGAGAAGGAGCTTGGCTACCTGTTGGACCACAAGATGGTTGAGCCCTGTCAGAGCGAGTGGAGTTCTCCTGTCACTCTAGTCCCTAAGCCAGGTGGGTCACAGCAGCTTTGCATCGACTACAGATGTGTTAATCAGATAACCAAAACAGACACTTACCCTCTCCCTCGCGTGGAAGATTGCATAGACAAGATCGGAAAGGCTAGGTACATAAGTAAGTTTGATTTGTTAAAGGGATACTGGCAAGTACCTATGACTGAACGTGCTAGGGAGTTCTCATGTTTTGTAACACTAGGAAAGACTTTTGCATGTTCTGTAATGCCATATGGTATGAAGAATGCACCAGCCACATTTCAGAAGCTCATGAATGTTGTAACAGAGGGTTTGGCAGGGTGTGTTGTTTATATTGATGATGTATAAATCTTCAGTGACAACTGGAAAGATCACCTATGCCATGTCAGTAAATTTCTTGAGCATTTGGTTCAGGCTAATCTTGTAGCTAATTTATCAAAGTGTGAGTTTGGTCAAGCTAAAGTTCAGTACCTTGGGTATGTAATTGGTGATGGACATGTTGCACCACCAGGAGCTAAGGTTCAGGTTATAAGTGATCTTCCCAGACCTAAAAGTAGGAAAGAGCTACAAAGATTTTTGGGAATGGTAGGTTATTACAGGAGATTTGTTCTTAACTTTTCAATTCTTGTATCACCACTTACAGACCTACTGAAAAAGGAAGTTATATTTGTCTGGACCGATAACTGTGAATCCTCTTTCAGCAAGCTTAAAGCTATCCTATTAAGTCAGCCAGTGCTCGCTACCCCAAATTTTGCTAAGCCTTTTAAGATGGCTGTTGATGCAAGTGAAACAGGAGCTGGGGCTGTTTTGCTGCAAGAGGATGATCAGGGTATTGACCATCCTGTACCTTATTACAGTAAGTTCACTCCACCTCAAAAGAACTACTCAACTATTGAGAAAGAGCTTTTGGCCTTGATTTTGGGTTTACAGCATTTTTCATTTTATTTGTGTTCTGGTTTTGACCCCATAGTCATTTATACCGATCATAACCCACTGAAATTCCTTAGTAAGTTTAAAGATAAAAATCAGAGATTGACAAGATGGAGTCTACTTCTTCCAGAGTATTCATTAGACATACAACATGTCAAGGGGAAAGAAAAGGTTATTGCAGATTGCTTATCTAGACTTTAGACAGATTGTTTTAGAGTAATAAGAAATTTCCTTTGTAAATTTCTTTTTCTTTGTGGGGAGGTGTTACATAGCCTATGATTTCATCATCCTTTGTGTAATTCTAACGTGCAGTATGCTGCATGTTTGATCACGAGCGTGTTCTACCTCACTCCCCCCCTCCTCCCTTATAGTAGAGTAAGTCGTTCTTTCTGTTCTTCAGAGCAGGAGTGTCAACTCTTTGTCCCCTCTGGCTTCACTTGCGCGTCCTTCTTACAAGTTGTATCAAGCTCTGCCGGCCCCTATATAATGAGCTCAGTCTCTGCATTAATTGCCACTTAGATCTACTCCTCATTTTGCTCACATCTCTGTCCTCCCCTGTACAGTTGTTATTATTGTGAGTGCTCAGGAAGTCTCCAACCATCTAGCAGCTGTGTAATTTGAGTATAAGTGTTATTACATTTTGTTCTTGTACTGTAGAGCATGAGGTGTTGATTCGTAGGCCTTGTAAAGCTTTTGTGATTCATATTGTCAGCCAGTGGTAATAATAGTTTGTATCTGTAATAATATATCTTGCATTCACTGAGTATTATCTGGTATTCTCATTTTATCAGGGCTGACTTAGATAAATTTATTCTTGCTAATTTCGTGTTAATAGAGGCTGTTGCAGTTAACCATATATTTAACCTGTTTTTGCCGTTACATTATCCTTATGAGTCCTGAATGTTTTGTTGTTAGTTTGAGCATTAAACTTTAACTTGTAATTTTACCTAACTCTTTTGTTTTGAACCTGGAACTTTACGGGACAGTAGTGATTTTTAGTATTCTCACTTAAAGTGTACATCATCTTTCTCTGTTCCGTAACAAATATATATATATATATATATATATATATATATATATATATATATATATATATATATATATATAGATAGATATAGTCTTATGATTTTCTTTTATATATTTCTGTACTAATTGTCAGACACCATAGCATTCTCATATGAAACAGATAAAGTGTAATAATGATTGCTTCATCTGGTGAAGCCCAGGGACTCTCAAAACTTGTTTGTGTGTGTGTGTGTGTGTGTGTGTGTGGTTGCACTGAATTCGTTGAATCCCTGATCATAGGTAGTAATGAATCTCCTTTATTACTAATTCATCAGTTTTATGTTCTAGATACACTTAGTCAGTAAGCGAGATTAGGATTTTTTGATTTGTGCCATTATTGTAACCCAGCATGATCTTGGGGTGAAGCTGATTCCGGCATCAGAACCACCCTTAAGATAGAGATAAACTACGCCCACATTCACACATAACTGGACATAAGCACTCAAAGCTAATATTTATTGATATATGGTGCTAGTGCGAGTGTACATTATCACGTCGAGAAATACGTCAGGATTTTGCAAGCCTTCTGCTCTTGATCCACGATTAGAGCTGATTATGTCTGACAGCAGCCTGATTAATTCGTAATCTGGATTTAAAAAAAAAAAAGTCTTGTATCCAGAATGCGTAACTATGGGCTAATTCTCTCGTATGGTTGTCATTCTTAGTTTGCCTGTCCTGGTTTCCCATCAACAAGGATTAAAGCGACAGAAACAAAGAACATCCCAAACCAATTGTAATTTGTATTATAAATTCAAATCTGTAATTGGAGGTAAGTGGTGGCGACCATCATCCACTCACTTGATGTAGTGCTGCCTACTTCTTCCATTACCTTTATCTTTTTTTTTTCTTTCCTGTCTGCCCTCATCTCTTCCTGTTCCTCCCATCTTTCCTATCACTTTTTATTACTCTTCTTTTCTTTTCAGGTGACTTTACATATAGTGACAAAAGTAATAGCTTCCTGTAAGCCAGGAAACCATTTACAACGCTGGGTGGTAACCATACAACCAACCCATATGAGTTCCCTACGTGTCAACAAGTGTGTTGGCGGAGGGTTTCTGCTCCTCTCTGTAAAACAACTAACTGAAAGACAAACAGCCACCCCTTACAGGATTATGGCGTCTGGCGATAGATGGATAGCTGGTTACACATCTTTCAGCCTCACACACAGGAGGGCATCAGGCTGCCCTCTTTACACAACACACACATCTACATTATATTACATTACCTTAAACCAGCTATCCTCTCTCCAAAAAAACACCGATTTTCCCATTGCATATCATACCCATTCCACAACACATCCCTGTTCTCCCCCCTATAAAAAGAACTATGGCTGCTGCTATACTGGGAATCAGTGCGGTGGTTTCTCGGGTGATCACCACCGGCATGGCTGGGTTGTCTGCACAGGGCCCTCCCGGTTGTCATCAAGCGACTGTGCCACCTCCAGTGTTGCGGTGCCCTAAATCTGCCCGTCAGTGCAGAAAAATTTTCTTTTGCATTATTTGGGAACTTCACTCCAACATCAACTCTGTTCAAAATTTTCTCCAGTTTGAATCCCTTGATCTGCTATTTCTGACAGAGTCACAAGTAAGCTCCACCTCTGATTTAGTTACATTTAATTTTCCTGGTTATATCTTGATTTAAAATTTCAGATCCAAAGGAGGCGTATATTGCCTTGCTAAATCAGAAATTGCCCTGGAGGAGATTACTAAATTTAATCGTCCTTATTTCGACTATTCCATATACAAATTAAATTCTTTTGGTAAAATTAAGTATTTTTGTTGTGTTTATCGTTTCCCTAATGCCCCTTCAGAGCCGAATTTATTTTACTCTGTCTTCACAACTAAGTGTCCCCAACATTAATACTGCATCATAAATTACTATTCTGGGTAATTTTAATGTCCATAATGTCGAATGGCTCACTTACTCAGCCAGAACTGATGACTCTGGTCTTGAATGTGAGCTATTTGTAGACTCATTTAATCTCACCCAGTTATTCAGTCAACCCACCCGTGTACCAGACAACCCTGATCAAAATCCCCACCTATTGGACTTGTTTCTAACAACCAATTCAGATAATTATAATGTTGAAGTGAAGTCCCCCCTCGGATCCTCGGATCACTGTCTGATTCAAGCCACCAGTTTCACACCTACAACACCCTCCTGCTCTGAACCTGTCGTGATGACTAAATGGCACTACGACAGGGCAGACTGGGAGGGACTTAAAAATTTTCTCATGGATGTTCCTTGGACCTCCTTTTTCTCCCATGATGCAAATTCCACATTGGGCCACATACAGGATTTCATTACAGTCGGCATGGAAACATTCATTCCCCATCATAATTACAGAAAAAAATATAATTCTCCTAAATGGTTTGACCACAATTGTGCTAGAGTAACAGAACATAAAACAATAGCCTATGACACTTATACAAGGACCAAAACCAAAGAAGCCTTTAACTATTATAAAAATATCAGAAACCATGCCAAAACTATTATCAATCTTTCTAAATCAAACTTTCTACATAGACAAGCTAACAAACTACTAAACAATCCAAATGATAAAATATTCTGGTCAACCCTTAATTCATTCAAAACTTACTACTAAACCCTTAAATCATTTAAAACTTACTTCACTACCACTTCTTCCATTCCACCGTTACAGTCCCCCAATGGAAATCTAGTAAGTGACCCACGTGGAAAATCCAACCTTCTTGTTGACATTTGTTTCAACAAACTCAACCCTAAATTCAGAAAATTACAATATTCCTGTACTTGATTTTGATTCCCCGCAAATACCTCCTTTCATGATTCACACCAGATATGTACAAGCCGTATAACAGAATCTATCAGAAGACAAAGCCACTGGTCCAGATGAAATTCCTTCAATAGTACTTAAAAATTGCTCCTCAGTGTTGGCTCCTGTATTAGCAAAATTTATCCGCTTATGCATCCGTATCTCAATTTTTCCAGCCCCTTGGAAAGAAGAAAATATCCATCCTGTTCCTAAAAAGGGGACAACTTCTGATCCACCAAACTATAGATCAATTGCAATAACTTCCGTTCTCAGTAAAGTTTTTGAGACACTAATTAACAAGTCAAGCATCTAGAAATCAATAAATTGATCAATAATCGGCAGTATGGATTTAGACAGGAACGTTCAACTGTATATATTCTTTGCCTTCTTACCCATGAGATTAACAAAACAATAGACCAACATGGTGAAACACAGACAGTAGCACTTGATATTTCAAAAGCATTTGACAGAGTATGGCACCAGGCATTATTGTCTAAGATGTCACACTATGGCCTTGCATCACTGGTTCCTCTAATTTCTTCTTACCTTCATAGTAGAAAAATACGTGTCATGGTAGATGGAATTTATTCTCATTTTCATTCCATAAATGCTGGCGTACCTCAGGGATCAGTTTTGGTACCAACCTTCTTTCTCATTCATATAAATGACCTCCTATCTGTCACGCGCAACCCAATACAGTACACTCTTATGCTGATGACTCGACCCTTCATAGTTCTTTCACATTTAGTACCTCCTTTACACAGTTTGATATATTAAATTCCCAAAAAAACACAGCAGTTTCTCTGAACCAGGACCTTTCTAAAATTAATCAATGGGGACAAAAAAATCTGGTCTCAATTAATGCTCAGAAAACTAAATACATTAGTTTCTCCAACAGAAAGAATCCCTCAGACTCTCACATAATTTTAAATGATGTCAGCATTCCCATATCCACTACAATTGATATCCTAGGTGTTACTCTAAACCCCAGCCTAAGCTGGACAGCTTATGTTAAATCCCTTGCTATAAATGCTTCTAAAAAACTGGGACTTATGTACAGAGTTCGTGAGTTCTTCACTGACGAGCAGATGGCCACAATATACAAAAGTCATGTCTATCTATCTATCTATAGCCCGACGTCCTAATCCCGCAAAGGGTGGCCGCAGACAAAACGCCTCCAAGTCGCTCTGTCACCCACCATTTGACTACCCTCCCCCCAACTCACCCCCACCTCCCTCATATACCTCTCAACTCCATCCCTCCACCTCATCCTCGGTCTACCTCTCCCTCTCCATCCCTCCACCTCACCTACATACACCCTCTTAGTCAGTCTTTCATTCTCCATTCTCTTCACATGTCCAAACCACCTCAGTGTATTTCTCCTAATCTTCTCATGTGCATCAAAATAAAGCCATTAGATTAATCAATAATCCTGCCATAATGCAGGACCTTCCTCCGTTATCAGCACATAGAGATGTTGCTTGTTTAGCACTATTTTATCGATATTTTTACCGTAAGTGCTCTAGTGAGCTGGCTTCAATTGTGCCTCCCCTTCACATTTTCTCGCGAAATACTCGGGCAGCTGGGAGCGCCCATGAACTCACACTCTCTCCCCCACAGTGCAGAATCTCTGCTTATCCAAATTCATTTATCCCCAGAACTACTACTCTCTGTAATTCACTTCCAGGGAGTTGCTTCCCACATACAGTTAATCCTCTCGATTTTAAATCCAATTGTTATAAGTATTTTATGAATGGAGGATGCCTTTAGGCACATGGACTTATTTTTTTTCCTTTGTTTTTCCTTCCTCCATTCGTTATAACTGAAAAAAAAAAAACTAATTAACATATTGTCATACAAGTTTGAAGAAAATATAATTCTTTTTTTATATATATATATATATATATATATATATATATATATATATATATATATATATATATATATATATATATATATAAGCCTTAGGGGAAATAAGGAATAATTCAAAAAACAAATTACACTGAAAATCACTTTTCCCATGTGAACTATCTATCTATATACCTAGGCTGCTTCCCCCAAGGAAAGGGAGGTAGCCGAGACAGGACGACACACTCCCCATTCACTCATCCATTCAAACACATTCATTCGCATCTTAGCCCCAAAGGGGAGAACGGACAGATCCTCACCGCACCACACCGCACAAGGGTCAACTGTGCAATGCAATCAGTGACATCCGCAGCAAGGCCCGACAGCAGAACTGGTTTACCCCTGCCACATCATAACAGACCCATCCCCTTACCAGCACCTGACCTGACTAGCTGATCAGACCAAATGCGGGAGAATATCCCCTCAGGGCTGCGTCATCACTTATTCGTTCACAATTTCTCTCCATTTATTTCTGTCACGCATAGCCACTCTTCCTTGCTCAACAGACATCCCTCTCGCATCCAACGCTCTCTTCACACTGTCCATCCATCCTATTCGTGGTCATCCTCTCAACCTTACACCTCTCACATCAGATCTAGTTATCTTTTTCACCAATCGCTCATTATCCATTCTCTCCATATGCCCAAACCATCGCAACACCCTCTGCTCAACTCTACCAGCCATCTCCCGAAGAACACCAGTTCTTCGCACTTCATCATTTTGCACCCGATCCATACGCGTCACTCCACACATACTCCTCAGACACCTCATCTCCATTACATTCAAACTTTTCCTCTCTGCTACACCCATATTCCATGTTTCAGCCCCATATAACGCAGTCGGTACCACAACACTCTCATACAGCCTTCTCTTTACATCCATTCTAAACGAACGACATTTAAACACTTTTTTCATTCCTCCCAGCACCTTTCCTACTTCATTTATTCTAAACTTCACTTCTGCATCTATTCTTCCATCCACAGCAACATGTGACCCTAGATATTTAAAACAATCTGCCTCCTCAAGCAACTCACCATTCAAAACTATATTCATCCCCCTACCGTCTATCAACCTCGTACACTTCATCACTTTACTCTTATTCTCATTTACTTTCAATTTCCTCCTTTCACACACCCTTCCAAACTCCTCTACCAACTGTCTTAATCTCTCCTCTGAATCAGTTACCAGTGCAGTATCATCTGCAAACAGCAGCTGCTTCAGACTCCACTCTCCACCATCAACATTCACCAGACTCAGACCTCCACCTAAAACTCTTGCATTCACTTCCCCTACAACACCATCCATGTAAATATTAAACAACCAAGGCGACATCACACATCCCTGTCGCAGCCCCACTCTCACGGGAAACCAATCACTCACAGCATTTCCCACTCTTACACACGCTCTACTATTTACATAAAAACTTTTCATCCCTTTTAGTAACCTACCATCAAGTCCATACAATCTTAAAACAGTCCACAAAGCCTCCCTATCAATTCTATCATACGCTTTCTGTAAATCCATAAATGCCCAAAACACATCCTTGCCTTTCGATAAATACTTTTCACATACTTGTCTCACAGCAAACACCTGATCAACGCATCCCCTCCCTCTCCTAAAGCCACACTGTTCATCACCAATCACTCCCTCTGTACCCTCTCTAACTCTCATAATTAACACTCTACCATACACCTTACCTACAACACTCAACAGACTTATACCCCTAAAGCTAGTACATTCATACTTATCACCCTTGCCTTTATACAACGGGACCACACAAGCACTTGCCCAGTCAATTAGCACCATACCTTTCTCAAAGCACACATTCAACAATCTTACTAACCAGTCAACAATAGTCACTCCACCACCCTTCAGGCATTCCACAGCACACCCATCCATACCTGCAGCTTTCCCTGTTTTCATTTCCTTTACTGCCTTCTTCACTTCCTCCTTCGTGATCAAAGAATCATTTAACTCTCCCAACACATTTATTCCTTGCACCCTTCCATCCGCCACAATCTCAGCCACCCTTTCCTCCTTTCAAAATACTCTGCCCATCTCTTTCTTACTGCATCCATTTCAATTAACATCCTTCCATCCTCTGATTTTACTCGTTCTTCCTTCCCAGACTCTCCCTTTCGCACCCTTTTCACCTCCTTCCAAAACATTTTCTTATTCTGTTGAAAATTCTCTGTCAGCCGCCTACCCCACCTCTCATCTGCTGCCACTTTAGGATCACGTACATCATTAATATTATTTCATTAGGAACTGTCAGTTCGGTTTTGCTCCTGTATACACATGAGACAAGGACAAATGGAACACTCGCCAAGGCATGAGAGTAAGGCATGCTTCAAAACTAGGAACCTTCCGACAATCAAACCACTGCTCGAGAGGGGCAAGGCGGGTGTGGTGGGGCGTGAGAATGGACGATTAACCTGCCCTCTATTGGCAGATATTAAATTTATCCTGTCCATTTTTTTTTCTTAGTTTTCACAACTTTACTATACCATTTTGGTAGGCAAGTATACAAACCAGGTTAAACGAATCCGTAAGTTTTGATACGTTTTCTCTCATAAACCACTGGGTAAAGATCCATGACGACGCGCCACTGATACAAGCGCGATGAGGACTCTACCACCTCGATTCTGAACAAGGTGTCCTCGCTCAGTTTGTCAGCAACTGTGTAATACATACCTAAACAATGTACTGCACAGCAACCGACACGATCAAAGACGTTAAGGCTTCGGCGTCGCTAAGAAGAAAAGTATGATGATGATGATGATCTGTTTCTATTTTGAGATGATGATCTATTTCTATTTTGAGATGATGATGATCTATTTCTATTACGAGATAATGATGATATTGATGGTGATGATATTATTCCTATTTCGAAATGGGGCAGCAACTGTTGTTGCCGCTGGTGGTGGTGGTGGTGATGATATTATGATGATGATGATGATGATGATGATGATGACCTTTTTCTGTTACGAGATGATGATCATCATCATCATGATCATGATGATGATCATGATGATGATGTAGACCAGTTTCTATTATGGGATGATGATGATGATGATGGCCAGTTTCTTGACGTTAGCCATTATTTTTTTTTCTTTTTAATATTGATGCACTGGAACACGAAAATGGTGATACTGATTGTGATGCTAATCGCAACAATAACTAATGGTATTGATAACTGTAAAAATAATATTAGGCCCATTCATACTACTTTCTCTTTCCAGCCCTTCCCCACGCCCCCTCACCCCCACACCACATCAGAGTGCATCACCCCGCCATCCACAATCGATTTCATGAATTATATGTCGCAACTCACGCTCCACCCCTGTCCTCTCCTCCCACACGCTGTGATCCTCTCAGTTACCCCTTCTGCCTTCCCTAGGGCTTAGGAGTCTTCCTGGGACAGCCGTACTATGTATTCTGTATGAACGGTGGGTAACAACGGACATCTAGTGAAGTGACAAGGTGTGTATGGCGCCATTTGTTGTCTGCAGGACTGATAGGCATCAGGGAATGGATCACCTCCGTCATGCCCCGAGATGAATGGAGAGAGAGGGAGAGAGAGAGAGAGAGAGAGAGAGAGAGAGAGAGAGACCGCAAATGCTTCTTTAGTGAGTTCATAAAAAATGATGCAAATATTGGTTCTTTTGAGTAGCCTATTTTACATTTTGTCATTTCCCCTTCTTACTTTCTTTTGAAATATTCCACTTATATCGATTTTTTTCCTCTTGCAGATATTTTCATCGTCTTAGTCTTCTGCTTATCCTTTTCTTGCATCTCAGTCTTTCTTCTTCTTCTTCTTCTTCTTCTTCTTTCTCCTCCTCCTCCCTTTCTTCCTCTTGTCTTCCTCCTCCTCTTCTTCCTCTCGTCTTCTTCATTCTTCGACTTTTCTTTATCTTGTTTTCTTCCTCCTCTTTCTTCATCTTCCTTCTTCTTGTTTTTCATTTCTTTTCCTTCTTCTTCTTCCTCATCGTCTCTTTTCCTTAATTTTCTGCTTCGTCTCTTCTTCCTCTTTGTTTTCGTCTCTTCTCCTTCCTCTTCCTGTTCGTCTCTTTTTTCGTCAGCGTCTTTTCTTCTTCCTCACCTCTTTTTCCTCTCCTCTCTCTTCTTTCTTCTTCTTCCTTTTCTTCTTCTTCCTCATCCTCTTCTTCCTCCTATTCTTCCTCTTTTTCTTCTTCCCCTTCTTCCTCTTCCCCTTCTTCCTCTTCTCCTTCTTCCTCTTCTTTTTCCTCTTACTTTTCCTCTTTCTCATCATTTCTTCTTCTTTCTCACTTTCTTCCTGTTATTCCTCCTCCTCTTCCTCCTCTACATCTTCTTCCTCCAATCCACGGGAAAATGCCTTTCGGCCCCTGGCAAGATGAAACAATAAATCAAACCGAATATTGCTTCAGGTCTTCTCTTTCATTCTTTCTCTCCTCCTCCTATTCTTCTTCCCCCTCCTTCTCCTATTTCTCCTCTTCATATTCCTCCTCCTCCTTTTATTCATCATCATTATCTTTTTGTTCTACACATTCTTTGCTCATCTTCATTTAATTTCGTATCATCAATACTCAGCTTTCTCATTTTTATTTCCCGTCGGTATAATTCTCAGTTTATTTTCTTTCATTTTTTTTTTGTCTTGTTTTCTCTCCTCCTCCTACTCCTCCTCCTCCTCCTTAAAGAATGAATTAACGCAAGTATTGCTTCATTCTGCACACAAATTGCCAGTGAAGCTGAAGACAAATGTTATTCTATACGGGACATTCCTTACACAGATCAGGTCATTTCCTACCAGACCCCGACGGGGAAGGAAAGTGTTATGAAGTTATCTATCTGTCTATATATATATATATATATATATATATATATATATATATATATATATATATATTTACGTGTCAGACTCTGGGCAAAGGCTCCAGGGCCTATTTCTCGGGGGCAGCGACCTATCCCAAGGCCCAGTAGTCCTCCTGCACCTCAATATGTCATCACTTCGGCGCTAACACCCACCATCCATATTGAATACATGCTAGGGCTGTCTCATACAGGATTGGTGTATTGGTATTAGCGGGGGTATTTTTACAATATGTCAGCGGGTCATCTGGTAGTTCAGTAAAGTCTGCTTTTTTAGGAAATTCAAATCCTTAAACTGTTCCCTGCTCCAGCCGGGATTCGATCCTGGGTCCATTAGGACCACAGGCCGCCTCTCTACGGATTCGGCCACCGCCTCTATGTATGTATGTATGTATCTATCTATCTATCTATCTATATATCTATATCTATCTATCTATCTATCTATCTATCTATCTATCTATATATATATTGGTTGCAAAATTGAGAATCGTGCCTCCTCCCGTCCCTCCTAAACAAAAGGATTGAGGGAATTTGGTGGTGGTGTCGACGGTGGTGGTTGTGCTGTTGTTCTGCAGAGAGCCAGATGGAGTGAATTTCTTCCCCTGTTCTCATTGGCTAGAAGATGCTAGAGGTAGCTGGATTTTTTTTTTTTAAATAAAATTTTCCATTATTACTTAAGGCACATATAGGCTCGAAATTGACGGTTAACTCATAAAGGACCAAGATACCGAATATATATATATATATATATATATATATATATATATATATATATATATATATATATATATATATATATATATATACATATAATATATCACGAAAGTTGATCTTTACCTGTGTCTTAAAGATATTCCAACACTGACCTTTCCATTGATGTTTGAGAACGGAATAGTTCATTTCCCATCGATTTTTTTTCAGATTCAAGGTCTCACAATCGTACGTCATAGATGGAATTTTACATTCGTTATATACCTTTCGTTTCATACATATTGGCAAGCTGCTTTTCATGATGGCTCTATGTTTACCGAAAGTTTTCCACCCAATTGTAATGCATCTTTTTATTTTGCTATCATGTTCTTTCGTTAGTTTTAGTATTTGGCCCAAGTAACTGAAATCATCTTCATCAAGAATTTCTTTGCTAATTCACGCCCTTTCGTGTATTTGGATTAAATATTAATTTAGTTTTACTCCAGTTCATATTTAGCCCTACTTTGACACTTTCTCTGTTAAAGTCATTTAACTTTTCTTGCAATGTCTCTACTGTTTCTAAGATTAGGACAATATCACCTGCAAATCTTAAATGGTTTAGGTTTTGTCCATCCATGTTTTCTCTTTTGTTTTCCCAGTCTAACTTTCTGAAAATACTTTTTAGGTATGCTGTAAAATTTTTGGTGAAATTCATCTCCCTGACGCACGCCCTTCTCATTAATAAATTTCCCCGAGTCTTTATGTAATTTAGCTGTAGCAGTTCTCTCTTCATACATGTTTTCGAGCAGATTTATGATGGTCATGTTTAATCCTTGTTCTCACAATGAATTTTAATTGCTGTGTGCTCCACTAGTCGAAAGCCTTTTTGTAATCAACAAAACCTAAGCACACTGGTTTATTATATTCTTTAGTCTTCTCAATTAGTCGATTCCTGTGTGTAGATGATCGGTAGTCGAATACCCGCTTAAGAATCCTGTTTGTCCGGGAAGTTTGTTTTCTTTCAAATTTGTTGTTATGCTGTTTGGAAGGAAATTAATGAAGTTTGTAAATAACTAATAATAGGCTAATGGGTCGATGGATGCTGAGGTCTTTTGAGTCGCCTATTTTGTAAAGTAAAATAACTTTTGCATTACACCATATTCGGGAATTTTCCTTTTTTTTTTTCTTTTTTTGGATACACTGAGTAAATAGGTGTGCCAGCCTGTTTTGTGCTTCTACTCCGGTATTCGACAGTAAATCTGCTACTATTCCATCTTCTCCTGGGTTTTCCCTCTCTTCATAGTTTTAAGAGAAATGTTTACATCATCTGCTGTTACCACACATATTTCAATTGTGTCACCTGAAAACATAGCTGTTTGTACTACTGTCTTTGACACATACAGTTCTTTGCAGAATTCTTCCGCCTTCTTCACAATCTTATCTTTGCATTTAATGACGTCAAGATTTTTGTTTTTCAGTGATATCATTTATTGCTTTCCTAGTGCCATTTCACTTCGGACTTGTTTCAGGTTTTCCCATTTTGGTGGTTTCTTTGGTCTGATCCATCTTTCTCTTCCCATCTCATTCTTTCTCTCTCTCTCTTGAGCTTGTTTAATTCTGCTCGTTCTATTTCGACTTTTTTGTTTTTTATTTTTATTTCCTTCCTTCTTTTCATGAACTCAAGATTCTGTTCTTAATACTTCTTGGATTTGGCTGTAAAAGCTTTCCCTACTACCTTCGCTGATTCTCTTAGCACTTGTGTTAGTCGCCATTCAACTAATCAGAGTTAAACTCATCATAACTTAGAGCCTGAAATCTGTTCGTTATTTCTAATTTATAGGCTGCTTTGTTTTTGCTTAGTTTTATTGGGAATGTTTTTATTTTTCATCACCTTTCTTTCACATCTGAAATTGAATCTGGCTGTGGAACCCAGCGTTGCATGGTCGCTTCCTATAGTTATTTTGTTGATGACCGTGACATTAATGACTGTGTTAAGCTTATCGGTTATAATGAAGTAAGTTTAATTTTTTGTTTCTCCACTTGGACTTCTCTAAGTCCAATTTCTCCCTGCTCTTTTGTGAATGAATGTGTTCAATATTCTCGTGTTATTCATTTCAGCAAAATTTACCACCAGTTGTCCTCTTCCATTACCGTTTCCCGCTCCAAATTTTCCCACACATGTTTCTCCATTTTCAGTTTCCCAGTTTTTGCATTGAAGTCTCCCATGAGTATTAGATATGTGGTCTTCTCTTCTATAATCTGGGAGATGTCATCATAGAATGTTTCTACTTCTTCATCTTAGTTTGAAATGTAGGTGTTTACTTTTGTACTTCTCTCAGGTTGTATTTTTTGCCTAATCTAATTACAATCCATGTTACTGTGTCGGGTAGGCTGCTGAATTTAACAGTGTTCTCTGCAAGATTTCTGTTAATTAGAAATCCTGCACCACTAACTCTTTCATTTGTCCTTCCTCTGTAGTAAAATACTTGGTTGCTGTCGTGAAGCTGATTATTTTTTCTTTTATGTGGATCTCACTCAAACCTACAATATCCCAGCTAATGTTTTCTATACTAGTCATTAAGGTAACAAGTTTGTAATCTTCTGTGAGGCTTCTTACATTGTGTGTATAGAGCTTCGTGGATATGAGTTTGATTAATGTCCTGGTCTCTAATTTGCCGAGACAGTGCCTACTCACTTTCGACGGCACACTGCCTGTAAGCACAGGAGGCGATGCAGTTGGACCTTTAGTACACGATGGCCCAACAGGAACTTCCATCAAATCATTTGCAATAAAATTCATATATGGTTTGGATGACTGTGGTGAATAATCTCACCTCCCTGCCACAGCGTCTGATGAGATGCAACCTTTGTGCCACCTTTTTCAGTATATTCGGTGGTGCCCTATATATCTATAGGGGGTCCCATGGTCCACGTCGACTAAGGCAGTACCTACAATAGCATACCTGCAAGGCCTTCCCCTATACGCCAACCGGGGATGCGCCAGGTAGCAGTGGGATCCTGCCCTACCTATGTATACCGGGAGAGTGGGGGTATGTCTGACCACTACCCAGTGGAGGGAGAGATGAGAGTAGGTATGAGGTGGGTGAGAGCTGGGAGAGTTGGGTGTGGCAGGGAGGTTTTGAAAGTGAGTTGGATAAAAGAAAGAAAAGAGTACGAAGTATCGTGAGATGCTGAAAGAGGAGTGAACGTAGTGAAAGATTAGGAAAATGGCGGCATGGAGGAGGAATGGCAGTTGTTTAAGAGTTCTGTGGTGATGTATGTGGAAGAGGTGTATGGTGTGAGAGAAGTGGGTGGTGGTTTAAGAAAGAGAAGTGATTTTTTTTTTTTTACAAGAAGGAAGGAACCAAAGGCAAGAGGCCCACAAACCATTCCTTCCAATATAAAAAGCAAAAACAATACAAAATAGTGCCAAATTCAAGATCCATTCATTTCGAGATACCTGGGCACACTGCGTTTGAAAGACTGGAGATCATTGAAATTAGGAAAAACAAACAGAGGGAGACAGTTCCAGAGTTGACCTGTTGCATAAATGAAGGACTGGGAGTAACAGTTAACTCTTGCATTAGAGAGTTGGACAGAAAAGGGATGAGAGTTTGTTGCTAGACGGGTGCTACACGCCCATCGTAGAGGTGGAGGGATGCAAGCAGACAGTTCATGGAAGCAGAGACCATTGAAGTAGTGATAGAAAAGAGATATATAAACATGCAACGGTGCAGTGAAGAGACAGAGATTTGAGGGAGCCAGTAAGAGAAGGAGAGTTCATGAGACGAAAAGCCTTTGACTCCACCCTATTGAGAGAAGACCTGTATGTGCGGAGCCTTCCCACACATGAGAGTTGTACTCTACACAGGGACGAATAAAACCCGTGTATAAAAGTCAACAACTGTGCAGGGGTAAAGAAGGTATGGAGTTGGCTTAGCACACCGAATCTCTTGGAAGCAGATTTTACAAGAGAAGCAATATGATCTTTCCAAGATAAGTCCCGAGTGAATGAAACACGAAGCATGTTCAGAGATGATGCAGGATTGAGCTGGATATTATTAAACATTAGTGGGCACTCCTGTGGAAGACTGTGTCGGGATGATAGGTGTAACAACTGAGTTTTTGATGCGTTAAAGATAAGATTATTTTTACCCTAGTCAGATATACGAACCAAGTCAGAGATTAGGTTTACCATAGCCTCATCCCTTCCTTTTTGAACTAACTGCTGAGATGGACATTGCGGAAACCGAATGGAAAGGTGAAGGGTGGAATCATCAGGGTACAAGTGGACAGGGTTAGACGTACAACTTAGAAGGTCATTGATGAATAAAACGAAGACAGTTGGTGAGAGGACAAGCCCTGAGGAACACCACTGTTGGTAGATCTAGGAGAAGAACAATGGCTGTCTACAACAGCGGCTATAGAACGACCAGAAAGGAAGCTATAGATGAAGGCTGATAGAAGGATAGAAACTGTATGAGGGTAGTTTGGAAATTAAAGATTTATGCAAGACTCGATCGAAAGGCTTTGATATGTCAAGTGCGATGGCAAAGCTTTTGCCAAAGTCCCGAAGGAAGATGACCAGGAGTCTGAAAGGTAGGTGAGAAGATCGCCAGTGGAGCGTCCCTGACGGAACCCATACTGACGATCAGAAGGATGGTTGTGATAGGAAAGATGCCTTAAGATTTTTCTATTAAGAATAGACTCGAAATCTTTTGAGACACAAGATGTTAAAGCAATTGGACGATAGTCAGACGGTTAGGAATGGTCACCCTTCTCTGGGACTGGCTGAATGAGAGCAAACTTCCAGCAAGAAGGAAAGGTACAAGTTGACAGACAAAGGCGAAAGAGTTTACCTGGGCAGGGTGTAAGCACAGAAAACAGTAGTTTGAGGACAACAGGAGGGACCCCATCATACCCATATGCCTTGTTAGTATTAAGGCCAGTGATAGCAGAAAATACATCAGCTGAAGAAATTGTAATGTCAGCCATGAGGAAGTCAGAGGGGAGAAGTGTTAGAGGAACAGCACTGGAATCGTCTAAGGTGGAACTGAAAGAGAAAGTCTGAGCGAAGAGATCTGCTTTATCAGTAGAAGATATAGCTACTGAGCCATCAGAATAGAAAAAAGGAGGGAAGGATGATGAGGTAAAGTTGTTAGAAAGGTTTTTGGCAAGATGCCAGAAGGAGCGGGAAGAATTCGAGTTGGAGAGATGGGAGCATTTAGTATGGATGAAATCATTTTTAGCAGAGTGAAGAACAGACTTAGCACGATTCTGGGCAGAAACAGAAGTAAGATGTGATCCAGGGGTGAGTTGGTTCTGGTACCTTTTATAGGCCCTCTCCTTGTTGTGGACAGCATTAGAACAAGCGTGATTAAACCAAGGTCAAGGTAATAGGGTTGTGATTGGAGGAGCCCAATGGAGAGGAAAGATTAACAGTGTAAGCAGATGGATTAGTTGTAAGGAAGAGGTCACTTATGTTGGAGCTCTCTCCAAGGCAGTCAGGGATACGGGTAGGGTGCTGTACAAGCTGCTCTAGGACATTAAGGATAGAAAAGATGTAGGCTTATTCACCAGGTGGATCAGTGAAAGGAGAGGAGAGCCAAAGATGGTGGTGAACATTGAAATCTCCTAGAATGGAGATTTCAGAGAAAGGAGAAATGGATAGAATGTGTTCCATCATAGAAATAAGATTGTCAAACAATTTTTCATAGTCATAGAATTAGGAGATAAGTAAATAGAGTGGATATATATAGTCAGAGAATGACAAGAAAGCCGAAGCCATAGAGTAGAGAATTCAGAAGAATCAAGTTCAGGAAAACGAGAGCAAGATAAATCGTTGCGTACATATACACAACAGCCACATTTGGCTTTGAAATGAGTATAGAGAATGTAGGAGGAAACAGAAAAGGGTTTGCTGTCAGTTGCCTCAGACAGTTGAGTTTTAGACAGGAAGGGAAAGTGAGGTTTTGAGGAGGAGAGGTGATGTTCGACAGAGAGAAAGTTAGAGGAAAGGCCGTGAATGTTGCAGAAATGAAGAAGTGAGTCAGACTTTGGTTCCAGCCATCTCTCAGAGTTGTCACCGAGAGAGGGGCAGATAGTGGGGGAATTAATGGTCCCTCCCCCCTGGGAACTCCGAGGCCAGATTTAATTGCTCCATTTTTCTTTTTTAATTTTGCAAGGGAAGTGTAGTGTGTGCTGTGCATGTAGTTTGGTGTTGCTAGTTAGAGAAAGTAGTATTGGAGTGCATGTTGGCCTACTCTCTGTGTTACTGAGACACTGAAATGTTCAGCAAAGGGAGATGGTCAGGAACTAGTCCCAAGGGCTGTTGAAACAGGAGCTCCAGCTGTCCCTGTCATCAGCTTTCCATCCACCTTGGGAGTACTGCCCTGCTCGACTGGTGCTACAATCTACTCCTCTGGTGGTGCAAGGAAGTAGGTATGGCTGTAGCTGAGAAGAGATGTGCATACTGTATGAACTGTGGCTGCAGAGGAAGAATGAGGTGTCATATGAGAAGTATAAGGAAAAAAGGAATAGAGTGAAAAGGGCTGTGCGTGATGCTAAAGTGGCAGCAGATCGGAGGTGGCGTAGGCAGTTGACTAAGAATTTTCAACAGAATTGGGAAAATGTTTTGGAAGGAGGTGAATAGGTTGCAAGGGGAAGAGTCGAGAAGGAAGAGCGAGTAAATGCAGAAAATGGAAGGATGTTAATTGAGATGGATGCAGTAAGGAAGAGATAGGGAGACTATTTTGGAAGATTGTTAAATGTAGAGGAGGAAATGGATGCTTAGACTGAGGCAGATGGAAGAGTGGAAGGAATAAATGTGTTGGGAGAGTTTAATAATACTTTGATCACCATGGAGGAAGTGCAGGGGCAGTAAAGGAGATGAAAGGAGGGGAAGCTCAAGTATTAACTGCTTTTAACTAACTTTCTCTTATCTAAAAGTATTTATATAGTGTCGTGCAGGATTATGACGCTGAAAAAAAAAAAAAAAAAAGAGGAGGTAGTTTGCTTCAGGTGAAGTAGTTTACAAACAGCACAGATTCTCTCTCCAACCTTTTGTCAAGGTAATATTGTCTAGTAACAAACTAAAAGCGCTTAGCAACACCCGTGTCCCACAAATGGCAGATGACCAAAAGTTTGACATAACTTGTGACCTTGTCTTTCGCCATGTTATTCTCCAAATCTAATTATTTCATTTTTTCCTGCTCCACCACCCCTTCTATAATTCATTCGTTCATTCATTCATTCGGCTCCCAGGTAGGCATTTAGCCTGTCAGGTGGATCAGCCGTCTCTAGTTGGTTCTCTCAAAGGCCTCTTGATTTCTCAATGCTTCGATGTTATCCATACCTCGTCTGTCCAACAGTTCCTCCACACCATCTCTCCATCTTTTCCGAGGTCTTCCGACTGATCTGCCATCAGGTCTCCAATTCCATCTCTCCTTCACTATTCTTGACTCGTCCATCCTCTCAACATGTCCTAGCCATCTCAGTTGTGAATTTTCGATTACTTTTCTCACCGATGTTACTCCAACCATTTCTCTTTTTGTTTCATTCCTGATTCTGTCTCTCCTTGTTTTGTCCACTATTGCTCTCAGTGGTCTCATTTCTGCTGCTTGAACTCTGCTCCAGTCTCGGGTTGTCAGAGTCCAGCTCTCAGATGCGTATGTGAGTATAGGTGTTAAAATAGACTGGAATATAGTTCTCTTTGCCTCCAGTGGTACATATCTGTCTTTGAGTATTGGATATAGAGAGCATACACATCTGCTATATTTAGTTATCCTTTCGGTGATCTCTCTCTTATTCTTATATCCCTCCTTCGTAAAAATACACCCCAGATATTTTACAAGTTCTACTTCTTTGACCTGATCGCCCCCAACTACTATATCATCCGCGTCATCATTTTGCTTTTTCACAGTGAGTATTTCTGTTTTGTTTATGTTTATTGTTACTCCTGCTTCTTCAAAACATTCCCTCCAGCACTCCAAAGCTCTTGTTAGTTGTGGCCGGCTATTACTCCAACATGCGATGTCGTCTGCGTAGGCCAATATATCCCCTTGCTCTTCATTTCCAAACCTTTCCTTGAATCTTTTAATTATCATGTCCATATAAGCAATAAACAGTAATGGGGATAGTACACTTCCTTGTTTCACCCCAGTTTCCACTTCAAACCAAGTATCTTTTTCATACCCCGTTCGAACCTTACATTGATGAGGGTCATATGTACTCTTAATGGCCCTCTTCAATCTCCCAGTGATTCCATATTCCTCTACAAGACACCTCCAAAGCTTTTTCCTAGGAATTGAGTCAAAAGCCTTTGACAGGTCAATAAAGGCAACATATAGGTCCTTGTTATACTCCCAGCATTTTTCCATCACCATTCTGAGTACAAATACCGGGTCCGACGTGCTTCTGTCCTTCCTGTACCCAAACTGCTCTTCTCCTAGTCTGTCTTCAATTAAAGATCTTGCTCTTTTCTCTATAATTCTTTCGTAGAGTTTAGCTATGTGGTTTCTAAGCGATATGCCTCTGTAATTATAACACAGTCCCGAATCATCCTTTCCTTTAAATATGGGCACTATGATGGTTTTGCCCCAATCCGGTGGAATTTTTCCATTTACCCATGCTTCATTGACCACTCTTAACACTGTTTCTTTTAGTCGATTACTTCCATTCTTGATCAATTCAATAGGTATTCCATCGCTGCCTGGTGATTTATCGTTCTTCATCTTTATCAAAGAGTCCTCGAGTTCTCTCATTGTTATTAAGTCATCAATTTCGTCCTGTGCTTCATACTCTGCACCCAATCCATCTCTGTACTCCTCAAGATCTACTGTCTCTCTGTTTAGTAGTCTCTTAAAGTAGTTTTGCCATCGTTCATTGATTTTGTCCTCGTCTGTGATTATATTACCATCGTCATCTTTCAAGTTGTAGATCATTGTTTTGTCTTTACGGTATGATTTTGCCAGTCCAAATATTTTCTTTTTATTTCCTCTGACGTCTTCCTCTAAAGCTTCTCCTAAGTCTTTCCAAACATTTCTTTTTGCTTGTCTCTTTATGTTCTCAGCTTCATTTCTTGCCTCTATATACTCAAGTCTTGTCTCTGGGCTTTTATGTTTCAGCCACTTCCTCAATTTCTTCACTTTATTCTTCACTGCCAACTTAACTTCTTCCGTCCACCACGGTGTATGTCGTTTTCTGCTTCCTCCTACCATTTTTACTCCTAACTCTTCTTCTGCAATTCTTCTTATAATGTTTTCTAAATCGACCCAAGTTTGGATCTCGTCATCCCTATTTTCAAGTTGTTCATCAATTTTGTTCATATAAGTTTCCCTTGTCACTTCATTTCTAAGTGGTTCAACATTTATCATCTTTCTCTTCTGTTTTTGTTTCACTTTACTCCTGTTTATAGTTAGGTCCCCGACAAGTAATCTATGGTCAGAATTTAAAGAGTCTCCAGGAAGAACTTTAACATTGCGAAATATCCGTTTATCTGATGTTATAAAGTAGTCTATGATGGATTTTTGGTCAAATTGTCCAGTTACCGTATTCCACCTATATCGTGTGAATTGATGCTCTTCTTTGTGTTCAAAGTAGCCATTCATGATTTTGAGATTATTTCTAACACACAAGTCGATCAGATTTTCGCCTTCAGTATTCCTGGTTTCTTCACCAAATGGACCGATAATATTTTTTATTCCTTCTCTCTCTTTTCCCACTCGGGCGTTGAAGTCTCCCATAAGTATTGTTGTATGATTTGGTCTGAGGTCACAGTTATCTTCAAGAAGTTCCATATATTCCCGTTTTTCATCTTCGGAGTGTCCTTGTTGTGGGGCATAGACCTGGTATATGATATGTTTCATATTTTTTATATTCAAGGTACAGTACATTAACCTTTCATTTACAAGTTTGACTTCTTGTACATGTGGTGATAGAGCTGGTCCTACTATCATAGCTACGCCATGATTCCTTCTTCCTTCTTCCACACCACTATACATTAATACAAATCCTCCTCCCAGATCTTTTCCCTTTTCTTTTCCATGATGTCTTGTCTCTGCTAAACCTATCAGGTCTATTTTTCGTTCTTTCATTAGTTCGATTAGTTCTTCTTCTTTGTCTGTGTAAGTACATACATTAAGTGTGGCAATTCTAATTTTTGTTTGAGTATTCCGGTTCATGTCCTTTAAACGTTTCCGAGGTCGACATTGATCGGTCCGTCCAGATTCCGAGGCTGATCCATGAGTTTCACGAGCATATTTGTTGTAACTGTCGGCTAGCTAGGCCTGTCACAGTCCACCGCTGTCGTTAGCGTTACCCAGGGGGCACCTAGGTCAGATGACCTGGAGGTGACAGTCGGAATTTGCCCCCCCCCCCTTCTATAAGTCAGGTGAAATCAGCATCAAAACAGTTTGAGTTTACCTTGGCCTTCTTGACCTTACAGGTATTATTTTCAAAACTGGGCTCATCATTCATGGCTGACCCTTAATACTGCCACCAAGTTCAGATAAACCCGAATAAAAAATTTTAGAGTCCAAGGGTACAACATTGTCCTGTGACCTTCAATTTATTTGAATTTTTCTCAAAATAGATTCCTCTGGTCCTTTCTTTTTCCCTGAAACTTTCCACCAAGTTTGATCTAAGGTGGATAACAAATGTCTAAGTTGACCTTGTCATGTGAACTTAACTTTAACCTACTGCACAGGAAAACAATAACTTACCCTATGTTGCCACTCAGCCATTTCATCAAGTTTGCATAAAATCAGGGTAAAATTGTTTTAGTTATTTTGCTAAAACACACACTCTCACACTCTCAATCACACTCACACTCACACTCTCACTCACACTCACACTCTCACACATACTCACACCCACACCCACGCCCAAACCCACACCCACACACTCAGACACTCACATTCACACTCACACACTCACACTCAAAACACACTCACACTCACACCCACACTGAAAACACCCCCATACCCCCACCCACACTCAAAACACCCCCCACACCAACCCACCCACCCACACACACACACACACACACACACACACACACACACACACACACACACACACACACACACACACACACACACACACACACACACACACACACACACACACACACACACACACAAGCGTTATTAAAGTCGTATATTTTTTCTTGCCTTACCCTGAACCATTCAAACAAGTTTGTTGTAAATCGGATCACAACAGTTGAAGGTGACCCTGCCGCATGTCCTTGATCTTACACATTTTCCTGTGACATTCGCCTTTAATGTATTCTTTTCAGAACTGAATACCTCCATTCCCACCTTACCCTGAACTTCTGGAAAATATCGATCTAAAGCATAAGATAATTTTTTGAGTTGACCTTGTCATGCAAGCTTGGCTTTTGACATAATTTTTGTCCAAAGCAGTATGCTAGGCCGTTAGCTAACCATCATTTCTTCCACCAAGTTTTGTTCAAATAGGATTTTACCTGTTTAGTTATTCTTTTCCATTACAGGGTCACCCGAATCTAATTCGATATTGCCCTGTGGCCTTCATCTTTGGCTGCGTGTTCTTAAAACCAAATCCTTTCCTTCTCTTCCTAGCCTTAAAACTACCGGTACTGTCAAGTTTGGTCTTAATCAGATCAAAACTGCCTAAGCTGACAGTCATGCAGCCGTAACATCTGACCTGTTATTTTTCTGCACAATAGCTCATCCCCGTGACAGACAAAAATCCTTTTCACGAAGACTGGATTAAATCAAGGTGTTGATGTATTTTAACTCTCTCTCTCTCTCTCTCTCTCTCTCTCTCTCTCTCTCTCTCTCTCTCTCTCTCTCTCTCTCTCTCTCACACACACACACACACACACACACACACACACACACACACACACACACCACTAAGGGCCGTTTTTTCGTCGATTTAGTATGTGCTCTGGAAGCTGGTCCTTCTCAGTTTATCTCTGCTTATGACACGTTAATCTCGCCTTGTATGTTGCTTATGCATTCTATATAATTACTGATAAAAAGTGATAGGATGACGGATAATAGTAATCTCCAAAACTGCTACAAACAGCGCTAAGCGAGGGAGGTACGCTAAAACATGCCAAAAACGACCAAACACACAACACACCCACACCGAAGACTACATAATGCCTACTGCCACCAACACACAGTCCCACCACTGTCCTCACCACACATACCAATGAACATCACCCACACATAAAACTACACATCCCTTACTCGCACTAACACAGACCCCCCACCACTACCACTGCCACACACACAACTGAACATCTCCCACCCCTGTGGCACCCTGTGTACACTGGTGACGAGGAGCGACACCGACATCAACTTCTACTTGGGGAATCAAACACCCATACCTGCCTGCGTCCCGCATTGAGAACCCATGCCTACCTAGTGTGACGCCATTTTCGTGAGGAAACAATTGCTCCCTGTGCCGTTTTTAATAAAAAGAAGTGACTCTGTGGTAGTGCCTCTTCTCCTCAAACTTCCCGGATATATCAAACACAGTTCGGACACCAAACACTATACGAGTACATTTACTCGATTTGCTCTCTACACATCACAAACACAAGACAACCACGTGGATTCGTCCAGCGCAACTTTTACAAAGAATGAACCAATACCTCATGCCCTAAAGTTACAAATACCTGACAACACCACAACGCATGGGTATAAGGTAGGAGAAGCTTATCCACAAACACTTCTCCTATAAAACCAAACAGTCCCCCTCCACTCCTCCCCCATCACTCTCTCTATTGAAACAAGTACCCCCGCCACCCAGCCTTGGAGCCCAGACACAACACTACATCACAGATCCACACTGGATGCGCATTGCCTTGGACAAGCGGCATAATGATATTACAACCAAAAAGAATATATATTTTTTTTACTCCATTATAACTTGCACGCCTTCAAAAAACAAATCTCACACCCACACCAAAGACTCCAAACATCGAATACTATTAATACATCCTCACAGATAGAACAGATAATCTTTCAAATGTCTTCATCACCTACATTAAAACATCTGTCATCTAACACCACACAACACAGACAACACAATCACTTTTCCAGACTGACACCACACTAGAAATACTCTGATAAATCTAGTCACAAACAAGAAATCAACATTCTGTACATTTACATTAAACCCAAAACCCGCCACGCGGTAACAATGCAGTGCAAACCTCAGCTCCTCGTCATCACAGACATTTACAGTAATAGTGTCAGCGCTAGAGAATCAAACGCCAAAAAACACTGGCTCAAAAAAAAAAAAAAATGCAACTCCAATAAGGTCTCGACAGTGCATCACAGCTCAACAACAAGTTCATTCTCAGTGATGCATTGCAAGACATTTTTATCTAATACCAAGAAAACAGCTTCTTGTCGTCACCAGACATCACATTGTGTTTGCCCTCCGTTCACTCTATCACTACCTTACAAAGTGTAACCGAACATTCTTCAGATCACCTCCCTACCAACATCATAGGAACAATGGATAAGCAAGCGATCACACATCACTTATACAAGCATCAAGAAAGGATCCTGAACAATATTTAACGAGCCAACCGAATAACACTTCAGCATACTAAATAATACGCCCACCACCAACACTGACAGACACATTATGAAACTTTGCATCATAATTAACTCTGACAAGCACCTCACTCCCACGAGGCAACAAATGGTGTGTTACATAGCCTATGATTTCATCATCCTTTGTGTAATTTTAACGCACAGTATGCTGCATGTTTGATCACGAGCGTGTTCTGCCTCAGTCCCCCACTTCTACCGTTATAGTAGAGTAAGTCGTCCTCTCTGTTGTTCAGAGCGGGAATGTCAGCTCTTTGTCCCCATGGCTTCATTTGCGCGTCCTTCTTACAAGTTGTATCAAGCTCTGCTGGCCCCTATATAATGAGCTCAGTCTCTACATTGATGGCCACTTAGATCTGCTCCTCATTTTGTTCACATCTCTGTCCTCCCCTGTACAGTTATTGTTGTCAGTGCTCAGGAAGTCTCCAACCATCTAACTGCTGTGTAATTTGAGTATGATTGTCATTACATTTTGTTCTTGTACTGTATAACATAAGGTGTTAATTCTTAGACCTAGTGAGTTTTTTTGTGATTTGTGTAAGGATTCTTGATGTCAGCAATTATTAATAATAGTTTGTATCTGTAATAATTTATCTTGCATTAACTGAGCATTACCCAGTGTATTTTCATTTTGTCAGGGCTGACTTAGGTAAATATACTCTAGCTAATTTCGTGATAATAGAGGCTATTGCAGTTAACCATATATTTAACCTGTTTTTTGCCATTACATTATCCTTATGAGTCCTGAATGTTTTGTTGTTAGTTTGAGCATTAAACTTTAACTTGTAATTTTACCTAACTCTTTTGTTTTGAACCTGGACCTTTACGGGACAGTAGTGATTTTTAGTATTCTCACTTAAAGTGTACATTATCTTTCTCTGTTCCGTATCATAAATTTGGCGACCTCATATCAGGATATTCAGGATATTGTCATAAGGATATTGCTTGACATTTTGTGACTGTGATTTATTCATGATGTCTACTATTACTACACTTGATGAAGCCAAAGATTTTTTGTCAAATGTGCAAACAGTGTTGGATGTGGAGAACAGAACAAAAAATGAACTTAAGCTTGTTGCTCAACAATTGGGAATTGCTGTTCGCTCTCATCATTCTAAAGATCAAATTGTTGACATGATTAATGAAAGCTTGTTTAATGTAACTCCTCCAAATGAGCAAACGCAGATTGAATTAGCTAAGTTACAGCTAGCCCTGCAGGAGGCTCGTGTGAAGGAAGCTGAATTTCAAGCACGTGCTAAGGAGGCTGATGTTAAGGAGTCTAAGTTTCACGCACAAGTTGAACTTGCTAGGATTCAGGCAGACCATGAGTATCGCATGAAACAAGGTGGAACTGGATCATCTAGCTCTGATGATTTTGATGTGGCTAAAAATGTTAAACTTGTCCCTCCTTTTAATGAATCTGATTTAACAAAGTATTTTCAGTTGTTTGAGAGGGTAGCTACAGGTTTTAATTGGCCCAAGGAGTATTGGCCAGTACTCCTTCAAACTGTTCTCACCGGTAAAGCTCAAGTAACTTATGCATCTTTGCCTCAGGATCAATCTGATAATTATGATGTAGTAAAGAGCTTGATTCTTAAGGCCTATGAGCTTGTTCCTGAAGCTTATAGAGTAAAATTTAGGACAACTTACAAGCAAGATAAGCAATCCCATGTTGAGTATGCAAAAATCAAAGAAGATCTGTTAGAGCAGTGGTTAAATTCTAAGAATGTGGATTCTGATTTTGGTAAACTTAAGCAGATGATTTTGCTGGAGGACTTCAAGAGGTGTATTTATAAAGATGTAAGCCCATATCTTGATGAGAAAAGAATAGATAATTTGTCTGATGCTGCAGTTTTAGCTGATGAATATGTTCTCACTCACAAAAGATATTCTAAAGAAAAAGGGAAAGCTGAGAGTAAGTACGTTGCCTCTACTCAGAGTACAGATAACAGGAAAGAGAATAAAGATGATGTTTCTCAGGAAGTAAATACCAGCTTCACCTCTAGATTTCAGAAAAGTAAATGTACTTATTGAAGTAAGCTTGGTCATACTACGGAGAAATGTTTCAGGAGACAGCGTGATGTGAACAAAAAGGAGTCTTTAAATATTCAGTCAATTGGTCTAGTGTCCACTCTTGAGAGTTCCCAGAATTCCTTAACTGAGTTAACTGAACCTGCTTTGAGGGGTAACTTAAATTCTCATGATGGAGCTCCTCTTTTGAGCAGTAACGTTGGTGACACTCTCAAGAGTTCATGTGCTAATTTCCTGTCTGATGGTTTTGTCAGTCCTCTGGACAGTAATGACAGGAAATCAGTTAAAATATATCGTGACACAGGTGCTTGCCAATCCCTTATGCTGACCAGTGTTCTAGGCTCTAATGTTAATTCCTCTGATGAAACTGTAATCTTACAAGGTGTAGGGAATAATTACTTCTCTGTCCCTCTGTGCAGAGTGAATTTAGAATCTGGTTTTGCTAATGGTTCCGTTATGGTTGGGTTGGTTGCGACACTTCCAATGTCAGGTGTAACTTTCTTACTTGGAAATGATATTGGTGGAAGTCAAGTGTGTCCAGCTCCTCAGTTGTCTAGTGAGCCAGTGGCTGCGTCCCAGGATTGTGATGTCCCTGATGTGTTCCCTGCATGTGCTGTCACTAGGGCTAAGTCTAAAGTTACTGGTGATTTAGAGGATAATGATGATGATGATGTTATCCTAGCTGACACTTTTCTTGCTGATTTGGACCACTCACCAGATGAGGCAGTACCCCGTAGTGTTGATAATTTGTCTCGTCAAGAGTTGGTTGAGTTGCAGGTTGCTGACCCTGAGTTGAAAGGTCTAGCTAACTCTGCTTACAGTGAAGAAGAGTCAGCCGGTGCATCTACTTGTTATTATGTAAAGTCAGGAGTACTTATGAGGAAGTGGAGACCTCCAACAGCATCAGCCGACTGTGAATGGGAGGTTGTACATCAAGTTGTCATCCCTCGTGTTTGTAGGCAGGATATCATTAGAGTGGCTCATGATTCCAGTTTGGCAGGACACCTCGGAGTGAGGAAGACTGTGGCACGCATTTTGAAACACTTCTACTGGCCAGGTATCTTCAGGGATGTTTCCTGGTATTGTAAGTCTTGTCACACCTGTCAAGTTGTGGGGAAGTGTAATCAGACCGAAAAGATTGCACCTCTAGTTCCCATTCCTCCTTTTGAGGCGCCTTTCACCCGTGTGTTGGTGGATATTGTGGGCCCTCTTCCTAAGACTTCTTCAGGATTTTCTTATGTGTTGACCCTGATTGATATGGCTACTCGTTATCCTGAAGCCATTCCACTTAGAAATATCTCAGCAAAGAACGTGGTTAAGGAAATGCTGGGGTTCTTCACAAAGTTTGGTCTGCCCAAGGAGGTACAGTCAGACCGGGGAAGTAATTTCATGTCAAATGTTTTCAAGCAGTCTCTGAAAGAGTTGGGCATCACCCAGATCACGTCTTCAGCTTACCATCCTCAGACCCAAGGAGCATTGGAGAGATATCATCAAACACTCAAATCGATGCTCAAGAAATACTGTTTGGAACAACAGAAAGACTGGGATAAAGGTCTTCCATTCGTTGTGTTTGCCGCAAGAGAATCTCCAAATGAATCACTGGGCTTCTCACCTTCTGAACTACTGTTTGGCCATGAAGTAAGAGGACCCCTTAAGTTACTCAAGGAATGCTGGCTGTCGGAGGAAGATGACGTCAACCTGCTGGAGAATGTGATGAAGTTCAAAGAACGGCTGTCCACTGCTTTACAACTGGCGAGAGAGAATTTAGGAGCTGCTCAGGAGAAGATGAAGACTTGGTATGCTTAGAAGTCCAGGTTACGCCACTTTCAGCCAGGAGATCAGGTTTTGATTCTGCTACCAGTTCATGGGCAACCTCTTCAAGCCAAGTTTAGTGGTCCTTATTTCGTGGAGAAGAAACTCAGTGATGTCAACTATGTCATCGCCACACCAGATCGTAGAAAGAACAAGCAACTTTGTCACATCAACATGCTAAAGTTATATCACAGGCGGGACGAAAATAATCCAGTCTGCACTGTAGCTGTTCCACCCGAGTCTGCAAGTGAAGCTCTCCCATGCAGTATGAGCCTGAGCGATAGTTTGGGGAAGAATCCTGATATCATGAATGATCTCCAGACTAAGCTTTCTCATCTACCTCCCGAGGAAAGGCAGGAGTTTTCGGCATTACTGCAGGAGTACCCGCAAGTGTTCCATGCCACTCCAGGAAGAACTACTGTGTTGATGCATGATGTCGATGTTGGAGATGCAAAGCCAATTAAATTGCCTCCTTACCGTGTGAACCCAGTGAAAGTTTCTCTCATCCAGAAGGAGCTTGGCTATCTGTTGGAGCACAAGATGATTGAGCCCTGTCAGAGCGAGTGGAGTTCTCCTGTCACTCTGGTCCCTAAGCCGGGTAGGTCACAGCGGCTTTGCATCGACTACAGACGTGTTAATCAGATAACCAAAACAGACACTTACCCTCTCCCTCGCGTGGAAGATTGCATAGACAAGATCGGAAAGGCTAGGTACATAAGTAAGTTTGATTTGTTAAAGGGATACTGGCAAGTACCTATGACTGAACGTGTTAGGGAGATCTCATGTTTTTAACACTAGGAAAGAAAATGTTATTGCAGATTGCTTATCTAGACTTTAGACAGATTGTTTTAGAGTAATAAGAAATTTCCTTTGTAAATTTCTTTTTCTTTGTGTAATTTTAACGCACAGTATGCTGCATGTTTGATCATGAGCGTGTTCTGCCTCAGTCCCCCCCTTCTACCGTTATAGTAGAGTAAGTCGTCCTCTCTGTTGTTCAGAGCGGGATTGTCAGCTCTTTGTCCCCATGGCTTCATTTGCGCGTCCTTCTTACAAGTTGTATCAAGCTCTGCTGGCCCCTATATAATGAGCTCAGTCTCTACATTGATGGCCACTTAGATCTGCTCCTCATTTTGTTCACATCTCTGTCCTCCCCTGTACAGTTATTGTTGTGAGTGCTCAGGAAGTCTCCAACCATCTAACTGCTGTGTAATTTGAGTATGATTGTCATTACATTTTGTTCTTGTACTGTATAACATAAGGTGTTAATTCTTAGGCCTAGTGAGTTTTTTTGTGATTTGTGTAAGGATTCTTGTTGTCATCAATTATTAATAATAGATTGTATCTGTAATAATTTATCTTGCATTAACTGAGCATTACCCAGTGTATTTTCATTTTATCAGGGCTGACTTAGGTAAATATACTCTTGCTAATTTCGTGTTAATAGAGGCTATTGCAGTTAACCATATATTTAACCTGTTTTTTGCCATTACATTATCCTTATGAGTCCTGAATGTTTTGTTGTTAGTTTGAGCATTAAACTTAACTTGTAATTTTACCTAACTCTTTTATTTTGAACCTGGACCTTTACGGGACAGTAGTGATTTTTAGTATTCTCACTTAAAGTGTACATTATCTTTCTCTGTTCCGTAACAGGTGGTACAATCCTAACTTTACACCAAAGGTTGCCCGCCTCGTAAAACAAGCAACATGTCTAAACACAACTCTCCTCTCCCATATTTACACAAGACACCACCATAAGGCTCCGACAACGAACCAAAAGAAATGGAAAGCAAAACCAGAACAAAGTCAACAGAAATTTGAATGATCTTTATAACAACACTAAGCTACTCCGTAGACCCTGCCGTCTCTACGAAACACATGACCGTATCTTTAAATAGCAGAGGGGCACCTCCAAAACCCACGCCGTTATCACCTCCAACACTCAACACATCCTCACATACAAAGAACAAAAAGCGGTGCCAAGGTACAGCAAACCCGTCCCCTGCAGTCATTTTAGTGCTGACGAATAAACGAAACAGAATATCTTGTCAAAGGTGTTACATTTACATTTTTACAAATTTGTTTATATTTCTGAGGGGCCTAAAGCCTGAATTGGCCCAATTTGACTCAAAATTTAATCAGGTAATCAAAAGGTCATAGCCCATCATCCCTGTAATTTTAGTGAAAATGGCACCAGTAGTTTTCGTGTAAAGTTGTTATCAGACAGACAAACAAACAAACCGAGTGAAAACAATACCAGTCCCCTAGCCCCTCCGGGGCGGGGACGAGTAACAAGGAAACATACTAGTGAAACACTATTCTGACAAAAGTCACCTTACGCCAAGACACACTGAGTCTCAAACTAATCTTTTCTGCATTTGCAGTCCATTCCCTCTTGATATCATAACTCCCTTCACTTCATAAAAGACACACACCTTTATAAAGAAAACAAAGAGCTCTACAAACACAACGGCGAAAGGAATGAACAACATTTAGGACAGCACAGCATCCAGGCCTTCACAAACATTACTTGTAGCATTCCCAGTTTTCGAGAACATGGAACAGTCATCACTTTGCTTAAGCAAAATAAAAAACAAGTGTACTTTTCTTTTTTCCCCAAACAGACCCACAACACGACTCAGCACTCCATCCAAGAAAATGAACGCCTGATTCTCAACAGTCACACCTCATATTCCACTTGCTCCTTCACAACACAGCTATAGAACACAACAGTCTACTAACACCTTACTAACCAACTTCACACAACACGCATCTGACAGTATCAGTCTACGAGACCTACTCTACATACACTTCTTACGACAACAAACATTAGTAATGCTTTTCATGCCATTCCCTGATGCAGACTAATCACCATTCAGTACAATGCAAACATGAGAACAATACCAGCCAAAAAAACTCTGCCTTACGAATTATCTACTAGGTAGGACAAATCATCACGAACATGTAATTTCCTAACATGGTTCCACAGCACAGGTTTCATACTCACACTCTTCAGTCTATACATCCATGATATTCCCACACTGCAGCTTCTCATAAACGTTGCCTCATATGGGTATATTACCATATGAACAGCACACTTCGCTGACACAGCCTGCTCATTGTAATAAGATTATCTTAGTATATAATTATGCCTTAGGAATGGGTCGAGAACAGACAGACAGACTATTAATCCAGTCCAGTCCACCACCATACCCATCACAAGCGACAGTCATGAGCACAGATAAACACCTAACATTTAACAATGTACCTGTGCCATGTAACCCCTCCCCTAAGATCCATGGAGTGACATATGACACTGGGTACACCTACGAGTACCAAATGCAAAGCATAAAGAGACAATGACCCTCCAGACTTAACTCACAGAGATAACTTAGACAGACTTTGGGCAACAAAAGGAAACTCTCTATATATAATAAGAGAGATCAGTAATACTGTATGATTCTTTAGAATCTGCTCACATCCTATCATCCTCCCAATATATCACTTTGCATACGATACAGAACATCAATTACCTATCATCCATGGTTGCACCAATTCTGCTCCAAAACCTCAGTTACACTTTTAAACTAAAGTCCTCTCTATAAGAGAATATCTTGATAAGAGAGGCGCACAATTCTACGCGTTAATCTGTGCTAACGTACAACACTCCTATCACTGTATTACAGTCATACAACACATCTAGGCACATACAGGAGTAAAGAACACTACCAGATCGTTCTCAACAACATCGCACCACCAAACATTCCCACACCAACAATGACGAAACACGTACAGACCCACTACATGTGCAAGGCAGTAAACACCGCGATCAGAACACTGTACTAAACCTCTCCTCCTGACATCCATGCATCAGATATATCCTTAAATAGAGTTAATCCTTACAGTGCTAGGCATATATCAGGGGAGCTCCCAGTGCTTCTATACTTAACAGGTTAGGTCTGAGTTGGATGGACTCAGAGATGACACGTTCCCCGCTTGTTGAATAGACCCACACAACAGAACACGCATAATGGAGTATTTCACAACACATGCTACACTAAGACACATACACAACATTAACGGTGTCGGGAACCTAAGAGACAACCCCATGAGGGCTGTTGCTTATCTACTTTGTCTGGGTCTGGTTTGTCAAGGGGACGGGGTTAAGCAACAACAGCAACTCTGACCAAGAGCCACTCTCAGAACTACACCTAATCCCTGTTCCTACCAATTATCCCACCACCACCACCGCTGCCAACACCACGGGACACGCACTAATCCCAACCACAGTCACATATACAACAACCACCAAAATCTTCGTACACGATGAAGAGCATATTTTAAGTGGCTTCAGTGACTTCGCAGCATCTCCTTTATGGCTTCTTTTCGGCATATAACACCTCCATACTATATTTTGGGGTGACAAAGTGTTCCGAAATTAGTACGATATCAAAACATACTAGAGAATGTTAAGTGTAATATTCAGATTTTAAAGACGTGTTAAGAAATCTCCAAAGTTACTTAGAATGCGACCCAAAGTACATACAGATCATTCTACCACGAACACCAACACCCTTCAACACGCCATGCACCACAGACATTTATGCATCACACACTCAAATTCTACCCTGAACTAAACTAAGGCGAACATCACAAACCACCACCACCAATACAACCATACAACAGAACTCTAGTCATACTCAGACTTCTACACACACCAAGACACAAAGTTCTACTTACTTTAACCACACACACTACTCACAAGTCACACTACCACACATAACCACATCCCACACCATCTACACATCCCAATACCCCACAGCTCCACTTCATCAGCACATCACATCACACAGCGAACTCACTTCACACCATGAACACACCACTACACGCAACGCCATCAACACACCAAAACACGTTACTCCACAAGAAGAGCACCATGCTTCATGTCACCAACACACCCCACTCCAACGTACCGACACATCTCACATCATCAACACACCACAAATAGACCGTCACCATAACACACACCAAGCCTCCCTATCACCACCGCTAACTCTGACGGCATACCCCAATCCCAACCACATCCACCCCTCCCTATCTCAACCACACCACCAAACACCACAACGCAATTCACAGCAAGAACCGCTTTACCTCTCTACCTCTCAACGAAAAGAGCCGAGAGACACTGGACACGTATATCCACTCTCCGTGGCAATTAGGGCACCATGTATTCTGATGGAAGGGAAATTGGTCTTCGTCTCTCTCTCTCTCTCTCTCTCTCTCTCTCTGTGTGTGTGTGTGTGTGTGTGTGTGTGTGTGTGTGTGTGTGTGTGTGTGTGTGTGTGTGTGTGTGTGTGTGTGTGTGTGTGTGTGTGTGTGTGTGTGTGTGTGGTTTGATACACTTAATAAACTATAAACTGAAGTTATATCTTCCTATTTTTTACGCCGTTACATGAGTGTTATTCCTAACTTTTGCAGTACTAAGGGCACATTACATCCGAATATTAACCTTCTTATCATTGGTACAAACCTAATGTTTAATGTAAGTTTACATAAGATGGTTTTATTCACCCAAGTGCGTCATGGGAGTCTAAGAGTGTTAATACTGGCTTAGTGTATGACATATTCTTCCTTGAAGGTATTGAAATACTACACGAGACTTGTCCATGTGAACAGACAAGCCAAAAAAGATAGTAGCTACTCCTGGAGCTGCTAGGATTTCTCTTTACCAATATTGTCTAGTCAAAATAATGTTTATTTCGTGGACTATAGGAGAAGCAATGAAAAGATAAAACCTTATATTTGCAAATTATCAAGGTCGACTTTGTTGCAACATGTACATTTTTTTTTTTTTTTTTTTTTTTTTTTTTTTTTAGTGACCGGAAACCGAGTGTATTCCAGCAAGCTGCAGTTTCTTTAACTCATTCACTACAATGACGCAATTATTATATTAATCAGTCAACCACCAAACCATTTTATTGGTATCATCGTGGGTGTTACTGACCACCATTTTAATCCCTTCAGTAGGGATTGAAGAGTGAATAAAAATAATTATATTTTCATTATATAAAATTTGTCTAACAGCCAGACCGGTCAGATCATCAGACACTGTGTGTTTTCATTATGTTCTTGTTCAATCAGCAGCACAAATGGTGAACTGGATATAATGTAGACCGTTGAAGTCACATTTTGGGAGAAAGAAGACCCCTAGAAAAATACTGTATGATGTAATGATTCATTCTGTCGAAGGAATAATTTAGCACCTTTTAATTAGAGGGATCACTTGATTCGAACAATGTTACTGGTTATGACATTACTGACATAGTATACATACATACGAGCAAGTATACATACATACGAGCACATAATTTTATTTATATATATATATATATATATATATATATATATATATATATATATATATATATATATATATATATAACCAGACAGAGATTATTCCAGTCAGGACGATACAAAAAAATTATAGGGATATTTTGAAATATACTTTGACCAACATCCGAGTGAGTATATGAAGGAATGTTATGTTTTATTCAATTAGTGAAAGACTTTAAATGCAAATGAGTAAATGAAAATTAATTCAACCATATGAAAGGAAAGAAAACATTTCTACTAAAGATAGCATAAAAGTTTAAGTCAAATAGTGCAAAGTAATGATATGTGAAAGTGTGCAGCCCGTGGGAAGAGTGCTTGGCCCCAGAAAAGGGCTACCAGTCTATGCCCACACTCGGATGCACATGAGATAAATACATGAATTCCCTCCGACAACAGAAACATACTGGTAAATAGGGAGGTGTCAGGGAATCTCCTAAGCCTACGAGAATACGCGCACTAGGAGGAATTGAGGTTAATGACTGACTTGGGTCTCTCTCTCTCTCTCTTTCTCTCTCTCTCTCTCTCTCTCTCTCTCTCTCTCTCTTTCTCTCTCTCTCTCTCTCTCTCTCTCTCTCTCTCTGTGACCTGCTATATATCATAACTTGTTTCATGTATTATAATATAGCTTGACATGTAAGTGATCCAACACACCATAAGGCAGAGAAGTGGGGAGGTTGTCAGACATAGAGAAATAGGCAGACAGGTAGACAGACTGGCCTGTAGGTAAACTGACAGCTAGCTTCACTAACAGAGGCAGACGGAAATCTAGCTTACTAAACAGGCAGACGGAAAGACAGCTATTTATCTAGT
Source organism: Coenobita brevimanus (assembly GCF_032717465.1). Taxonomy (NCBI): domain Eukaryota; kingdom Metazoa; phylum Arthropoda; class Malacostraca; order Decapoda; family Coenobitidae; genus Coenobita; species Coenobita brevimanus. Next base: position 7,854,322 of record NC_137006.1, read on the forward strand.
TATCAATTATCTATACAGCTATCTCCACGTGTGTTTCTGCCTGTATTACGATCAGTTTGCTTAATTATATCGCAAGCTAAGAAGTAAGTTCCTCTATAAGAGAGAGACACAGAGAAACGACGAGAAGGAAGGAAAAGAAAACGAAGAAGCGAGGAAAGGAAAAAGATTATCGGAGAGAGACGGAAAGAGAAGAAAATAAATGTGACTGATGTATAGGAAAGAAAGGCTAAATGTGAACGAGAGAAAGAAGAGAGGATGAATGGGGGAGAGGAACAGATTATTCGTGAGAGAGGAGGAGACGGAAAGAATGACCGTGACTGAGGAGTGGGAAGAGAAGCCAAGTGTGGGGAGGAAGGGAGAGAGAAGAAAAAAGGGGAAAAACAAAAGGAAAGAGAGAAAAAGGAAAAACACAGGCAAAGCATTAATGGTAGGGAGAGGGAAAAGAGAATGAAAGGTATACGGAAAGCACAAACGATGAGGAAAAGGCGGGAGGGAGGAAGAGAGAAAAGGAATAAATACAAAGAGAAGGAAGTAAAAGGAAAAAAGGTAGAGAAGGAATGTATGTTAGAAGGTAAAGCTCAGGGATGATAAAAATATACATAAATGAGCGAACTGTGAGTGCAACTGAAAAAGAAAAAAAAGAACTAGGCTCAAGAGTGAGTGTGTGTGAAAGGTGAGTGCATGAGCAGAAACGAGTTTCAGGTAATATGAGGCTGGATTATGACAGACAGACAGAGAGGAGGTAAAGCCTATTTTATTTTATCCTCTGAAGTATAAGAAGTGTCTTTCGCTACAAAGGGACGTGACTGTGAAAGGAAAATTATATAATATCTACTCCAAAGAATGATGGAGATTATTTTCAAGCTCCTTTCCTTTACGTGCATATAATTGTTTATATATGGTACGTCTAGCAAGATCGAAATGAAAGATGGAAACCATAATTTCAATGATAATACAGTTTTCCCTGGATCTTAAAGAAAAGCTTGAAGTTATGAAGAGTTAATATTCATACAGGATACTGAAAACATTATTTGATGTTACTTTAACGCCTTTAACACAACGACTTTTTTTTTCCTATTCCTTTTGCCTACATAAGATTGTATTCTGCTTGGGGCAGATTTTTCACACTGTCCGGAACAGATACATCCTTCATTAACCATTTAACTGCTGTGATGCTCTCTTAAAACTGATTAAAAAAATATATATATATCCTCTGAGTGCAGCAAGAATAAAAGAGAAAAGACGTCTTCGGAAGGAAGGGGTAAAACCATTCACTTCTCTACTTTTTTATGCAAGAAAGAAGGAACCAAAGGCTGAGAGCCCAGAAACTGTTCCTTAAAAAAAAAAAAAAAAAAAAAATCAAAATAGCCAAATTCAAGATCCGTTAATTTCGAGATGCCTGGACACATTTTTGATGATAATGTAACGTGTATAATTACTCTTCATACAACGACGAATTACTTTAGTTTATTTGAGCAACCTTCTGATGACTTCTTTCAAACGCTTGGAAATAATAATGGCTTGCTGGCGATGGATGTGTCCACTATATCTCTGTCTTGAACCGACTCTTTTACCACGGAACTGCTATTGTAGAGCTTGGTAAAAAATTCTGCTATTTTGACCAATTCATTTTTATTATTCGTTGCTTTTCCATTTTATTCTCAAAGAGAAAACATAGTTTCCTTGTATACAAAGCCTCCGCTTGTTTTTGTTTATTTATCTTTTTTATTGCAAGAAAGAACGAACCAAAAGCAAGAAGCCGGGAAAGTTGTTCCCTCAAAAAAAAAAAAAAAAAAAAATAATAATAATAATAATTTGTCTATTGCCAGACGCCTTAATCCCGTAAGGGATGGCCACAAACACATCGCCTCCATGTCTCCCTGTCTTCCGCCATTTCCCTGCTCCCCCCCCCCCACCCCCGAGCTCAAACTCCGCTCTTTCATATACCTCTCCACTCCATTCCTCCACCTCATCCTCGGCCTCCCCCTCCCTCTCCCCCCTTTCACCTGACTCACATAAACTATTTTCCCTAGTCTCTCGCTCTCCATCCCCTCCATATGGGCAAACCACCTCAGTGTATTTCTTCTAACGCATTCTATCACATCCACATCCACGCCACAACGCTGCTTTACTTCCTCATTTGTTAGTCTCTCTCTCTCTCTCTCTCTCTCTCTCTCTCTCTCTCTCTCTCTCTCTCTCTCTCTCTCTCTCTCTCTCTCTCTCTCTTTCTCTCTCTCTCCATGTACCTCTCGAATAACTCATTTCCACAGCTCTCACTCTTGACTTGTGACCTTCCAGCAAGGTTCACGCTTCGTTCCCATGCGTTAGAGTTGGTATCACACTACTGTCACGCAGCAGCTTTTTTGTTTCCTTGCACGCTTCCCTATTTCTTATCACTGCTTTCAAAGAACCAGTAACCTTTCTTCCCTGTTGCACCCCTTTAACCACATCATCTACCAAATTTTCATCCTTACTCATCAACTACCCAAGAACTCGTACTTTAATGCATTCACATTTTCCATTTCCTCATCATCCAGCCTCTCTGTGCATTCAGTGACTTCATTTCTCTCGAAGATCATAACTTCACTCTTCACTACATTCACCTTTAGATTCTGTTTATTTCTCTCTCTAAATCATTCACCAAGCCTTGCAGTTCTCCTTCGTCTTCACTTAACAATACAGTCTTATCTCCTAACAGCAAAATAGAAAGTTTCGAAACGCTGCCCTCTCTCATTAGGGCCGTTCCAACATCTACTGCCCTACCTTATGTCGCTTTTATAACCTCATCAATATACAGACTGAATAACCAAGGGAGACATGAACCATCCCTGTTTCAATCCGCATTCAGACAGAATGAAAGAAGAGCAATCTGGAGCCGAATGCTAATCGCCCGCCAGACTATGCTGCTGGTCAAGTCCAAGATTTAGCCCATATCTTAATATCCTGAAAGTTTCATGCTGATAGCTCAAGCCGTTCATGAGATATAATGTTGCTAAAGGCGGGCGATAAAAACTAGTTGGCCTTTGGCAGTCATTCTGGTGGCCTTGACCTTGACCCGGAGTGCAGATTTTCGACCTCGTCTAAGATTTTGGCTACATCTTGATACCCCGAAGGTTTCATGTTGATAGCACAAGCCGTTCATGAGATATAGTGAGACCACACACACACACACACACACACACACACACACACACACACACACACACACACACACACACACACACACACACACACACACACACACACGCATGCAAGCACGCGCACGCACACGCACACGCACACACGCATGCACGCAGGCACAAATAGATGTGAGGGAACTATAAAAGCAAATTATATAATGAAAACAAAAGATCAGGGGTCATAGACGTAAATGGCCTATATTTGAAAGGTAATTGTTCATTGTATAAATGGAGCGAGGACTGCAACATGACGGGAGTGAGGCAATACGTTCACCTTTAACGAGGAAGTGAAGCGATGAAATGACTAATGGAGGAAGAGTAATAAAGTGCAGTGTTCCCGTGCGAGTTGCAGGCTCAGTGAGAGTCTTCTTTTGCGATTTGTTATTACATTTATGACCTTTAACCCTCCGATAGTTTGGCAGCCGTAGTATTATACCTTAGTTAATGCCAGAGAAACATATTTAGACGAGAACGTGTCACAGGAGTCTGAGTGCTAATATACAGGTATTAGCCTATTGTAACACCTCTTAACCGTGGGCTTTCGGGGCTTCCTGACGATTTACTAATTAATTGATTTATTTGTTGCTAATGAGCTACAGGTTACGATTGAACCGGCAACAATCAACTCGAACATCTCCTAGCCGAAAGGAACCAGGCACTTATATTCAGAAGCGCAACATTCTGTCATTAAAAGGAGAAATATCGACATACTTCGCATCATAATAAGAGGTCAACAGATGATATACTTGAATAAGAGGGACCATATTCTTGTAGGCGTTATTTCATGCATGGGAGAAGGAACCAAAGGAGAGAAGCCCGCAAATTGTTCCCACCAAGAAAAAATAAAAACAAGATAACAGGGAACCAAATTCAAGATTGGTTTATTTCGAGATGCCAGGACACACTGTATTTAAAAGACTGGAGGACATGGGCAGTAGGAAATGCAGACAGAGGAAGACAGTTCCAAGGCTGACCTGGTGCATACATGAAGGACTGGGAGTAAAGGTTAACTCTTGCATTAGCGAGCTGAATAGAAAAGAAATGGGAGTTTGCTGCTTGACTAGTGCTACGTGCCCAGTGTAGTTGAGGAGAGATGCAGGCCGACAGTTCAGAGGAGCAGTGACCATTGAAGTTGCAGTAGATGAGAAATTAAATGCAACAGCGTGGCAAAGAGAAAGAGGTTGAAGGAAGCCAATAAGAGATGGACAGTCAGTAGTGATAGGAAAAGCCTTCGACTCCACCTTGTTGAGAAGAGTTGTTATGTGGAGAGCCTTCCCACATATGAGAGTTGTAGTCAACACATGAGCGAATAATGCCGTGTATAAAGTCAACAACTAAGCAGGGGTAAAGAAGGCCCAGAGTCGGCGAAGCACACCTAATCCCTTTGATGCAGATTTTACAAGAGAGGTAATCTGATCTTTCCAAGGTAAATCCCGAGAGAATGGAACCCCTGATATGTTAATAAATGATGCAGAATTGAGTTGGGTGTTGTTAAAAAATTAGATATTCCTGTGGTAGATTTTGACAGGTCAAAAGATGTAAGAACTGAATTTTTGGTGGAATAAATACATCGAGATAACGTTTACCCAAATCAGAGATATGAGCCAAATCAGATCTTAAGTGTGCCATAGCGTCATCCTTTGTTCGTTGAAGTAACTGCTGATGGAAGCCGATGGAAAGGTGAAGTGTGAAGTCATTAGTGTATGAATGAATAGCGTTAGATGTACTGATTAAAGGTTATTGATGAATAGAAGGAAATGAGATGGTTATAGGACAGAGCCCTGAGAAACATCACTATTGATAGCCCTAGAAAAAGAACGGTGGCTGTCTACAACAGCAGCCATACAACTGCCAGAATGGAAGCCAAAGATGAAGGCACAAATTGCAAGATAGAAACAGTAAGAGGAAAGTTTGGAAATTAACGACTTATGCAAGGCTCGATCGCAAGCCCTAAAATATCAAGTGCAATGACAAAGTTTTCGCCAAAGTCCCGAACTGAAGATGGCCAGGAGTCTGAATGGAAGATGAGAAGATTGCCAGTGGAGCATCCCTGGTGGAAACCATATTGACGATCGTAAGGAAGATTGTGCCAAGTAAGGTGCTCTAATTTTCTTTTCTTTTCTTTTTTTTTGTTTTGTTTTACGAATAGATTCAAAACATTTAGAAATACAGGATGCTTGAGCAATGGGGCTATAGTTAGGGGGCTAGGAATAGTCACTCTTCTCTGGGAAAAGCTGACTGAAAGCAAACATCTGGCAAGAAAGTTCCAAATTGACAGAACAAGGTGAGAGTTTACCTAGGTAGGGTGTAAAAACTGAAACACAGTCCTTGAGGACAAAAGAAAGGACCCGATCAAGCCCATATGCCTTGTTATTATGAGGCCAGTGATGGCAGAAAACACATCAAATGAAGAAATTTTTATGTTAGCTACGAGGAAGTTAGAAAGGGGAAATGATGGAGGAATAGCAACAGAATCATTTACTCTACATTAGAATTGGGGGAGAAAGTCTGAAAGAACAGTTTGCTTACTAATAGAAGAAAAAGCTACAGAGTCATCAGTGGTGAAAAGAGGAGGGAAGGATGATGATGATAAGGTGTTAGATGGCTTCTGGTCAGGTGCCAGGAGTGGGAAGAATTTGAGTTGGAGAGTTCAGAGCATTTAAAACGAATGAAATTATTTTTAGCTGAGCCAAGGACTGGCTTAGCATGATTCCAGGCAGAGACATAAAAGAGATGAGACTCAGAAGTGGGTTGGCTACGGTACCTTTTTAAGACCTTCCCTTTATTTTGAACAACATAAGAACAAGTATGATTAAACTTTTTTTTGCATTAGTTACATGATAAGAGAAAGGAATGTATGCTTCCATGACCGAGGATATAACCATAGTATTGCAAGAGGCACATTCAGATGGCTCTCGGCCATGGAAGCAATAATCTTTTCAGGGAAGATCAAAGAAGTACAGTACTGCCTGAAGTCCTCCCAGTCAGCTGCTCCATTGTGCCAAAGCTGCTACTTTTTGGAAGGGTCCACAGGCCTTACTGGAACAATAAGACAGGTTATGGTCATAAGATTGTGATCAGAGGAGTGCAATTAAGAGAAAGAAATTAAGAGCATTAGTAGAAGGATAAATTGTAAAGAAAAGGCCAAGTATGTTGGAACTCTCTGAGAAGGACCAACTACATGTGTTCCTGAACCCTTGATTGTGGATACACAATACCATATATTTTTCTTCTTAGGCCCATTTTATGATTTTTATACGCCAGCATACTTCCTTATGTCAGATCAGACACCGTTCTGCTACTGGGACCATGTAATCCAGTACTACCTGTCTCATCGTCAGATCGTCAGCGGCTAAACAGGCAACCCCACTGGTCTAGGCCAATGAGGAGGGTGACTAGACACCCTGCAGGATGAAAAATAAGACCTGTCAAATGGCAGATGAGCAATTTATGCCATCGGTCATCTAATAGGGTAGGTGGAGCTAGTTAGCCTTGATTGGCAATCCACCTAGGAGAAGGAAAACTCTGAGGCAGCACCTGGACAGCCATAGTCAGGGATTCCACACCCTTGTCTATAGGCTAATGGTGAGCCCTCTTCTGACTTGGGAGTTTGGGGTGAAGTTTGCATCCCCTCCCTGTAGAAAACAACCAAGAATGTAACAAGATAAGGGAGAGGGATAGCGATCAGTGTTTGTTGTGACCCTGACCGAGTTTTGCCGGGGATTCTTCCTCAGATGCCAACCTGGCAGGGCCTTTTGGGCCCTGTCATGCTGGCATCCACCATGACAGTTGATGGGTAAAGCCTACAGGAACCCAGCAACTGGATACTGGGGGGGGTAGGGGGACTCCCTAGTCCAAGCCCTCCTTTTGATTCGCGTTGTGGTGGTGCAGAAGACGTGTGAGCCCGAGATTTCAAGCACGGGTTTAACCTTTATAAGTCACTGTGGGTTGGGGTTTGGAATGTTCTAAGCCTTTCAAAGGATGATTGCCTTCCCTTGTTGTCGTAAGAGTTGGGGCGATTGGGGGTCAGCTTAGCTGCACTCTGAAGTGAGGCAACCCAGGCATGGTGAGATCAGTAGCGATGATTACACATACAGTACTACTTGTCTGGCTGTGATGATGGTGCCCATCATAGGGGTGTCATTGTGGCAATTGCTGTTCACTTTGTATCTTGTGTCGTCAGGGTTACTGCAGTTGTGTGGAGTAGACTGTAGCACCAGTCAAACAGGGCAGTACTCCTGAGGTTGATGGCAAGCTGGTGATAGGGAGAGCTAGAGCTCCCGTTTCACCAGCCCTCAGGACTTGATCCTGACCATCTCCCTTTGCTGAACATTTTCAGTGCATTCATTTACACAGAGAGTAGGCCAGCATGCTCTCATAATACCTCTACCTTCAACTGTCTACACCACACTACATGCGCATAACATATCACAACTTCTATTCACGTCTTTATTAATGGCCGCTGCAATCTTACTATCAAATGAGGTGGTACCTCGGATTGCCACCATCAGCAGGGTAGGGCTGGCGGCACAGGGTCCTCTCGGTCGCCATCAAGCGACTGTGCCGGCAGCGACTGTTGCTACTTCCGGGAATGCTCGTCGGCAGAGGTGACTGTGCAGCCTTATTCTTTACCAACATCCGCAGCCTTATCACAAATTTAAACTCAGTTAATTTTTTCCTTCAGTCCATATCCCCTTTGGCCCTTTTCCTCACAGAACCACAAATCTCACCCTCTACCGATGTATCTCCATTTTGTTTTCCCGGTCACCATCTCCTTACAAACATCCGTAACAAGGGTGGCACCTGTTGTTATATCAAATCCCAATATGCAGTTGACACTATTTTAAACTTCACTTCATCTAGTTTTTATTACTCATTATATAAATTAAATTGTCAAAACATTACCAAATATATTTGTGTAGTTTGTCGTTCACCCAAAGCTTCTTCGGAACCCAGTGTATTTGATTCCATATCCACTCAGTTGAGTAACCTTGACCTTGCCCTTGGCACCGAAATTACCATTTTGGGTGATTTAAAACATACACAATGTTGAATGGTTATTGCATTCTGCCCGGACTGATGAAGCTGGTCTAGAGTGCGAGCTGTTTGCGGAATCGTTTAATCTCACCCAGTTGGTAAAGCAACCAACCAGAATACCTGATAATCCTGACCATAATGCCCATCTCTTGGATTTATTCTTGACAAATAATCCAGATCAATACAGGATAGGGGTACTGTCACCACTTGGATCCTCTGACCACAATCTCATCAAAGCCTCATTAGTTAACCCTCCCACACCTCCCCATTCTGAACCTGTCAGGGTGACCCAATGGCACTTTGATAGGGCAGACTGGGATGGATTTAGAAATTATCTTGCTGATGTTCCATGGCAGTCTTTCTTCTCTAGTGATCACAGTTCTACCCAGTCCCACATTTGCGACTTAATACTAGCTGGTATGGATTTATTCATACCAAGTCAACAGTTCACTAAAAGATCGAACTCTCCAAAATGGTTTGATGGCAACTGTGCCAGAGCAACAGCCTAAAAGTCATTAACATATAACTCTTACTTAAAATAAAAAACATCTGAATCACTCTCCCAATTTAAAATTGCTAGAAATCATGCAAAAGCTGTATTAAATCTATCTAAATCAAACTTTCTTCAAAAGCAAGCATCAAAACTACTTAACAACCCTAATGACAATAGAATATTCTGGTCAACTCTTAATTCTTTCAATAATAACTTTAACAAGCCATCTTCCATTCCCCCACTAAAATCATCCGATGGCGACATTACAAATGACCCACGTGGGAAAGCAGATATCTTTGCCAGTACATTTGCCAGAAACTCTACCAAAGACGATATCAGCCAAAATGTCCCAGCACTGGAACTTGATTCTCCCGAAACTGCCCCACTTAAAATACAGACAAGATACGTAAAATCCATCCTAGTCAATTTACCTACCAACAAAGCTCCAGGCCCAGATGGAATTCCGCCAATTGTTTTGAAAAAGTGTTCCCCTGAACTTGCCTTCGTCCTAGCTAAATTATTCAGACGATGCATACGTACTTCTTTATTCCCAAATTCATGGAAAGAAGCCAATATCCACCCAATTCCAAAGAAAGGAAGTTCATCTGACCCCTCCAATTACAGACCAATAGCTGTCACATCTCCTCTTGGTAAGGTATTTGAAACTTTAATTAATAAGCACATTGTTAAACATCTTGACTCCAACAACTTAATTAGTGATAAACAATATGGTTTTCGCCACGAAAGATCCACCATTGACATACTCAATCTCTTAACTCATACCATCCCTCAATCAGTTGATCTTTTTGGAGAAACTCATGCAGTAGCTCTTGATATCTCTAAGGCTTTCGACAGAGTGTGGCACCGTTCCCTGCTGTCCAAACTCCCTTGCTATGGACTAACGTCTTTTGTTCCTTTGATTTCTTCATATCTTAGTGACAGGAAAATAAGAGTAAAAGTAGATGATGTATATTCCAATTTCCACTCAATTAACGCCGGCGTGCCGCAGGGACCAGTTCTGGCGTCAACCCTATTTCTGGTTCATATTAATGATCTCTTATCTTTCACCCACAATCCCATTCACTCATATGCAGATGACTCAACACTACATAGTTCATTCACACTCAGTCATCCATTTACAAAGTCTAATATCTCCACCTCTCAACTCAGTACAGCCATCCCCATAAATCAAGATCTATCTACAATCCGTGAGTGGGGACAAACAACCATTGTCTCTTTTAATGCTAGTAAAACTAAATATATACAGTTTACTAATAGACAGATATTGCCAGATTCGTACATTACCTTCAGTGCTACTAATATTCCCATCTCCAAAAGTATTGAAATTCTTGGCCTCTCACTTAACAGTGCCCTCAGCTGGACCTCTCATGTCAGATTACTTGCTAAAACCGCCTCAAAGAAACTTGGATTATTGTACAGAGTCCGTAACTTCTTCGCTGATGAGCAGTTAGCTATAATTTATAAGAGTCATGTGCGCTCTCAGCTTGAATATTGCTCACCCTTGTGGAATGGTTGTGGAGAGGTTGCATTAAGACAACTAGACAAAATTCAGAACAAAGCTGTTAGAATCATTAACAACCCTGCCATTACATATGCAGTAAACTACCTCCCCTGCAAGTAAGAAGGAATGTTGCCTCCCTTGCATTATTTTACAGATATTTTTTTGGCAAATGCTCAGACGAAGTTGCGTCCATGGTGCCACCTCTCCATGCATTCCCTCGTGCTACACGGGCATCTGGTAGCTCTCATGACTGGAATGTCACTCAGCCATATTGCAGAACTTCTGCCTATCAGAATTTTTTCCTTCCCCGAACTGCATCTCTCTGGAACTCGCTTCCCTAGAGTTGTTTCCCTCCATATTTCAACCCACAACTGTTCAAGTCTAATTGTTACAGATATTTTACGAACAGAGGACACCAATTATCTGGTGTATGGATTATTTTTTTTTTTACTCATTTGTTTTTCCTTCCTCCGTTCTGTTATTTATTTAAAAAAAAAAATATATATATATATAATGCTAGTGAGATTGAAACACTTTTTGGGCTTCACATCTCTTCTGGCAGTGTGCTTTCCAACTGAGATGAGTTATCTGGAAGACAAAGAGCTATTCGACACCAAACTTGACTCTGTTGTGGAACAATGCCACTCGTGGAATGCACTCCTGGTCATGGGTGACATTAATGCGGTTACTGGCACTTACAGGCTGGGTTTCAGGAATTGTGTAGGTCTCCATGGCTCTGGAACTAGGAATTCCAATAGTTCTCACCTTCTGGATTTCATATAATCCCGTGAGTTAAGAATTGCTGGTTCCTGGTTCCAGAGGCCAAATATTCACCGCTGGACTTGGTATCCCAATAATGGAGGGGTTGCATAGGAGACTGATCACATTCTTGTTAATATTCACTGAAGGATCCTTCAGAACTGCAGGGTTTTCAGGAGTGCAAAGTTCTTTGCTACTGATCACAAACATGTTGCTGCTACTCTAAGGCTACCAGTCAAAACTAAGAGATTCTCAAGATGTCCCCACAAAAGTTTCTCTCTTGAGAAACTCAGGGATGAGGAGTGTGCACATGAGTATACAGTGGCAGTCTCAAATTGGTCTGGAGTGCTCTGTACTGTTGAAGATCCCGTTGAATGATGGGATACCTTTAAGCGTGCTACCCTGGCAGCAGCAGATGACTGTACTGGAGACCATCTGATCTCAAGGAGGGGATTCATCTCGTGGGCGATGCTGACCACGGTTGAGGATAGTCCTGCTGCCAAACTGGCTGGGGATTGTGGACAGCACAGACTTCTGTCTCCATGGGCATGAGGTTTCACTGAGTAGGGACAAGAAGGGGTATGTGGGGGAAATCGCTAAAGAGGTGGAAGGCCGTTTTCACGCAAATGACCTTCGACCTGCCTACTGAACCCTGAAGAAGTTCCACTCCAGACCCACTTCTTAGGTTAACTCTGTTCAGTCAGCAGATGGACATCTGGTGTCGTTGGTGAGTATAGAGCTCGTTGGGCTGAGTACTTTGAGGAGTTGTATATGGCTGAACTTCCCAGTGGAGAGCTTCCGTCGGCTGGTGTACAGCCATTGACTGCTCTCCCACCAATTGACAATGCTGTGCCTTCTCTAGATGAAATCAAGAAGGCAGTGGCTAGATTGTAAAGCGATACAGTAGCTGGTGTTTGTGACAGTCCAGCAGAATTGATCAGAGTTAGGGGCGAGGCCATGATCGGGGGTTACATGCAGTCTTAGAAGCCGTTTGGCAAACTAGACAAAGGATTTGGTCACGCCTATCTGAAAAAGAAATGGGGACCAGCATGACTGCAGAAACTACCATGGTATTTCAGTGCTCAGTGTGCTAGACAAAGTTCTTGCTCACATTCTTCTGATGCATATCCAGGACCATTTGATAAAGTTTCAGAAGCCTAAGCAATCCGGATTCACTCCCAAGAAGTCTACTGTTGACCGTATCCTAGCCCTTTGGGTTCTTGTGGAATGCCGTCTTGCATTTTGACAAGGTCTGCCAGCTGCAAATGTTGATCTCAAGAAGGCGTTTGTCTCAGTAAATTGGGAGGTACTATGGGAACTCCTGCAACTCCATGGAATCCCCCCAGGGATAATTAGACTGACTGCTTGGTTGTACTCAAACACTGGGAGTGTTGACAAGTGTTTGAGGGGGACATCCAACTTCTTCCCAGTAAGTTCTGGTGTAATACTGTACATGGATGTGTCCTTGCACTCACACTTTTCAACACACGTTTGGATTGGATACTGGACCAGGCTGTGAGTTGAAGTCACTGTGGGGTATCAATTGGCAATTTCAAGGCTACCAACCTTTACTTTGAAGATGATGCAGTTATCCTGGTGGAGTCACTGGAGACTACTGAAAGCTCTCGAGAAACTTCACAAGAATGCAGAGCCATTGGGATTAAAGGTCTTTTGGGCCAAGACCAAGGTCCAGGCATTTGGTGGCTTGTTGGATGAAGTAGTTCAGTCTGTCCAAGCATGTGGTGAGGACATAGAAGTCTTGGAAAGATTCACTTACCATGGTAGTGTGGTCCATAACAACGGTAGATTAGGCAGTGAGATCTCTCGTTGCATTGGTCTGGCCCATGGGGTTATGGAATCACTAAATTCAGGTATTTGGCACTGTCATTTGCATAGAAGGACTAGAGTTCACATATGAAAGGCGCTGGTGCTCCCTCTCTTATTTTATGGCTGTTAGACATGGACACTAAACAGTGACTTGAGTACTAAATGTCTTCACAGGAACATGAGACATCTCTGGTAAAACCGGGTGCTTAACGAGTGGCTATTCCGTGAGACTGAATCGAGGCCTATTACCCACATAAAACGTCAACGCCAACTCCAGCTATACGGGCACTTGGCATGCTTTCCTGTGGCTGATCTTGCTCACAGGGTATCTCTGAACGAGTTAACCCAGGGTGGAGGAGGCCAATGGGAAGGTCACGTAACTCATGGCTGGAGCGGGCCGATCACTCCTGTTGGGAGATACTTAGAGGAGGAAGAGTCGCTGCCTGAAGGGTTGCACGAAGGGAACTGCGTGGATGGAGTGGGAGAGTGAGTGAGGCTACGTCCCCGCGGCGTTTGCCTTTTCTTGATTGATACTTCCATAAATAACATTCGCATCTATCTTTTTTTTCTACCTATATATTTATCTGCCTATCTATCTACTTACCTAACTACCTATCCATCCATCTGTCTATCTATCTATCTATCTATCTATCATATGTAAAAGAAGAGTAACAAACCGTACAAAAATACATATACAGTACAGTAGGTTGGGCTGAGGAGGTGCTTGTGAGACTCTTAAGTCCACGACAGCACAGACTAATACTGCCTGAGAGAGAGAGAGAGAGAGAGAGAGAGAGAGAGAGAGAGAGAGAGACCACGTGTTGTATGTTTCTCTCTGATTATAAGACTGGCCAACAACATTATCAAAGAGGAGGAAGAGGAGGAGACATAAGAGGGAAGGAGGAAGAGGAGGAGGAATAGGAGGGAAGGAGGAAGAGAAGGGGGAATAGGAGGAGGAGGAGGAGGAGGAAAGACGAAGAAGAAGATTGAAACAGTAAGAGGACGAGATGGAGAAAGGAAATGGAGGAACAGATAAATAAGAAAAACAAAGAGAAGACGACGGAAGAGAAAGCAGAACAACGACAATAACAACAACAACAACAACAACTCTACCTCCATCATCATCATCATCATCATTAACACCACCCAAGGAAAATTACTTAACATTTAAACAATTAATGAAATCAGTATAAATTACGAATAATGGCTAAACTACGTAGAAAATTGACGGCAGGTAAGAGTATACCATTAATCACACAAGTTAATTAGAGCGTCAGCCTTCAGTACAAGGGATGCCTGCACATGATGGCACTCTTATGGCTGGGTGATTCCGCTACCCGGTTATGCAAACGCCCCTCAGTTCACTCCCTATCCCCGAGAGAAGGTAGATAGATAATACAGATAGATAGATTGATAGCCTGATTGATAGAGAGATACAGATCGATAGATATATTAATAGATTTAGACAGGTAGAGTGATTTACAGACAGATGGATGGATAGATATAACTAGATAGATAAGGCAGACAAGACGACTAAAGATATAGGTAAACAGAAATAATTATATACAGAGATAAAGATATACAGATACATTGACAGAAACAAATTGATAAAGACCGACATATAGAAAGATACAGACAGACCGACAGAAACAGACCGACAAAAATAGATATATAGTAGATAGAATTACAAATAAACGGGAAAAAAATTTAGATGTAAAGAGGGAAATAGAAAGTGGTGGAAGGGAAAAGTGAGAGAATTAGCGAGCCCAACACGCCACGAAGCGAGAGAGGGAAGTAAGGTGCAGCATATATTGGCGACAGCTGTCAGGGCGGGGCAATGCAGGATAGAATAAAGTAGGGTACGGTAGGATAAGGTAGGGTAGGGTAGGATAAGGTAGGGTAAGGTAGGGTAGGGTAGGGTAGGGTAGTGTAAGGTAGGGTAGGGTAGGGTAGGGTAGGGTAGGGTAGGGTAGGGTAGGGTTGGGTGGGGTCGGGTGGGGTTGGAGAGGGTGGGGTTGGAGAGGGTAGGGTAGGGTAGGGTAGGATAAGGCACGGTAGGGTAGGGTAGGATAAGGCAGGGTAGGGTAGGGTAATGTAGCGTAGGGTAGGGAAGGGCAGGGCAGGGTAGCGTTGGGTAAGGTAAGACAGGGCAGGGCAGGGCCAGAGATTTAGGGCAAGGTTTCTCTTGTTATTAATAAAGCCGCTTGACGTCAGAAACGTATAAAATACAAAACTGGTCATTCACAGCTAAAGGGTTTAAAATCTTTGGTACAGAATTTACCTGCTTGTCCACTGAGAGAAAGTGGGTTGTAGAGGCGAGGAGGCTATAGAGTGAAACACCAATTAATTTTCGTTTAATCAGGTAACTCAGCTATATGGCAAAATTGTGTGTGTGAGAGGGGGGATTAGTATGCGATGTGACAGTGTGGGGCTGTAGTTTGTGATGTGGTGTAGTAGTGCGTGTGGTGTGGCTGTGTGGTGTGGTAGTGTGAGGCGAGATTCTGTGAAATGTGGTTGCGAATGATTCGGCAGTGTGTGGTGTGTGGTAGCCAATGGTTGCGGTGCGGTAGTGTGTAGAGTGGTGAGGCAATGTGTGCTGTAGTGCGGTGTGGTGTGGTGTGGTGCTGTAGTGTTTTGAGGTGTGGTGTAGTGTGTCGTGAGGTGTGGTGTGGTGTAGTGTGTGGCAAGGTGCGGTAGTACGCTGTGAGGTGCGATAGTTTGTGGTGAAGTGCGGTAGTGTGTGGTGAGGCGATGTTGTGTGTAGTGTGGTGCGGTAGTGTGATGCGTTAGTCTGTCTGGTGCGGTAGCTTGTGATGTGGTGTGGTAGTGTGTGGTGTGACTGTGTGGTGTGGTAGAGTGTGGTGTGACTGTTTGGTGTGATAATGTGTGCTGCGTCTGTGTGGTAATGTGCGTGGTGTGGTGTGGTGTTGTGTGGTAGTGTTTGGTGTGGTGTGGTGTGGTAGTGTGCGGTGTAGTGGAGTAGTGTGTAGTGTAGTGTGTGTGTGTGTGTGTGTGTGTGTGTGTGTGTGTGTGTGTGTGTGTGTGTGTGTGTGTGTGTGTGTGCGCGCGCGCGGTGTGATAGTGTGTGTGGTGTGGTGTGGTAGTGAGGTGTGGTATGGTGTGGTGTGGTGTGGCATTGTGTGTGGTGTGGCATTGTGTGTGGTGTGGTGTGGTGTGGCATTGTGTGTGGTGTGGTGTGGTGTGGTATTGTGTGTGGTGTGATGTGGTGTGGTAGAAAGTGGTGTAATGCTGTAATGTGTGGTGTGGAAGTATGTGGTCTGCTATTGTGTGGTTCGGTAGTGTGTGGTGTGATTAGTGTGACCGTGTGAACTGCTAGTGCATGGTGTGGTACCGCGTGTGGTGTGAATGGTGTGGTGCTGTGTGAACTGGTAGTGTGTGATGTGGTAGTGTGCGGTGTGGTGTAGTGTAGTGCGTTTTGTGGTAGTGTGGTGTGGTGTGGTGTGGTGTGGTAGTACATGGTGCGATAATGCATGTTGCGGAAGTGTGGCGTGATTTGGTAGTATGTGGCTTGGTGTAGTAGTATGTGATGTGGTGTGGTTAGGAGTGGCAGTGTGTGATGAGCCAGTGTGTGGTGTGGTAGTATGTAGCATTGTCGTCAGGCGTGCGTGCGGAGTATATGCATGTATGCAATGTATGCCTGTATATATGCTTCAGTGCACGTGTATGTAGTGCATGCGTGTGAGTATGCTTGAATGTACGTGTACGTGTGCCGTCTATCCACGATAAACACAGCACGGTAAGAAAGATGCATATGCCTGGTAAATAAACACTTCAATTTCGCCCCCCCCAAAAAAAAAAAAAAAAAAAGTTACGGTATATACGAATCCAACGAGAAACAGCGCGGTGTGATCTCCTCCCAGACAGATGCACGAACAAATGGCTGGGGAAGAAGAGCAGAGTCAGCAGAGGCGGAGAAACCTGAACTTGGACCACGACACCGAAACGAACCTTTGACTGAATCACCCACAGTCGTTTGCTCGTCGCCTTAGAATACTTAAACCTTTTCGTTACCGATGGGTTTGGCCGTTTTCATCTTAATATTTTCATATGCCTTGTATATGAATCATAGAAAGGAATATTAACAAACCATAAGAAAACTGGTAAGGAAGAGAAGCTTGATGTCTCAGAAACTGAACAAGACTATAAGTTCGAGACTTGACCGAAAAGCAATCAGGTAAACAGGAAGATAGATTTACATACAGGTAAGCTGAGATAGACAGGTGTGGTAGAGGACCCGAACCTACTCCATCTTTGCAGCAAGCAACAATGTCACATACTGATATACATATTACATTACCTTGTTCGTATAATTATATATAGGAAGGAAGAAATTTATAAAACAAATTATATTTTGAAAACAAAAGATCAGGGGGCGCGGAAGTAAATGCCCTCTATTTCAAGGGTAATTGTTCAATGTATGAATGAAGCGACGACAGCAGCATGACTGGAGTGAGACGATACGTTCACCTTTAATGAGGATGTGAAATGATAAAAGACTATTGGAGGAAGGGAGATAAAGTGCAGTGTTCCCGTGGGAGCTGCAGGCGCACTGAGAGTAATATTTTGCGATTTGTTAATGCGTGTATGACCTTTAACCTTACGATGGTTTGGAAACCGTTGTATTCTGATAAAGTTAATGCCGGACGATATTAGTGAGCCTAGAACGAGTCGCAGGAGTTTCAGTGCTAACATTTCCTGGTACCACCTCTTACCCGTGGGCTTTCGAGGCTCCTGGCAAATAACTAATTAATTTATTTATTTATTGTTAGGAAGTTACAGGTTACGACTGAACCTTTAATAATCTACTCTCTCATCTCTTAACTGATAGGTACTAGACAATTCTTTTCAGAGACGACAAAACTCAATCACTGAAAGGGGTAATATCGACATACGTCGCATTATAAGAAAGGATCAACATATGCGCATAAATAACAAGGACCATATTCTCGTAGGCTGACAGTGATCATCTACATGTGTTCCTGAACCATTAATTTTGCATACCACACTATATATTTTTTGCAGGTACAATTTATGATTTTTAATGCCAGCATACTTTCCCTAAATAATAATATCAATATCCAAGTCTCTGTCGGTCTACCTATCTGTTTATCTGCCTGTCCATCTGTCTATCTATCTATTAATCTACCTATCATCTGTAGCAGAATATTAACAAGCCGCATTCAAAAACACATACAGAAGGTTGGGAAAAGGAGGTGCTTGTGAGCCTCCCATGTCCACGACAGTACAGACTAATACTGCCTGAGAGAGAGAGAGAGAGAGAGAGAGAGAGAGTTTTCGATAATGAAATGCTGCGATTGTGGAGGTAAAGTCCTTCATGAGTTGGGATAATGAAGACGGTTAATCTGGGCTTTTACCCAGTCGGGCCCTGATAAAAATACAAACAAATCACTGTACGTCTACTCAAGCCCATTCTCCATGCCACTCGAAGTCGCCCTCCATCATATGCAAAAGGCTAAAGACATGTGAGAAAAACACTATTAGATGTCGGTAATAGGTACTTGGGATCTAAAATGATGGGTGTAATTGCGGGTTGAAATTACAATTTGTTCTGTGTAACAGGAAAGGAACCACATGCGACAATTAATAACAAAAAAGTCCTTTTCAAAGAGAAATTAACAAAAAATAGCGTAAATACCGATCATTTTGAGATGCTTGTAAACATACGGGTATGAGAAGTACTGAAGTGAAAGGATCTGAGAAATGAATGTGATAATTATTTATGACAGTATTGTAAGACAGAAAATCTGAACAACAGAAGTGAGTGAAGACATGGAAAATACTGTAACATGATTGGGTCTCATAGTGAGAAATATTGATTTAAAACATGTAGGGAAATAAGCGAGATAGTACGATTTTACGACAGGTGTAATGAAAGATAGTAATATAAGTACGTAAGTATTAAGGTCAGTGACTTACGCACAGATAAGGAGATATGAAACAATTTTTTTAAGTATTACTAGGAAGAGTATGAACTAAAACTAGAAGGTAATGTAGGCGGTGGTGAAAATTTCAGACATGCTTGGTATGAAGGATGATATTACACGACACGAAAGCAAGCCAACACTGAATCTAGTTCGTGTGAAAAGGAAGAAATGTGTAGGTAATATGAGTGACGGAGTTTGAAATGAGAAGCATGACTTGGATGTGAATGAGTGAGACTTTGAAACAGATATAACGGATATAATTAGTCTGCAATAAGGTACATAGAGGAAAAACTTATCCACTGTCTGAAAAATGCTAAAAGAATTCAGCAGATGTAACGTGGAAGTGTGTGTGTTGTAGATGGATGATGAAAGAGGTGACGAAAAGTTATTACAAGCAAGATATCATGAATAAGGCTGTGCACGATAAGGAAACAAAAGAACAAAGAAATACGTTCTAATTAAAAAGATGAATGACAATGATGTGAACTAATGTGACGTGGATAGGGAGAATATTACGTGAACCAGTGAGACTGTGAAATAGGTTTGACAGAGAACAATGGGGTATAATACTGGTGCAACAGAATATAGTTCACTGAATTTCTGAATAGTTCAGGACATGTAATAAGAATAATGATATTTAGTCCTATATACTAATGTGAAGGATTTGAAATGAGGAACATATTGTGTGAGGGTGAAAAAGTTCAAGGAATGTATATTGAATATGGGCAGTATATGAATTAAATACAATATAGTGCAGAAGTGATATCATATACAAACGAAGAAATGAAAGGATATCTAGATGGGTATTATAGTGTGGTATGTGTGATTTGAAATAATAAAGATAATTTACTAGGAACTGATAATTAAAACAGGCTGGATTTGATGGATGAGATCAGTACACGTCTCGGACGCAAGAGAACATTGGAAATGATTCATATGCAAATGAAGAGATATGTGACCGTGATAAGAGGAACTGGGTCTGAAATGAGAAATGCAACGTGAGGTTGTGACGGTGTACGACAAATGTGCAAAGCGCGATGAGTATGGTAAAGAGGTTCAAGAAAATGCAAAACTGAGACCATGTGAAACGGACCTATGATGAAAGGAATATTCAGGATATCACTGTGATGTGCTGCGATTTAAAATGAAGAGATATATATGCAGTGGTCTGTGACGTAGGAAAGGTGAGATGAATTAAGGAATAATAAAATATAAATGCATCATTATACAAAATTGATATAAATGCACGGTTTTAGATATGTGACATAATTTGACAGGGTGTGTTTCTGTTGTAATATTTGCAACAAGAAGGTAAATATGCAAAGGCGTGTAGTTATATAACAGATGTGATGAGTGATAGAAGTTTGTGAGAGACAAACAAAAGCCTCCCGTCGTGATTCATGGACAGGTGTAGAGAAGCAATCAAGTTGCAGTCTGGCTTTGACAGAGAAATGCAGGTATTTCAGTTTGTATTCTGTTTTACCTTTTTTCTTTTTAATACCAATTTTACTACCTAAATGTTTTTATCATATCAGAAGCATGAGCATCTCGGGATAGGCTACTCAGTCCGGACGTTAAAGGCAAAGGTGATCAGTCACTAATCACTGAGTGGCATCATGAGCGCAAAAAAATCATGCCATACTTCAGACTTATACCCTCAAGGACCAAGTCTAACTGTTATTCCATAATTTAATGAGCCATCTAATGTTAGTTTTTTTTTATTGTTTAATTACCATACATCGTAGTTCATGGCTTCCTGTGTTAAAGCAAACCATTATGTTTGTCACCCAGTGAGGATCCATCTCAGGGTAGCGACACAGTAAGTGAATGGATGGTGGGGTCTCCCAACTTCCACAAAAGAAAAGCAATAAAGACATCACTTGGATTTTAGTACTGTGGTACAGGTATTTGAAATGAGAAGATATGTATGCAAAGGTGGTTGATTAAAGAGACTGCGTTATTGAGTTCCTGCAATACCGAAGTGTGCTGTGAGTAATAATAAATGACAACTTTAACCGAAACTGTGATACTTTAACCGAAACAGTGATTTAAGACGGGATGAATATTTAAAGACAGTCGCGATGAATGACAACACAAATGTATAAATAAAATTTTGATGGCAGAAGTGTAAATAGATCTATAGTTTTTATTGCCATTTATGGAGCACCTGCTATTGTTAGATGTGATCAGCCTACATTCCGCAACACAGAATGCAGGTCAAAGTCAAAGTCAAAGTTAAATGTTTATTTAGCCATAGAGATTACAATAGTTGACATAACACTTAGTCTACTAGCGGCTGAGCCTTTTGAGGGTCCAGGAACTCTCTTTAAAGGCACCTTGTTTTTCTTGCACTTTTGGTAAACATCAAATGTCTAGTAAGGCTAAAACTACGATTTTACTAAATCAGCTGTATGACTTTTAAGTAATAATGGTCATCCCCGAATGACAATAGTTTAAGATTTTAATAAAGGGTATATACAAGATAGCACTACAACAAAACGGAGGTAATTTTTATATTAATATCAGTAATAATAGTAACAATAATAATAACTACCACAATAACAGTAATAATAATAAATAATAATAATAATGAAAGTCAACTAGTTTAAAGAATTAGTACTTTGACAGTAAGTAGGATTTATAAGCAGATTTGAAAGATACAGCCTCGCTTAGTTCCCGAATGGCCATTGGGATACCATTCCAAACTTTGGGTCCCTGATAAGTGATATGTGACTGGGACTGGGTTGAAGCCATGAGCGGTATTTTTAGATTACAGTTATTTCGGAGATTATACCGATCATTCATATTAAAATCAAAGTAACTGTTAAATGACAGGTTGTACAGAGACTTGTAAACAAACAAAGCAGTGCAGTAGGACTTTATATCAGGCAATTTTAGGATACCCAGTTTCTTGAAAGATGGATTAGTGTGGTCATATTTGTGTAAGTTTTCCATTATACGGACCGATTTCTTTGGGCTATAAATAAGCGGTTTAGCTGTGTCTTATAAGCACCACTCCATACCTTGTTACAATAAAACAATAAAGGAAAAATCAGCGAGTAATAAATGAGCTTAAAAGACCGTGTTGTTAGTTGATTACGAATTTGGTACATGATACCACACTGTTTGCTAATCTTTGAATGAAGAAACTGGATATGTAAATGCCATGACAAACGTTCATCAATTATAACACCAAGGAATTTTATACTGTCCACTCTTTCAATTGACTGGGCACCTATGTAGATGTTGGGTTGATTTGCAGTGCTTTGTTTCCTTCTAAATATAATGTAATGAGATTTGCTTACGTTTAGCGTGAGTTTGTTGCTTGTTATCCATTTTGTAATATCTGTTAGGCTGTTATTTACAACATTTGATAGTTCATTGAGATTTTGGTGGCTTGCATAAAAGGTACTATCATCAGCAAATAGTACTGGCTTCATATGTGAGGTAGCGTACACGATGTCATTTATGTACAAAATAAACAAGAGTGGCCCTAAGACCGACCCCTGGGGAACTCCAGATTCTACTGGCATACAGGTAGACTGGCACTGTTTGTATTGCACAAACTGTTTGCGATTGGCTAATTAGGAAGCAAACCATTGATTTGAAGTGCCTCGTATACCATAGTTGTCAAGCTTCTTTAGTAATATACAGTGATTAACCGTATCAAATGCCTTGGCCAGATCTAGAAATACACCCATAGTAAATTTATTTTCATCAAATGAAGCCAGCACGTTCTTGGTGAATGACAGCAAAGCACTCTCGGTAGACAATTTTTCCCTAAAACCAAATTGTGAATCAGTGATAATATTGTTGGTGGTGCAAAATTGAATTAACCTACCATAAACCAATTTCTCTATTATCTTACTGATTGCTGGCAGGATTGAGATAGGACGATAATTGCTTAACAGCTTACGATCACCAGATTTAAAAACTGGAATGTCTATCTATCTATCTATTGCCAGGCGCCATAATCCCGTAAGGGGTGGCAATCTGACTTCGAGTTATTTGTTTTACGGGGAGGGGCACTAACCCTGCACCAACCCACTTGTTGACACGAAGGGAGCACGTATGGTTTGGTTATATGGCTACCACCCAGCGTTGTAAATGGTTTCTTGACTTACAGGAAACCATTTGGCTTGTCACTCAATGTAAAGCCACCAGTAAAGGAAAGAAAAACAATAAGAAGTGACAGGAAAGATGGGAGAATTAGGAAGAGAGGAGGGCAGGCACAGAAAAAGAATGATAAAGGCTAAGGAGGAAGTAGGCAGCACTACATCAAGTGAATTCAACATGTCAGGAAACTTTCCAGTCTCAAAAGATAAATTAAAAAGGAAGAAAAGTACAGGAACTAGATAGGCCATTATTTCCTTAATGATGGACATGGGGATATCGTCATATCCGGGACCCACATTCCGTAGATTTTTAAAAGTCTGAGTAACTTCATGTTCAGTAGTAGGTAACAAAACGAATACACTGTCTTGCCTATTGCGTAAATATGAATAGAAATTAACCTCAGACCCTCCAACAGACTCAGCAAGTTTCTTACCAACACTGACAAAGTAATTATTAAAATGGTCAGCTACTTCCTTAGGTTCGTATATCTCATTATTGTTTACTAAATAAAAGCAATTATTTCTTTGTCGTGAAGAAGGCTTATTAAGGATAGAGTTTATTATACACCATGTTTTTTACAGTTACCTATATTTTCACTTATTTTATTCTTATAGTAATCTGACTTTGCCATTCTGATTTTAGCTGTGATTTCATTGCGCAGTCTGCGATACTCTGCACCATACGTAATGGGTTTCTTGGCACACTTTCTTTGAAGCTTGTTTCTTTCTCGGATCATCTGCCTAATATCTGCAGTAATGTAGGGCTTATCAGCATGTTTAGATTTAATAATTTTTTGTTTTAACGGAAACTGGTTATGAAATATATTAGAAAGTAGGAGATTAAAATTACAATAACCTACGTCTGGGTCTTTAGCACATAAAACAAGGTCCCAAGACACGACTAATTTTTTCTTTACATGTATTTATACTACTTTCGTTAAAGTCTCTGTACTGGAGGACAGTTTGTTCACCTTTCAGTAAATATGGTGCGGATTTGAACACCGATACAACAGGAAAATGATCAGAAATTTTATGATATATAACATTGCTTGTGAAGCAGTTTATGTAGTCATTAGTCCATATATGATCTATTAGTTTGGCGGATGTTAAAGTTACGCGTGTGGGTTTATTAACAGTGTTATAAGAATTATGAGAATAGCACATAGATAAAAGGTTACTGACATGTGGGTTTGTTCTAATTTTAAACAGGTCGATATTAAAATCACCCCCGATGTAACAAGATTTACCTTCCGAGCTGACTAAATCAATAATGTAGTGAAAGTCGTCAAAGAACCTTGCGATATTAATGTTTGGGCGTCTGTAAAATAATCCCTAAGACTATGGAATTAGTACTAAGATAAACTTCAATAAATATGGTTTCAATATGTTCTTTCTTTAATATCAAGTCATTTCGCACGTTACATGAAAAATGTTGTTTTATAAACAAAGCAACTCCTCCACTGTTTCGAGAGCAGTTATTTGCGTAGACACTGTAGTTTGGGATACTAAAAAGATTCTCAGTATCATCCGTTAACCTTGTCTCGCAAAATCCTAAAGCGTCAAAATGAAATTGAATAGGATTTATGTATTGATCCAAAAATTCGTCAAAATGCAGTGGTAGGCTTCCTATATTATAGCAAAGCAATGAAAAAATATTTGTAGACTGATTTATGTGCGTAAAAGGTGAATCAGCGAAATAGTATTCAGTTGTTGGGAGGTTCACGTTACGAAAATTTAGCATAAAATTATCCGGATCACTGACAGATGTATGATTATCGTTATTGAAATTTAAGGTAGGAAAACACATAGTATCAAGGTTATCCAACGAAAAACTAGGTTCTCTAATATTATTTACGAAAAGTGTGCATAATTCTGCGTCATCTAAATTATAAAATGGTAGAACATGGTTATCCATATTTAATAGTTTGTAAGAACAGGGTTTTACTCATTACAAAATTTTAGGACCTATTTATACCTAACCTGCTTCTAGTTTGTCTTGTTTTAGATGGTGAGGCAATCCCAGGGTCAACTCCACCAACTGCCCCTTCTGCGTCGTCTGAGTACGTTTCTCTGGCCTTCCGCTTATTGACACTACTCTCCTTTGTTTCGGCGGCCGTTGTGCTGACTTTATTAGCACGACTTGGGGTGGTTGGCTGGCGAGAATGTGTCAACTGCTTAAATGGCGATGGTAACTTAGTAGGTGAAACGGGAGTGTTCAATCGTTGAGGTAAAGTTGGAGTTCCTTCCTTCGTGGTCCGTTCCTGAGGGGATGGGGTGCGGTGCCATTGCTTACGTTGGGGTGTTGTAGGGCAACGGGGCCTGGGTGAGACTGGGGTCGGCAGGGCAAACTGAGAGGGGACAGCCTGAAGAGTTTGATCATACTTGCGTCGGTCCCGGACCACCAGAGTCCTGTAGTTGAAATAGACAAATTTTCCCTGCTTTCTGGCTTCGTGGTAGGCAGGCATCTGTGAACGACGAGCCTCTAGTGATCCAGGACATAGATCCTCATTTATATAAATGCTTGTCCCCTTCAATTTCTTCCGGTTTCGTAGCACTTGCTCTCTGTCTGAATACTGCGAAAATTTTGCAACAATGTCCCTCTGTTTGTTTGAAGCCTTTCCAGTTCGGTGAACTCTGTCAAATTTCGCACTGATGTTTAGATGCTTCGACAATATGAGTTCCACCTTGCGTTGACACTGCTCCCATGTTTCGCCTGGCTCTTCTGCGATCCCAGTGAAGCGAAGATTGTTTCTACGTCCTTGATCGTCCAAATAGTCGAGCCGTTGCGAGACCTCACCGTGTTGTTGCTTACATTTGTTGTTATCGTTGGTCAGTTGCTTCACTTGGGTAATGAGGTCTCGTTTTACAGTTGTTTCATTGTTCAGTTTAGTTTCCAGATCGAGGAGTTGATTTTGAGTATATTCCAAGCTGTGAGTTAATTCCATTAATTTTTGCTCATAGTGCTTCTGGTGGTTTTTCATATCTTGTTTAAGTCTGGCAATTTCATTATCACTTTCCTGTTTTTGTTTAGCCAAAAGTGCTAGTATCTCTTCTTTGTCCATGGTGGAAAAATCTAAGGGTTGGCACAGCTGAGAGAGCAGCACAACCTTCCTCCACCACGTCCAGTGGAACAAGATGTACGCTGAGACGCATTTTCTGATCAAATGCCTCAGAAACTATCGTCAAAAACTGGGGGCATGTCCATACCTCTGCGCTCTCAGTTTTAATAATACAAGCCATAGCTCTTAAGGGGAAAGCAAGAGAATGCTAATTAAGGTTCCTGTGTGGATGCAGTCTGTAATCCTTTTCCACGTCGAGGGTTCTAAATTACTGAGGCGAGATTTCAAGTCTTCCAACCTGCTTGATTATTACTTCTTAGTTAAGCCAGATATCGTGAGGTTAATCAGTTTCCAGACAGTGTAACGGAACCAAAGAAGCAAAATTTTATAATTATTTTTTTTTTACATGCCCGAATACTTCTGACTAAAGTCTTCTTGCTCTAAATTAAAGTAAAATTTCCATTCCTCCATAGCAGAATACTATGATGTAACACTAAATGAACTCCAGACAATGGTTCTACAGTACGAGGGGTGATCAGAAAGAAATGACAGTGAGTCCATAAACTTTTATTAGCATGAAGAACTATCAAACTATGACTCACATTCCTTCAAAGTACTCCCCTCCAACCTCTATGCAGCGTTCCATTCTCTTTCTCCACTTCATGAAGCAAGCGTGGTACTCTGAAGACGGTATACTTCGGAGTTCTGAATTGACGGTCCGTGCCAAGTCTTGGATGCGATGAAATTGCTTCCCAGCGATGGCAGATTTAATTTTTGGAAACAACCAAAAGTCACAGGGAGCCAGGTCAGGGGAGTAGGGTGGGTGGTGGAGCAGAGTTATACCTTGTTGTTCCAGGTACTGCATAGTGAGGCGGGCTTTGTGGGGTGCAGCATTGTCGTGGTGCAGCAAAAGGCGAGACCGACGGCGGGTTGGTGCGGTGTTGGCCTTGTGCTCCAAGACTTGTGGAAGGACCTGGTCTGTGGAGTATTGGGCTGTGATAGTGGACTTTTCAGGCATCACATCCACGCATATTGGTCCTTGAGAATTGAAAAAGATGGTGAAAAGGCACTTCCGGCTGCGAAATCCTTCCTTCAAAATCTGAGGTCGAGGGTCTTCATCGCCCAACCACACCATGTTTGACTGCTTGTCACGGGTTGTGAAGAATGAAATCCAACACTCATCTCCAGTAGCAACATCTGAGAACCGTTTTGGACCATTTGGTTCAAATTCAGCAAGCCAGACACGACAAATCCTCACCCGTTCAGCCTTTTGCTCATCAGTCAACAAATGGGGAATCCTTCGACAACACTTCTTCCTCAGGTGTAATTGTTCATGCACGATGTCATATGCACTCCCATAACTGATATCAAGCTCCAAGGCTAAGAACCTAAGAGTTACAGTTGGATCCTCGTCAATGATGGACCGTGCACGGGCAGTTACGGATGTCCGGGGGCGTCCAGAGCGTTGTTCATCTTCCAATTCAGTTTTTCCTGCTGTGAAAGCACGAATCCAGCGGGAAACAGTTTCCAGGGAAGGAGTAGTGTCTGGATAAACTTGTAATAATTCCCCTCGAATCTCTGTTGCTTTCTTTCTCAGTTTCCACCTCGTAAAAATGTAGAACCTGCAGCCTTCTTTCGAGTAATCCATGTTTCTGGCCAGAGAGCAAAAACAAGAGTGAAGCATTCACTCACAACAATAAAACAAGAAAAGTCAGGCATACGGCGACAAGTTCAAACTCGTAAGGACAGGCAACTCTGCACTCTCCTTGCTCCCCTACCTCCCATCATTCAAGGTTTTCATGTTATAGCAAGAACTGTCATTACTTTCTGATCACCCTTCGTAACACACAAATGACATGGAAAGGACACAGAGCGATAGCAGTACGTTTTTCTGTGGCTCAAGTATGTGAAATATTCCGTAAAAGAAAGGAGATCAGGGTTGGGGGTAAGGTGACACACTATAGCTTACCAAGATCTCATTAAGGAGCTGTGGAGTGTAACTGTACAAACGTGTCAATCAGCCTTTAATACTTCTTCGAAACTGTCAAAACCTAATGAGACTTGCTATATTCACAAGCAGGTTCTTCTTACACATTTACTAATGAATACACATACAGTTTCTACACACACACACACACACACACACACACACACACACAAAACCTCTCTCTCTCTCTCTCTCTCTCTCTCTCTCTCCACCTGAAGTCCATAAAAAAACATACAAATTTCACTTAATGACTTCTGTGCCTCACCAGGAACAAATCTGTTAACCTAACTAACCAATAGCTTCCTGGTTCTGAACCCTTCTCACACAGCACATTATAGTTGCAAAAGAGGTCTGGATGATGATGAAGGGGAATGATGATTACTGTTCTAATTTTGCAATTTTAATATCCCACCCAATTCTATCCACCTTTCATAATAAAGTGAGAAGTGTGGACGGCATTGTTACTGATGACTGATGGCAAATAAATTTCTGTACTACTCATTTTTATCGTTCTTGTAACCTACAAGCTTAATTCTTTATGGTTAGAAATAGATTAAATTTGATGATGACGATGATACTGATAACTCTCATTAAAGTTCCCCAAACACTGGATATTTACGGTACATTTTTCTTTGTGAATCGTACTCAGACAGCATAACATAGTTCAAGCCACAGAAGTTATAAGGAATTACTGAGGTATCTATACATGGTTTTCAACTCATACTTCTTCCCATCTTTCAGGTGGAAATTAGAATAATGATAGTGATCATGATAGTGATTATAATGATGATGAAAATGGTGATGATAATGATAATACAAGCAGTGATGATGATGATAAAGACTTGACAGAAGGGATAAAGAAAGACGTAACCAGAAGTCTAATTGTGTGTGTGTGTGTGTGTGTGTGTGTGTGTGTGTGTGTGTGTGTGTGTGTGTGTGTGTGTGTGTGTGTGTGTGTGTTTTATACTTTAGCAGTACAGTATTCAGGGATCGAATGTACTGACCTCGTCACCATTGCTTAATACAGTACTTAGCCCAACAGTGGAAAACATACTCGGCTAAAAATATGTCTGAGGAATACAAACATAATATCTGTTTGTGCATCTCGTTGAGAAAGAGAGAGAGAGAGAGAGAGAGAGAGAGAGAGAGAGAGAGGTATATAATCGTATACCTAGTTCTGGCTTAGAAAATCACTGAACATCGATCTAGTTAATTTTTTACTGGGCATATTTCATAAAAATTCATTTTTTTCCCAGACCCTATCCAGTCGTTAATTACTGTAATAATATGTTTTGGGTGCTGGCGATGATGATCACTATGTCCACAATTGAGACGACTGGGAAGTGTAAGTGATTCTTAAATATATTATTAATTATAAAACTGATCTATCGGTATAATAAAGAGATGACACGTACAGTCTTCAATAATATCATCATGTATACATGCATTATGCGTTGGCATGTATAGATAGATAGATAGATATACAGATAGATAGATATAGATAGATAGATAGATAGATATAGATAGATAGATAGATAGATAGATAGATAGATTTTACAAGGTCTGTCCAAAAAATATCCAGCCATTGTGAATAACTCGAGAAGCGGTCGCGGGGCCCTCAGGTAACCTGGCAGGCACTCAGAGGTGACTCTTCCGCGCATACGTGACCAGCCACACTACCGTAGGGAAACCCAGTTGGCTGGTTGAGTGCAAGGCCTAAAGAAGGCCTTGGTTGAGTGAGCACGGGAACTGTGTGACCGTCTCATTCACAATAACCGTGCGAGTAGATCTGCAAATCTGCATCAAATCTTATTTAAAACTTGAACGTTCGTTCGTGGAAACTACTCCAATGATTAAGAAGGCTTTGTGGAATGATTCAGTGAGAGAAACCCAGATAAAATTGTGGCACAGCAGCTTTAAAGATGGCAGGAATCCACTGAAAGTGATCTACGTTCTGGAAGGCCTTCAGCAAATAGAACACCAGAAAATGTTGAACACGTGCGGGATCCAATCAAGGGAAATTGGAGATTGACAGTGTGCGAATTAGAGGAAGATCTAGGGATTCCACGGACCTGTGTTTCAGAGATTTTTACGGAGGATCTTAGCATGAAACGTGTGGGAGTAAAATTCGTTCCGTGAATAATGAGACAAAAAGCCTTTGACTCCATCTTGCTGAGAAGAGCTGTATGTGGGGAGCCTCCCCACTCAATGAAAGTTGCACTCTACAAAGGGGCGAATAAAACCAGTGTATTCGAAACAAGGGCGGTACCTGTTGTTATATCAAATCCCAATATGCAGTTGACACTATTTTAAACTTCACTTCATCCAGTTTTGATTACTCATTATATAAATTAAATTGCCAAAACATTACCAAATATATCTGTGTAGTTTATCGTTCCCCCAATGCTTCTTCGGAACCCAGTGTATTTGATTCCATATCTACTCAGTTGAGTAACCTTGACCTTGCCCTTGGCAATGAAATTACCATTTTGGGTGATTTTAACATACACAATGTTGAATGGTTATTGCATTCTGCCCGGACTGACGACGCTGGTCTAGAATGCGAGCTGTTTGCGGAATCGTTTAATCTCACCCAGTTGGTAAAGCAACCAACCAGAATACCTGATAATCCTGACCATAATGCCCATCTCTTGGATTTATTCTTGACAAATAATCCAGATCAATACAGGATAGAGGTACTGTCACCACTTGGATCCTCTGACCACAATCTCATCAAAGCCTCATTAGTTAACCCTCCTACATCTCCCCATTCCGAACCTGTCAGGGTGACCGATGGCACTTTGACAGGGCAGACTGGGATGGATTTAGAAATTATCTTGCTGATGTTCCATGGCAGTCTTTCTTCTCTAGTGATCCCAATTCTACCCAGTCCCACATTTGTGACTTAATACTAGCTGGTATGGATTTATTCATACCAAGTCAACAATTCACTAAAAGATCAAACTCTCCAAAATGGTTTGATGGCAATTGTGCCAGAGCAACAGCCCAAAAGTCATTAGCATATAACTCTTACTTAAAATCAAAAACACCTGAATCACTCTCCCAATTTAAAATTGCTAGAAATCATGCAAAAGCTGTATTAAATCTATCTAAATCAAACTTTCTTCAAAAGCAAGCATCAAAACTACTTAACAACCCTAATGACAATAGAATATTCTGGTCAACTCTTAATTCTTTCAGTAATAACTTTAACAAGTCATCTTCCATTCCCCCACTAAAATCTTCAGATGGCAATATTACAAATGACCCACGTGGGAAAGCGGATATCTTTGCTAGTACCTTTGCAAGAAACTCTACCATAGATGATACCAGCCAGAATGTCTCAGTACTGGAACTTGATTCTCCCGAAATTGCCCCACTTAAAATACAGACAAGATTTGTAAAATCCATCCTAGACAATTTACCTACCAACAAAGCTCCAGGTCCAGATGGAATTCCGCCAATTATTTTGAAAAAGTGTTCCCCTGAACTTGCCTCTGTCCTAGCTAAATTATTCAGACTATGCATACGTACTTCTTTATTCCCAAATTCATGGAAAGAAGCCAATATCCACCCAGTTCCGAAGAAAGGAAGTTCGTCTGACCCCTCCAATTACAGACCAATAGCTATCACATCTTCTCTTGGTAAGGTATTTGAAACTTTAATTAATAAGCATATTGTTAAACATCTTGAATCCAACAACTTAATTAATGATAGACAATACGGTTTTCGCCACGAAAGATCCACCATTGACATACTCAATTTCTTAACTCATACCATCCATCAATCAATTGATCTTTTTGGAGAAACTCATGCAGTAGCTCTTGATATCTCTAAAGCTTTCGACAGAGTATGGCACCGTTCCCTGCTGTCCAAACTCCCTTGCTATGGACTAACGTCTTTTGTTCCTTTGATCTCTTCTTATCTTAGTGACAGGAAAATAAGAGTAAAAGTAGATGATGTATATTCGAATTTCCACTCAATTAACGCCGGCGTGCCACAGGGATCGGTTCTGGCGCCAACCCTATTTCTGGTTCATATTAATGATCTCTTATCTGTCACTCACAATCCCATTCACTCATATGCAGATGACTCAACACTACATAGTTCATTCACACTCAGACATCCATTTACAAAGTCTAACATCTCTACCTCTCAACTCAATACAGCCATCTCCATAAATCAAGATCTATCTACAATCAGTGAATGGGGACAAAACAACCTTGTCTCTTTTAATGCTAGTAAAACTAAATATATACAGTTTACTAATAGACAGATATTGCCAGATTCGTACATTACCTTCAGTGCTACTAATATTCCCATCTCCAAAAGCATTGAAATTCTTGGTGTCTCACTTAACAGTGCCCTCAGCTGGACCTCTCATGTCAGATCACTTGCTAAAACCGCCTCAAAGAAACTTGGATTATTGTACAGAGTCCGTAACTTCTTCGTCGATGAGCAGTTAGCTATAATTTATAAGAGTCATGTGCGCTCTCAGCTTGAATATTGCTCACCCTTGTGGAATGGTTGTGGAGAGGTTGCATTAAGACAACTAGACAAAATTCAGAATAAAGCTGTTAGAATCATTAACAACCCTGCCATTACATATAAACTACCTCCCCTGCAAGTAAGAAGGAATGTTGCCTCCCTTGCATTATTTTACAGATATTTTTTTGGCAAATGCTCTGACGAAGTTGCGTCCATGGTGCCACCTCTCCATGCCTTCCCTCGTGCTACACGGGCATCTGGTAGCGCTCATGACTGGAATGTCACTCAACCACATTGCAGAACTTCTGCCTATCAGAATTCTTTCATTCCCCGAACTGCATCTCTCTGGAACTCGCTTCCCCAGAGTTGTTTTCCTCCAAATTTCAACCTACAACTGTTCAAGTCTAACTGTTACAGATATTTTATGAACAGAGGACACCAGTAATCTGGTGTATGGATTATTTTTTTTTCTCCATTTGTTTTTCCTTCCTCCATTCTGTTATTTAAAAAAAAAAAAAAAAAAAAAAAAATTGTGCAGGGGTAAATGGGGTACGAAGTCAGGGAAGCAGATTTTACAAGAGATGTAATATGATCTTTCCAAGATAAATCTGGAGAGAATGAAACCCCAAGTATGCTTAAAGATGATGCAGGATTGAGCTAGATGTTATTAAACATTAGCGAAAGGTGAATGGTGGAGTCATCAGTGTATGAGTGGAGAGTGTTAGATGTACAGCTTAGGTCATTGATGATTAAAAGGAGGAGAGTTGGTGATAGGACAGAGCCTTAAGGAACACCGCTGTTGACATATCTAGGAGAAGAACGGTGGCTATCTACAACAGCAGCTATAGAACGACCAGAAAGGAAGCTATAGATGAAGGCACAGATAGAAGGATAGAAAGCGTAAGAGGGCAGTTTGGAAATTAAAGATTTATGCCAGACTCGAAAGCCATTGAGATGTCAAGTGCAATAGCAAAGCTTTCGCCAAAGTCCCGAAAGAAGGATAACCAGGAGTCTGAAAGGTAGATGATTTGACTGCCAGTGGAGCGTCCCTGCCAGAACTCGTACTGATGATCAGAAAGAAGGTTGTGATAGGAAATGATGCTTTATTTTTTGTTATTGTTAAGAATAAGCTCGAAAACTTTGAGACACAGGTGGTTAAAGCAATTAAGCGATAGTTAGAGGGCTGGGAATGAACACCTTTCTTTAGGACTGGCTGAATGAGAGCAAACTTCCAGCAAGAAGGAAGTTTACAAGTTGATAAACAAAGCGAATGAGTTTACCTAGGCAGGGTGTAAGCACAGAAGCTCATTTTGGGGGGAAAGCAGAAGGGACCCCATCAGGCCCATATGCCTTGTCATTACCGAGGCTAGTGATGGCAGAAAAGTCATTAACTGAAGAAATTTTAATGTCTGCCATGAGAAAGTCAGAGGGGGAAGTGATGGAGGAACAGCACCAGAATCGTCAAAGATTGATTCGGAGGTGAAAGTCTGAACATAGAGTTCGGCTTTATCAGAAGAAGAAATAGCTACAGAGGCATCAGAGTAGAGAAGAGGAGGGATGATGAGGTAAATTTATTACAAAGGTTTTTGGCAAGATGCCAGAAGGAGCTGGAAAAATTCGAGTTGGAGAGCATTTAGTATGAGTGAAATTATTTTTAGCAGTACGAAGAACAGACTTAGTATGATTCTGGACAGAAACATAAAAGAGATGAGATTTAGCAGTAGGTTGGCCTCGGAACCTTTTGCAGGCCTTCTCCTTGTTGTGGACAGCATTATAACAAGCGTGATTAACCAAGGTTTTTTTTGCATTAGTAAAAGGATATGAGAAAGGAATGTATGCTTCCATGCCCAAGAGAATACCTCTGTAATGTGCAAGGGACACTGAGATGGCTCCCGGCCTTGGGAACAAAAATCATTCCACGCAAAATCAAAGAAGTGCTGCATGAGTGCCTCCCAATCCACAGCTCCAAAGTGCCACAGCCACCTCTTTTTTGTAGGGTCCACGGACCTTACTGCAGCAATAGGACAGGTAAGGTATAAGGTTGTGATTGGAGAAGCCCAATGGAGAGGAAAGAGTAACAGCGTAAGCAGAGGAATTATTTGTAAGGAAGAGGTCAGGCATGTTGGAACTCCCTCCAAGGTGGTTAGAGATACGGGTATGGTGCTGTACACACTGTTCTAGGTCATTAAGGATAGAAAAAATGTTGGCTTGTTCACCATGTGAATTAGCGAAAGGAGAGGAGAGCCAAAGGTGATCATGAACATTGAAATCTCCTAGAATGGAGATTTCAGAGGATGGAGAAATGGATAGAATATGTTCCATCTTAGAAGTAAGATAGTCGAAGAATTTATCATAGTCGGTAGAATTAAGGGATAAGTAAACAACACACATATGTTTAGTCTGAGAATGACGGGAAATCCGAAGCCAAAGAGTAGAGAATTCAGAAGATTCAAGTTCAGGAACAGAAGAACAAGATATGTCGTTGTGCTCATATACACAACAGCCACCTTTGGCTTCTTAATGAGTATAGAGAAAGTAGGAGAATACAGAGAAACGTTTGTTATCAGTCGCCTCAGACAACTGAGTTGCAGTGGACTTGCTTCAAACTGCTAACTATGATCCGCATTTCCTCCTGCAGGACATGACCAGAGACTAGTCGTGGGCTTACGGCTATGACCATGAAGCAGAAGCCCAGTCGTCCCAGTAGAAGTCGGCTGTATCTCCACGTCCGAAGAAGGTGTGGCAAAGTCATAGCAACACCAAGGCCATGTTGACGGTGTTTTTTTGCCATAAAGGTATTCTTCACCAAAAATATTAACAAAGAAGTACTAAAATGAAGTTCTTCGCAGGCTGAGGGTTGCAGTAAGAGGAAAACGGCCGCAGCTGTGACCAAGTGGTGACTGGCAGCTTCATTATGACAATGCGCCCGCCCATCTTCATGTCTAGTGCAGGTTTTTTGGTAAAACATCGCATCACCCAGGTCTCTCAGCCTCCCTACACCGCAGGTTAGGCTCTCTGTGACTTCTGGCTTTTCCCAAAGCTAATATCGCCGTTGAAAGAGAAGAGATTCAGATCGTGGACAAGTTTAAGGAGAACGGGACAAGGCAGCTGATGGAGATTCCGCATGAGGGCTTGGCAGACTGTTTTCCAAAGTGGATGGGACGCTGGGAGAAGTGTGGGAGGTCCCACTGGGAGTACTTTGAAGGTGACTAATGCGCCATTGTCGTAGGTAAGACATGTATATATTTTTTCAAACATCAAATGGCTGAGTATTTTCCGAAGAAAAGTGTCCAGCCATCATATATATGTAGAGAGAGAGAGAGAGAGACGTGAACGATGACGAGTTTTACCTGTTCCATTTGCGGTCTCCATGCGCTGTATTTCATCTAGGGTAGACTGATTTGGGTAACTTACCGATAGCTTAGCCAACTCCTTTGATTCAAGAGTTGGATAACATCTTTGAGCACTGTAATCCATTTTTGTGAAATTAAGATGAAAAATACATCATTTAAATCAAGGCGTTTTCCTCTTCTATACGTTGATGGCTGATCAGCATTCGTTCGATCTATGTCCAGATGATTTATTTAATGTAAGAATAACCAGTTCTGCTGTCGAGCCCTGCTGCGGATGTCACTGATTGCATTGCGCAGTTGACCCTTGTGCGGTGTGGTGCAGTGAGGATCTGTCCGTTCTCCCTTTTGGGGCTAAGATGCGAATGAATGTGTTTGAATGGATGAGTAAATGGAGAGTGAGTCGTCCTGTCTCGGCTACCTCCCTTTCCTTGGGGGAAGCAGCCTAGGTATATAGATAGATAGATAGAAGAATAACCATTCGCATTGAAAGGGTTTACGAAAGACCTGTCTTGCGCATCAAGTCTGGAAGGTTTATCCTAAGGTATTAAAGTTATTAGGAAACAGCAGGCAGTCAGCCGGACGGGCAGACAGAGATGGGAGAAAATGTGTGTCATATTAGTTTACATATTTCTCAATAAACAACGCAGTACAAAATTAAATGGAGAAATGTGTTAGCATACTCTTTGCGATGCATAGAAAGCACTTAAAACATCATTTAATGATATAAAGCGTCAGAACAAACAACGAAAGTGAAACTATAGGAGTGCAGTGAGACAGGCTGCCATTGTCTGTTCTAGTTTTCTCCAGCTGATGTGGCAGTTTGGGGAGCTAATCACCCACTGAATTGCACTGAGATATTAGCTAAATACCATAAACTATCTCTATACTTCTTCACTGAAAGACCCTTTCATTTATTGGTATTTATCAGTCCTTCGGCACATACTTCTATTTTTATTCCTCAGGCTACAGATCGGCTTTATTTTTATCGGACGTCTTGTAGTGAATAGCTGATGGAAGCTGTGTCTAACATTATCAGTACGTCTGTCCAGTTCTAAAATGAATCGTCGAGAGAGAGAGAGAGAGAGAGAGAGAGAGAGAGAGAGAGAGAGAGAGAGAGAGATGATTGGATTGAGGAAGTGAGGAATTCTTGAAGGATGGAAGGGAAAAATATAATGTGACAAAGAAACTAAAAAAAAAAAAAAAAAAAAAAAGAACCACATAAAAATAACTATAGAAAGCGGGCGAAACACAAAAAATGGTTTTGAGCAGGGGGGAATAGGCATACGAAATGTTTGTACAGGGAACACTCTTGAATTTTATACACGAGCTTCAAGGGGGAATTAAAGTTATGCTGATTACAGTTAGAATTTTCCCCTCACGGTGATGACATATCCTCGCACTCACCTACCAAAAATTGCTTTTGAAATTAACCCTTGGGTGTAATTCACCGGGTCGGTCAGGATCACTTGATGGTCGTGATCGTCAGCTTTTACCCTCCCGGAAGGGAGCTGAGAGCTCATATAGTCCGATCTAAGGGCAAGGCTGTGACCTTCACACACGCACACACCCGTCCCCTTGCTCAAGGGGGACAGTAACCACCCACTTCGTCAGTGAAACTTTTCTCAACCTGAGCGAGGCGCGAACTCTCGTCCACCAGTTGGCAAGCGAGAACGTTACCACTACACCAGCGAGCGGTGTGTGTGTGTGTGTGTGTGTGTGTGTGTGTGTGTGTGTGTGTGTGTGTGTGTGTGTGACACCTGTGGTGAGAGAATGTGTTGTGTTTGAAATGAGTGGCAGAATGATATATATGTGTGAAGTGTGTAAGTGTGAGGTATAACAATAAAATCCGTTGTCGAGGTGTGGCCGTGTGAGATGTGGGAATGTGAAGTATGCTGTGTGAAGAATGTTAATGCAATCCGCATCATGACTTTGTGAAATCTGAAATACATAGAGAACTTTTTAACTTGTAAATTTTGATGAATGACTGAGTGATGAGTGAATGCCTTTGATAATCCGGTTGAGAGTTCTTTTTATCTCGCCCAGACGGAGTCCGACGAGGTATTGTTTTTTGGTCGAGTTTCTTTGTTTCTTTGTTTTTTTAGCAACATTGCGGCTAAATGCTATTACATGAAATTTTGTGGACATGTGGGCACTGGTCCCCAAAGAAAGTGATTAAATTTTGGAGGTAATCGAGTGACCCTGAAAGGTCAAAATTAAGGTCGCGGATTTTCGGAGGGCTATAACTTGAAAACGGTTGAAGATATATATATATATATATATATATATATATATATATATATATATATATATATATATATATATATATATATATATATATATACTATTTGGAACATACAGGAACTCGTAATATGGGCTTTCAACTGGCACAAAGGCCTTTGACCTTGAATGATCTTGAAAGGTCATACTCAGAGTCACGGATATTCAGGGGGCTACAAATCGAAACCGGTTGAAGATAGATATTTGCTATTATCAACATGTAGGAAATCCCATATGGGTTTTTATTAGTACCTTGACCTTTGATCATAAGTGACCTTGAAAGGTCAAACTCAAAGTCACGGATATTCAGGGGACTATAACTCGAAACTCGTTGAAGATGTATTTAGTATTACCAAGATATAGGAAGTCTCATATGGGCTTTAATTTGGCACCATGGCCTTTGACTCTGAGTGACCTTGAAAGGTCAAATGAAAGATCATAGATTTTCAGAGGGTGTAGCCTGAAAACATTTGCGCCATTACCTTAGACCTTAACCAATTAACTCCCAGGGTTCCTGTGTGAGGGATTCTGATGGAATGGTATTTTCACTGAGTCAGCACTCCCTGAAATACAATGTGGATCATAGAAGGAAAGAAGTACCTGTGATATGATCTTTGTTGCCCAACAGATACAAGAGAAATGCCATGAAGGACGAACAGAACCGTGACATGTATACTGCATTCATCGTTCTCGCAAAAACATTTGACACGCCAACAGAGAACATTAATGGTAAGCACTTTCAAAATTTGGAGTTCCAAACAAGTCTCTTACCATACTGAAGAGTCTGCATGACAACATGAATGCTCGTGTGTCCGCAGGTGGGAGGAAATCTGAACCCTTCAGTGTGGATGTGGGTGGAAAACAAGGATGTCCTGGCTCCTGTCATTTTCAACACCTGACTGCAGTCACCCTTTTATGTCACCAGAAAATGAAACCTGATGATGGAATAAAAATTCAGTTCTGTTTAAACGGTAACATATTTAATCTCAGACATCTTCAAGCACAATCAGAGTATGAAATGGTTAATTTCCTAGAGCTGCAATATGCTGGTGACTGTGCTGTCCTTGCACATACCCCAGAAGCCCTACAACAGTCTCTCTCCATCATTCCCAACATAGACCATGCAATGGATCTTCAAAAATGTGTCAGTAAAATAGAAATAGTATCTCAGAGAAACAATGCAGCAGAGCCTCATGCATTTCAGATATATGGCAAAAATGTAGAACAGGTGGAGAAGAAAGGGGGGCAGGGTAGCTATTTATGTAAAGGATTCATTAAACTGTTACAATAAAGCAGACATTAAAGTAAATAGGGACACAGAAAGTGTCTGGACTGAAATTAGTAACAACGGGGAGAAAATAGTTTTAGGAGCTATTTACAGATCTCCAAAATTAAGTAGAGCAGATAGTAAATACGTTTGGGAGGAAATTAGGAAAGCTTCACAGTCCAGTTTAGTAGTAATTGTAGGGGACCTTAATCTGCCAAGGACTGATTGGAGAAATCAGACAGGGGATGCAGAGTCAGAGGAATTTCTAGAGGAAGTACAGGATAATTTCCTTTATCAGTATATCAGGGAGCCCACCAGAGGTAATAATATACTAGATTTGGTTTTAGTTAATAAAGAAAATGTCATTAGTGATATAGAGATTGGTGGACGACTTGGTAATAGCGATCATGAAGAAATTAAGTCCAAATTTATTTGGGATGTCTGTTCCACTGAAAATACTTCCACCGTTCCTAATTTTCGTCTAGGAGATTTCGATGGCTTAAGAACTTATTTTAGAACGATATTCCGTAGGGAGAATAGCTATTTTAGGGAGTGCCAGGTCGGTGGGGAACCCCAGGTCATAGGTGAGGGGCAGGAAACACGCGGGAATGTGCGCCAGGTGTCTGTGGAGGGTGAGGTCATGAATAGGAGTGTAGTCCAGGTGACGATGATTAACTGAGGTTCGACGTACCAAACAAACGTTCGACCAGCGAGAAATATAACGAATTAGTAAATATAATACACGGCCGAGATAGATATATCCCTTCAAAACCTTTTAAAACGAATAATTCAGAACCAAGATGGTTAAACAACAGATTAAATCTCTCATAGGCCAAAGGAAAGGAATATAAAGAAAAATAAAGCGTGGAGAGGAACACTTACGTAACCGGTACGCGATTTTAAATAGAGAGGTAAAGAGGGAAATACGAAAACCAATGAGAAGTTATGAAACTAAGATTGCTAGTGAATCGAAAGAAATCCCAAGGGTTGTTATCAAATGTACCGTACGAAAAATAAAGATAGGATAGGACCACTCAGAACAAAATCAGGTGACATTAACAGTGAAGGTAAAGAAATGTGCTACATCCTAAATAATTACTTCATATCAGAGTTCACCAAGGAAACTCTGGACCTGGTCCCTCAAGCAGCAAATATTTATGATGAGAATACGGAAAATATTCTTAGTAAAATAACCATTAGTAAGGAGGACGTATTGAAAGAAATTAATAAGTTAAAACCTCAAAAATCGCCAGGTTCGGACGATATATATGCAAGAATTATAAAAGAAACCAAAGAAGAATTATGTCAGCCACTTTTAACATTATTTAATGACTATTTAATTTCAGAAGTTCCAGAGGCGTGGAAGACCGAAAACGTAGTGCCCATCTTTAAAAATGGTGATAAATCAGCTGCGTCGAATTATCGTCCGATAGGTCTACAGTAGGAAAAATGTTAGAGTCAATTTTGGCAAATAAGATTAAAGAACATTTAGAAAGATTTAATCTTATAAACGAAAGTCAGCACGGATTCAGGCAAGGACGATCCTGCCTCACAAACTTGTTGTCATTCTACTCGGAGGTCTATGAGGCAGTAGATAGCGATAAAGCTTACGATGTTATTTATCTGGACTTCAGTAAAGCTTTTGATAGGGTCCCACACGAAAGGTTAGTTAGAAAGATTCGAGCACACGGTATAAACGGCCATATCTTAAAATGGATAGAATCCTGTCAGAAAAGACGAAAACAGAGAGTATTAATAAATGGAACTAAGTCGAATTGGGGATTAGTAACTAGCGGTGTACCACAGGGTTCAGTACTCGGTCCCTTATTATTTATTATATATATAAATGATCTAGACGTAGGAGTCACTAGCAGCATCAGCAAATTTGCCGACGATACAAAAATAGGGCGCATCATTAACTCGATTGACGATTGCCATAACTTACAAAATTTCCCTGTTTGAGTCTTAGCCAGACTCTTAGGATGCGCTGTAAGCGCATCCTAAGACTCACATGGAAGGATACACACAAATTCTTCACAGGGCAAAGTTAACCAGCATAGAAACCATGCTTGCTAAAAAGCAGTGGAGATGAGTCGGACACGTGTTCCGCATGCCTGAGCAATACCTTCCCTGCTAGATTCTGTATGGCTAACTCCCTGTAGCACGTCACAACATGGGGGAACAGAAGAAGAGATATGAAGATCATATAAGGATGACGCTGAAGAAATGCAACATCGTACCAAATGTTCTTGAAACCAATGCCACTGACAGAAAACAATTGCGAACCCTCTAAAATGAAGGAATCATTTATCTAAAAGAAGTTCTGAACCTGGCCAGAGAAGTGCGTAGACAACGGAGGCGCAACCAAAACAGACTTCTCCCAGCAGACCCGGACTTGACATGCCAACTGTGTGGCAAATGTTCCGGATCCACAGTTGGTTTGCACAGTTACACACGTTGACACCAAAGACTGGGAAACACACCATCTCAGTATGCAAAGCAGCCGTCGTCTTCTGTTGTAGGACAGCTTTACGTAAGTAAAGTGTGTGTGTGTGTGTGTGTGTGTGTGTGTGTGTGTGTGTGTGTGTGTGTGTGTGTGTGTGTGTGTGTGTGTGTGTGTGTGTGTAAAACGTACTGCATGTGAAACTTGTTCAAAAACCAACTATTATAGTTCGTCTTTTATTATCGTAGTTTAATGAACCAGAATAGTCATGAAACTTGGGAAAACTGCATCCAGAATTTGTAATAAAAATAATACAGGGTTGTGTACATAATCCACAGCATATTATACATTAAAGGCATAACTGAGAGTGGTGGCGTACTTTCATGGCTTCAGCTTCCCGTAACAACTCCCCTACAAAACAATCCTATACATTTCCATAATTCTAAATACCGTAACAGGATATAAAATTTAAGAGAATCAAGGAATGTTATTCATCACAATGAATCGCACGGAAACTTAACTGCATAATTTAGCCATAACCTTTTAACTGTTGGGATTTTTGTCAACTGGAAAAGTTGGTCTGGCATAAACCTAATTAAAATATCTAGGTAACCTGCAAGAGAAATTATTACTCATGACAGTTTTTGAAGCCTTTCATTCATAGAATTTCCATCAGTTACACACAGCGATCCTGTACAATCCTAAATAAAAACACCCAAGAGCACCAACCGCAGCGAAATGGTTGACTGAGTCAGTTGTGTATATAGATGACTGAAAATAGCCGTCAGATATGCGCTGGAGCGTTACACAGAAAAAGGTAACAGTGCGTGAATAGTTGCTACGCTTTCAACTTATGGCGCTAATTCCAACAGCTGAATGGTAATGGAAAAGAAAGAGAGAGAGAGAGAGAGAGAGAGAGAGAGAGAATCAGGCAATACTGAAAGTAGGTGGCTCCTAAATCCGACAGCGTGTAAGTCAAAAAGCACTTAATCTGGCATGGCTTAATTAATCTTATCAGATGGAACATAAAAAGGAATGAGCGGGAAAGATGAAGGGAGAGAGGGAGGAGGGAGAGAGGGTTGAGAGAGGAAATTAAATAATAAAGGGAGGGAGAGAAAGAACAATGGCAGAGGGTAGGGATTTAAATGAAAAGAAGGAGTAACCCACGGTAAGTTTCACTATACTGTTCTATATTATACTGTAATTTCCAGGCGGCATTATTCATAAGAGAAACCCTTAGCACTATGTTAATGGAGGCTATGTCAAATGAATTCCCTCTCTCTCTCTCTCCCTCTCTCTCTAAACATACATACATATATATACCGCATATACTGTATGTATATATATATATATATATATATATATATATATATATATATATATATATATATATATATATATATATATATACATACATATATATATATATAATGAAAAGGGAGGAGGAGGTAACTTTCATATAGCACAAAGAAAGCTTAGCACTAATGACCACCTCCCGATAATTATCACTACAGCGGCGACTCAGATCCTTTGCCGGTCCACCTGGCAGTTGAATAAAAAAAAAAAAAAAAAAAAAAAAAACTACCTGGAACACCTATAACAATGTAGTAGACTATCAACTTCCATACTCAGGTCAGGAAGGAAAGGTACATTGGAGATGGACAATGCACTATGCACCTGGTATAAGAAAGCACAAATTCTCACAGTGCCGACAGCCGCATGCAAATCTCTCTCGTACCCTGCACCAAGTTGTAAAATGATAAATGACCAACACCGCTTCACCACAATACTGGATAATGTACATAGATTAGGATGTATATTCGATGTTTATCAAGGAAACACGAACCTCCTGTAGACACTCAAGGAAAGTATTAAAGCAAAATACAGCAAACACTGAGAAAACAGTAAAAAAAAAAAAAAAGCTGCAAAACAAATACCAAGAATCTAAAGCATCTGACTGGGAATAAAGCGTTTACAAGAAAAAGACTAAGACATCATATCAAGTATCTAAAGAACGACGATCAAAGGATAGAGGTTGCTGATAATATTGCCTGCATATTAGGGGGACTAGGATGTCAGTATTTAGGTTATCACCCGAGGACAACACAAACTCTGACCAACCTAGAGAACAGGGAATGTCAAACTGGTTAGCTGTTAATATCCACAGAATAGCAATGCATCTCACTGTGAATTCGGACAGATGATCCAAAACTAACCAACTCTCATGCAAAATAATGGCGACGTCATTTCAAACGCCAGTTCATAGAACAAAAAGCACCGTGCCAGAAAGATGTAAAATGGACAAGGCGGAGATTAGCAAAAATAAATAATAATAATAAAGACAATAACAATAACTTGAACGCTGTACTATTGTCAAAGGACAATAATTATGATAAAAAAAAACTTCCCACAGCCATTGCCTACTAGAAGCTGAGCTATAAAGGGACCTTGATGTCAAGTCACTGATCTCCAAGTCAACTTAGGTCATCAAGATCTATAAGTCCACCAAGTTTGGTGGCTGTAGCTTTATTCCTATATGTAAAATCAGGTGACTTCTCTGTCTTCCGGACTAGTCCAGAATTTTATACCAAAGGTGATCTCAATGAATAATGATCCGATCTGGACTATATAAAGCACTGCATTCTGGCCATGTCCCAGGCATATGCCACAAAACTTCAGCCCTCTAACTTAAGTTGTTCTTGAGCTTTAAGGTCACTTTGTCTTTTTTCCGGATCCTCTCTGGGTTCTGGTAGGCGTATTTGATCAG
The DNA here is from genome assembly GCF_032717465.1 of Coenobita brevimanus. NCBI lineage: Eukaryota > Metazoa > Arthropoda > Malacostraca > Decapoda > Coenobitidae > Coenobita > Coenobita brevimanus. The sequence goes on from NC_137006.1 coordinate 7,898,861, forward strand.
CAGAGGTGGCAAACCTATGGCAAAGAATGAAGGCTGTAGCTCAAACGTTATGAGAATGGCAACGATTTAGATCTTTCCTAGAATAATAAAATATTGACAAAAACAAGAAAACTTCCCACGTGGACGTGGGAAGTTTTAATAATAACTTCCTGCTCATAATGTACAACGCATTACATATCAGCGATTCATCCCTCATCGTTTCAAAGAAGTATCAGTCACCACGATACTTAAACGATGTAAATCAAATGACAGAAAGTAAAAAAAAACTTTATCCTTGAAGTCCCAGGAAAAGTTTTCTAGAGGACCGTAAACATGACACTGAGGTGACACCTGAAAAACAAGAAACTATACAGTCCTCACCAGCATGGCACCCGCAGGGGGAGAAGCATCTCATCACCAATCATGAAGGTCATGGAAAAAATCGTAGCAGTAACTGCAGGGAAAGAATTAACAACAAGGTTATCCAACGAGACATTAGTAAGGTCTTTGATAAGGTATTGAACAAAGGTCCCCAATACAAACCGTAATATCTACTCCTCCCAGAAGTAAAAGAAAAATTACAAAGCAACTTCCTAGAACAACGTACAGCAACACTTTCAATTGGACCATCAGTCACATCGGCCTTCACCCTGTTGTGCATTGTACCACATCAGTCTCACCAGCCTTCACCCTGTTATGCATTGTACCCCAGGGTAGAGTTTTATCACTAACCCCCTTCATCATGTAGCCTACGCGGCTGATGGGTCAGAGTCAGAGGGTTACATGTGCAAGGACATTTTGTACGCCGACGCGGTTAAGGAGATCGGCTTAACTAATGATGTAACACTTTAGCACGAGTACATAAAACTGCACATCGAGAGGCACTCCGACTAAATAAAAATGAAAGAGTCTGGAAAATAAATGAAAACTAGATAAATTTACACTGGTAGTACGAGAAGGAAGAAACCCTGGTGACAAAATGACAGAGACAAACGAAATACCAGATAGCAAATTTTAGGTCACACAATAACCTCCCAGGGAATGGTAGAGCAGCACATAAACAATAAATTTAATAACACAGGGAAAAACAATCCTCACTGCTCCGAGAAGCTTCTGGCGTTTCGGGGAAAGAAAAAAAAAAATCCACTCAGTAGACCCTATCATTCTCCTGATTTTATATTATTTCTCGATACTTACATAAATAGCCTGCTATAAATTTGATCCAATTGCCTTAACTAAAACTTCTGTTAACCTACACCATACATGTATACTCTAATATTAATTCCCCTCTTCATCCCACCGGCCTTTCTCTGTACAACTTCATTTCTCTCCCTTTTGAACACATGAAATAAAAAAGTGAAGAGAAAAGGGGAGAAGACAGGGAGGGAGGGGAGCAACGGGAAAGAACTGGAGGAAAAAGAGTTTGGAGAGGAGAGGGAAGGAGAGATGAAAATAGCAGATATAAAACAGAAAAAAAAGGAGGAGGGGGAGTGGCTGAAACAGTACACAGTTGGTCAGATATTGACATTCTCTCTCTCTCTCTCTCTCTCTCTCTCTCTCTCTCTCTCGTCCTTCTTACACACTCCCTCAGTGCCCTTCGCTGAATTAGGACCATCTTCCCTGCCATGTTGTTGGTCCTCGAACTCCAAGCGTGGTTTAACAGGGTTCCTACGAAGATATCGGATACATTTTGCTGCGTCGCCAGTATTGAACGGGAGGATTCCGTTGCCGTAACTGCTATGTCCCGTCCAGTATCCTTCCACCGAGTTCCAGCAAGGGATTATTTTTGTTTTCTTCGTGTTGCTTAAGCAGTGCTGGCATGCCGAATTGTCCTGTATGAGTCTTAAACTGAATTTTTTAAATCTAACATTTTCTTTGTGCCTCCCCTAGCCTCTCACCCCAACTCAGTATTCAACTGACCGATATCATGCCTGACTTTTTACCTTGGGTCGTCCGTCCTCTCTGTCCTATCAGTTTAGTGGGTCCCTCTCTCCTATTTCTTTGTTGTTGTTGCGCGTCATGTGTACAGTACCTTTAGGGCACTCAAAGCTTTGGGGTTAATTTCAAGACAAAATGCAATGACAATCAAGCCATGTTAGTTATTTATCATTGTGATTATTAATTACATGAATAATTTTCATCGAATCAACCAAGTATAATGAATTTCAAATACTTAGATGATAAGTGAATGAGTGTTTGGTTCATTGCACCGATTACTTTGACAAAGAGAGAAAAATCATCACCAAACATATTATCATCATTAACGTCTTAATCTAATTTTCATTATGTCATGAGGTGTGTGTGTGTAAGATTAAACAAAGGAGTAATTGGGTAATCTGATAAGAGTTTTCTTGGTGTAATCCCTTGTGTAGTTGATCCTATCCTTTCCATTTAATTTTATAGGATGAAAGTCGGCGATGGTGATAACACTCTCATCATAGTCTAAGGGCCGATTCGTTCTTTTCACCCATAACAATGCATACTTTTGTTTGAAGAGAGAGAGAGAGAGAGAGGAGGAGGAGGAGGAGAAAGGAAACCTAGTCAATCCGCTTTCACGCCTTAACGAGACCCAACCTTCTCTTTTCACACCCACACCACAGCCCTTCTCACCCCACCACAAGGCTTAGGATAGTTCTTGATCTGTTTCCCTGTATTTTTCTTGTTATTTTTGTCGTCGTTATTTAGGAGTCTTTAACGTTTTTATTGATGTAGTTTTCGTTATTATTGTCTTTATTGTTATCGTTACCATGTTGTTGTTAATAATACTGTTGTCATCATTGTTTTTCTTTGTGATGTTAGTGTTGTCGGCATTATTGTCGTTACATGGTATTGTTTATGTCAACTTTTCGCTGTCGTTGTTTGGGCCGTTATTGGCATTGTCGTTATTTTCATTGTCGTCCTTTGTGGTTGTCCTCCTACTTCTTCTTTTCCAAGAGGGAACTATTTTTTTTTTTTTTTTCAACATTATGATCGGCTCGATACTATTCCCTGAGGTGCCTCAGCGCCAGCTGTACAGTATATGCTAACACTGCATCATCTGCTTCTCAAATACTACTGCTGCTACTGCCACTACTACTACTACTACTACTACTACTAGCACTACTACAACTACTACTACTACTACTACTACTAGCACTACTACAACTACTACTACTACTACTAGCACTACTACAACTACTACTACTACTGCTACTACTACTACTGCTGCTGCTGCTGCTGCTGGTGTTTATAATCATCATCATCATCATCATCATCATCATCATAATAATACCTGAACTGCACAGGACCATTTTCCAAGTTCATAATATTCCTTGCTTACAGATTTATTCATTAGTCTCTTCCATGTTTGTAATGCAAACTTTTCTGATATTAAAGCGATACAAAAGACACTGAATACAATGTTAAAGTGTAATATAAAAATGAATCACTATGGAGGGTATGCGACGAAGCCTCCTCTTCTACATGGATATTTGTTCTGAAACCTATGGCAGCAGCAAAGTAACATACGAAATAAGCGAATGAGATAACTGCTACCATTGTACCTTCTTCACCGATCTGTCTACCTAACTATTCATCTATTTGTATATACCTCTCCATCCCTATCTGTCCTCCTTATATAAGGAGGACAGATAGAGATGGAGAGGTATATACAAATACCGTAGATGAATAGTTAGGTAGACGGATCGGCAGATAAACAGACAGAAATGTAAATAGAGAAGGAAAAATATTAGAAACAAATAAATGTACAGTCCATATATAACGTGAAGAATAAGGGTTGTAACCGTCTGAAAAGTACTGTACATCATTTTTTTTTTTTACGTGTCCGACTCTGGGTAAAGGCTGCAGCTAAGTCTACTAATACGAAGTCGGATCACTTCCTTCTAAAACAGCTCCAAACATGTGCAGGGGCGGAGCATTGGAGTGACGTCGACTGGCTCTGGCATGAAACCCAGTATTCCCACACGTACGATAATATTGCCTCTGGTACCATGTACGATACCATTTTCTATTATCGTACGGTTTGTACGATATTTTGGGTTGAAAGCTACTCTGGCAGTAAATTTTGTGTCACGCATAGCTAGTCATGCACAGTTGTTCCACAGTTTGACAAATGAGTAATCTGAATGGGCGAATGTAATTGTGATCACTGAAAATACTTCTTTTATGGTTTTGTTGAGCTATCATCTGCACGAGGAAGCACATTTCTAAGAGTGATCTATTAAATTTCTATGGACCGCATTCTCCTGCTAATCAGACTGATTTTCTAGATTGGCACAAAGGGTATTTCTCGTTACATTATTTTTATAATGAAGGATATGACTATATTATTATAATATTATTATTACGGGATTTTCATGGTGTACCCTAATTTTGTAACAAAACATAGTGATAAATATATACCAAAGAACACATCAGTACCTTACAAAATTACGGGACTGATGAAGGTAATTGTAATGGGTAAGTTTTCAGTAAATACACCAAGGTATCGGCGACAGTTTTAAAATACATCAAATTAGTAAGTGGATGCTTTGGACATGTGGAAAGGATGGAGAGGGAGAGACTGACGAGGTGAGTGTATGTGAGTGAGGTGGAGGGGGTAGAGGGAGAGGGAGGCCAAGGATGAAATGGAGGGATGGAGAGGTATATGAGACAGGGTGGTGTGGGCTGGGAGCAGGGCAGTCAAATGGCAGGGGACAGGGCGACGTGGAGGCGATTTGTTTGTGACCACTCCATACGGGATTGAGGAGTCTGGCAATAGAGATAGAAAAATTAATTACTAGTGTGCGATGATTCCAACGAAAAAACGATATTTTTGAAGAGCCGGTACGATAATTCCCATCTAAAAGTGTGGCAACACTGATGAAACCTCAGTGTTCAGTTGACTAACTTGACTCCTGACCATGACGGTGAGTGTATGTTTGCTCCACTCGTCAGACCATGACACATTTTCATTCCGGAGAAGTGAGGGCAGGGACTGAATTGTGTGAGGGATCCTACTGCTGTATTATAGGGTTAAACGAGTCCGCACCCCTTCCCCTTCTTCATTTTCCCTTATCATGTTTAATTTGAGTCTGTCCTTTTATACATTTTCTGTTACTTAGGCCAGCTGACGTCACACAAGCCACGCCTCTCTGCGCACTGACGGAAAGTGAACCGACATGGTATTAGTAGACTTAGGGCTGCAGGGCCTATTTCTCGGGGGTAGTGGCCTATCCCAAGGCCCAGTAGAGCTCCTACACCTTCACATGTCACCTCTTCGGCGCTAGCACCCACCGTCCATATTGAATACATGCTAGGGCTGTAGGCCTACTGGTATTAGTAGGCGACATGTCATAAAATTAGCGGGAGTACTTTTACGACATGTCGACGAGTCTTCTGGTAGATTAGGAAAGTTTGCTTTTATGAAATTCAAATCCTTAAACTATTTCCTGCCCCAACCGGGATTCGAACATGGGTCCAGGACTGCAGGCAGCCTCTCCACCGATTCAGCCACCATCTCCCTAACATTTCCCTGTGTGTGTGTGTGTGTGTGTGTGTGTGTGTGTGTGTGTGTGTCAAAGAGCAGAAAATTAATGAAACCCTGTACAAACTCTATCTATCTATTGCCAGACGCCATAATCCCGTAAGGGGTGGCCATTTGACTCTGAGTTATTTGTTTTACAGGGAGGGGCACTAACCCTCGACCAACCCGCTTGTTGACACGTAGGAAGCAAGTATGGTTTGGTTATATGGTTACCACCCAGCGTTGTAAATGGTTTTTTGGCTTACAGGAAACCATTTCACTTGTCACTCAATGTAAAGCCACCTGTAAAGGAAAGAAAAGCAATAAGAAGTGACAGGAAAGATGGGAGAAACAGGAAGAGAGGAGGGCAGGCACAGAAAAAGAATGATAAAGGCTAAGGAAGAAGTAGGCAGCACTACATCAAGTGAGTGGATGATGGTCGCCACCACCTACCAGATTACATGTTTACTTGTCCATTTCATTAACAACGTTTTATCGTATATGTTGTCACTTTCATTTACTCTCACCTGAAAATGTGTTTGTGTGTGTGTGTGTGTGTGTGTGTGTGTGTGTGTGTGTGTGTGTGTGTGTGTGTGTGTGTGTGTGTGTGTGTGTGTGTGTGTGTGTGTGTGTGTGTGTGTGTGTGTGTGTGTGTGTGTGTGTGTGTGTGTGTGTGTGTGTGTGTGTGTTTAAGTCCTTTCTCAGTGACGACCCCCTCTTCCTCCTTTTTGTACTTTGTTCTTCCTTCTTTTTTTCGTTCTTTCTCCTTAAATACTGCGACGTCTTTTAAGGCTAATTTTGCTACTGTTAAACATTATATCTCTCTCTCTTCCAACTTCTTTTTGTCACCTATAGCTTTGTCCATCTTTTTTTCCCATTCTCTGTTCATTGTCTGTATCATCATCATTCTCTTGCTTTATTATCATTCGTGTATAATCTTGATCTAATATCTAAGGCAAAATTTCAACATCATCGGCACCACCTACATCATCATTACACGATTTCCAGCATTATGAGATGGGCAGGTTTCAGTAACAGGAAAAGGGAAACACGAAAAACCGAAGAACTATCGTTCGAAAACATCTTTAGTCTAATACATGATGCACCAACATCATCGTCGTCATCTTCTCATTGTTATAAGCAAGAAGGACATGGTTCAGGAAAAGGAGGATGAAAACACAAAGCAGGAGTTCCTCACCACCTGAGCTTCTGAATATGCAGGCATGGTAGTAAGTTTTTTCTTGTATGATAACATTGTGTCGTGTTACAAAATTATACAACGGGTGCTTCAGAATGTAATGATATCAGGAGTGCCACTTAGAACAATTTGTCTTTTCTGTGTTACTAGAAACAAGGCAAGAAGGTAATAGTCCATTTCGATTTAGTGTAACCCTCTAGCGAGCACGTAAACGCCTCAGTATTATATTTTCGCTGCCGCCGGACGATTTTATTCACCTTGGGGAAACCCATCTCTTTTAATTGGTTTACTATGGTCAGGCAGGTGGACAGTAATTATCCGGCAAGTACTGAGATTGAAATGACGTAAGAAAAACTGAGAGTACATTTCTGGATATCAAAAGAGTTTTTCTGCCTGGATTAGCCAACGTATTATTGGTCAGTTCCTGTTAACACTTTAGAGTTTCATTCAGGCTGGAGGAAAGTTTTTAGACTTTAGAGGATAGCTATATAGACATAAACAAGCTTTCCACCAAGGAGGTCCTTCCTAAGCTGAGTTAATCACCTAAGGACAGGATGAATAAACTCATGTAACACTGCATCGTAGTGACGGGATTAAAGTTAGGCAATAACAATAATTACGAATGAACCAACATTAAAAGAAAATAAAAAATCCTAACTGCAAATTACATCTTTGCGAATCAGGTCAGACGTTTTGCCAATATCAGGGAAAATTTTGCTGGGTGATGGAAACCTGTGGGAGGATCCTTTTACTCGTTTTCGTTCCACCGGCGCATTGTGGAATAAATTTCAGCTTTGACTATTTCAACCCCAGGACAATATTGTTTTTATTCCTGCTACCATCAGTCGATTTTATTCAAAGATAGTTACTCAAATGAAGTAGTGAAGACGTGTGTTCATACAAACATTAGCACTGGAACATTGTCACTCAATAGACCGAAATGCGATATATTCTGCTCTAATTCAACCGCATTATATCTAATTATCCACTGCTAAGTGTTAGAGAGAGACACCTTCACGTGATGACATCTATATACCGGTTATATAAACGTCCCTCGAATACATCCCTATCGCCGAGAGGAAAATGAACTGCAAAAGGGCAACTTCAGCCTACAGACAATAAAGGTCATGTTTAAGTGACTTTGGGGCCACAGCAACAGCAACAACATCAGCATTAATAATGACAGCATCAATCTACTGTTACAAACTGACTGGGATTAATGCAAAATAAGGAAAAAAAAAAGAAGGAACACTCAGAGCGCAATAACCACGTCCAGCAACTGGACTATTTGCTGAACTTTTGACTTTGTCCTGTGAGTTTGATCCTTATTGCTCTCAGAATCGAATTACTTCATTCATGACTCTCAGTTATTCAGGTGAGTTGGTCCAAATCGGATCAACTTTAATAACATGCGGGAGTGTAGAAACACAACATTAGAAGGAAGAGGACAACGAGCGTTGACGAGAACAAAATCTCAAATGTCGGAACGTTTGTAATAAAGATGTTGTTCACATCAACGCTCGTTGTCCTCTTCATTCTGAAGTCGAGGTTCCATACGAACATCCCACTACCTGAGAGTGTAGAAATAATACAAGATGATGATGATCATGATCATGATGATCATGATGGTATTCATTGCCAGGGCTAGTGTAGTAGGATGGACTTAGTATGCTGATAGTAGGAACGGAGCCAACCACCCAGACAGAGGACACTGGGACATAATGACAACACAAATACCACACCAGAGAGGGAGAGAGGCACTCCTATTACTTGCCCACTTTAGGTGTGTGTGTGTGTGTGTGTGTGTGTGTGTGTGTGTGTGTGTGTGTGTGTGTGTGTGTGTGTGTGTGTGTGTGTGTGTGTGTGTGTGTGTGTGTGTGTGTGTGTGAAGGAAGGTACTATGGTAGCAGTTATCTCATTCGCTTATTTCGTATGTTACTTTGCTACTGCCATAGGTTTCAGAACAAATATCCATGTAGAAGAGGAGGCTTCGTCGCACACCCTCCATAGAGATTCATTTTTATATTACACTTTAACATTGTATTCAGTGTCTTTTTGTATCGCTTTAATATCAGAAAAGTTTGCATTACTAACATGGAAGAAACTAATGAATAAATCGGTAAGCAAGGAATATTATGAACTTGGAAAATGGTCTTGTGCAGTTCAGGTATTATTATTATTATTATTGTTAACACCAGCAGCAGCAGCAGTAGCAGTAGTAATAGTAGTAGTAGTAGCAGTAGTAGTAGTAGTAGTAGTTGTAGTAGTGCTAGTAGTAGTAGTAGAAGAAGTAGTAGTAGTAGTAGTAGTGGCAGTAGCAGCAGTAGTATTTGAGAAGCAGATGATGCAGTGTTAGCATATACTGTACAGCTGGCGCTGAGGCACCTCAGGGAATAGTATCGAGCCGATCATAATGTTGAAAAAAAAAAAAAATAGTTCCCTCTTGGAAAAGAAGAAGTAGGAGGACAACCACAAAGGACGACAATGAAAATAACGACAATGCCAATAACGGCCCAAACAACGACAGCGAAAAGTTGACATAAACAATACCATGTAACGACAATAATGCCGACAACACTAACATCACAAAGAAAAACAATGATGACAACAGTATTATTAACAACAACAAGGTAACGATAACAATAAAGACAATAATAACGAAAACTACATCAATAAAAACGTTAAAGACTCCTAAATAACGACGACAAAAATAACAAGAAAAATAAAGGGAAATAGATCAAGAACTATCCTAAGCCTTGTGGTGGGGTGAGAAGGGCTGTGGTGTGGGTGTGAAAAGAGAAGGTTGGGTCTCGTTAAGGCGTGAAAGCGGATTGACTAGGTTTCCTCCCTCTCTCTCTCTCTCTCTCTCTCTCTCTCTCTCTCTCTCTCTCTCTCTCTCTCTCTCTCTCTCTCTCTCTTCAAACAAAAGTATGCATTGTTATGGGTGAAAAGAACGAATCGGCCCTTAGACTATGATGAGAGTGTTATCACCATCGTCGACTTTCATCCTATAAAATTAAATGGAAAGGATAGGATCAACTACACAAGGGATTACACCAAGAAAAACTCTTATCAGATTACCCAATTACTCCTTGTTTAATCTTATACACACACCTCATGACATAATGAAAATTAGATTAAGACGTTAATGATGATAATGTGTTTGGTGATGATTTTTCTCTCTCTATCAAAGTAATCGGTGCAATGAATCAAACAATCAATCACTTATCATCTAAGTATTTGAAATTCATAATACTTGGTTGATTAGATGAAAATTATTCATGTAATTAATAATCACAATGAAAAATAACTAACATGGCTTGATTCTCACAACTTTTTGTCCTGAAATTAACCCCAAAGCTTTGAGTGCCCTAAAGGCACTGTACACATGACACTCAACAACAACAAAGAAATAGGACAGAGGGACTCACTAAACTGATAGGACAGAGAGGACGGACGACCCAAGGTAAAAAGTCAGGCATGATATCGGTCAGTTGAATACTGAGTTGGGGTGAGAGGGTCGGGGAGGCACAAAGAAAATGTTAGATTTAAAGGAATTCGGTTTAATATTCATACAGGACCATTCGGCATGCCAGCATTGCAACACGAAGAAAACATAAAAATAATCCCTTGTTGGAACTCGGTGGAAGGATACTGGACGGGACTCAATACTAGCGACGCAGTAAAATGTATCCGATATCTTCGTAGCAACCATGTTCAGCCACGCTTGGATTTCGAGGCCCAACAACATGGCAGGGAAGATGGTCCTAATTCAGCGAAGGGCACTGAGGGAATGTGTAAGAATGACGAAAGGGAGAGAGAGAGAGAGAGAGAGAGAGAGAGAATGTCAATATTTGAACAACTGTGTATTGTTTCAGCCTCTCCTCCTCCCCCCTTTTTTTTTCCGTTTTATATCTGCTATTTTCATCTCGCCTTCCCTCTCCTCTCCAAACTCTTTTTCCTCCAGTTTCTTTCCGTTGCTTCCCTCCCTCCCTGCCTTCTCCCCTTTTTCCTTCAGTTTTTTATATCATGCGTTCAAAAGGGAAAGAAATGAAGTTGTACAGAGAACGGCCGGTGGGATGAAAAAGGAGTATAGTATGAAAGTATATATGTTTGGTGCAGGTTAATAGTAGTTTTAGTTAAGAAAATTGGATTAAATTTATAGTAGGCTATTTATATACAGTAAGTATCGAGAAGTAATATAAAATCAGGAGAATGATAGGGTCTACTGAGTGGATTTTTTTTTCTTTCCCCGAAACGCCAGAAGCTTCTCGGAGCAGTGAGGATTGTTTTTCCCTGTGTTATTAAATTTATTGTTTATGTGCTGCTCTACCATTCCCTGGGAGGTTATTGTGTGACCTAAAATTTCTTGGTGTGGTATTTCTTTTGTCTCTGTCATTTTGTCACCAGGGTTTCTTCCTTCTCGTACTACCAGTGTAAATTTATTTAGTTTTCATTTATTTTCCAGACTCCATCATTTTTGTTTAATCGGAGTGCCTCTCGCTGTGCAGCTCTATGTATTCGTGCTAAAGTGTTACATCATTAGTTAAGCCGATCTGCTTAACCGCGTCGGCGTACAATATGTCCATGCATATGTTACCCTCTGACTCTGACCCATCAGCCGCGTAGGCTACATGATGAAGGGGGTTAGTGATAAAACTCTACCCTGGGGTACAATGCATAACAGGTGAAGGCTGGTGAGACTGATGTGGTACAGTGCATAACAGGGTGAAGGCCGATGTGACTGATGGTTCAATTGAAAGTGTTGCTGTACGTTGTTCTAGGAAGTTGCTTTGTAATTTTTCTTTTACTTCTGGGAGGAGTAGATATTACGGTTTGTATTGGGGACCTTTGTTCAATACCTTATCAAAGACCTTACTAATGTCTCGTTGGATAACCTTGTTGTTGATTCTTCCTCCTGCAGTTACTGCTACGATTTTTTCCACGACCTTCATCATTGGTGATGAGATGCTTCTCCCCCTGCGGATGCCATGCTGGTGATGACTGTATAGTTTCTTGTTTTTCAGGTGTCACCTCAGTGTCATGTTTACGGTCCTCTAGAAAACTTTTCCTGGGACTTCAAGGATAAAGTTTTTTTTTACTTTCTGTCATTTGATTTACATCGTTTAAGTATCGTGGTGACTGATACTTCTTTGAAACGATAAGGGATGAATCGCTGATATGTAATGCGTTGTACATTATGAGCAGGAAGTTATTATTAAAACTTCCCACGTCCACGTGGGAAGTTTTCTTGTTTTTGTCAATATTTTATTATTCTAGGAAAGATCTAAATCGTTGCCATTCTCATAACGTTTGAGCTACAGCCTTCATTCTTTGCCATAGGTTTGCCACCTCTGCTGATCAAATACGCCTACCAGAACCCAGAGAGGATCCGGAAAAAATCAATGGTGACCTTAAAGCTCAAGAACAACTTAAGTTAGGGGGCTGAAGTTTTGTGGCATATGCCTGGGACATGGCCAGAATGCAGTGCTTTATATAGTCCAGATCGGATCATTATTCATTGAGATCACCTTTGGTACAAAATTCTGGACTAGTCTGGAAGACAGAGAAGTCACCTGATTTTACATAAAGGAATAAAGCTACAGCCACCAAACTTGGTGGACTTATAGATCTTGATGACCTAAGTTGACTTGGAGATCAGTGACTTGACCTCAAGGTCCCTTTATAGCTCAGCTTCTAGTAGGCAATGGCTGTGGGAAGTTTTTTTTTATCATAATTATTGTCCTTTGACAATATTACAGCGTTCTAGTTATTGTTATTGTCTTTATTATTATTATTTATTTTTGCTAATCTCCGCCTTGTCCATTTTGCATCTTTCTGGCACGGTGCTTATTGTTCTATTAACTGGCGTTCGAAATGACGTCGCCATTATTTTGCATGAGAGTTGGTTAGCTTGGGATCGTCTGTCCGAATTCACAGTGAGATGCATTGCTATTCTGTGGATATTAACAGCTAACCAGTTTGACATTCCCTGTTCTCTAGGTTGGTCAGAGTTTGTGTTGTCCTCGGGTGATAACCTAAATACTGACATCTTAGTCCCCCTAATATGCAGGCAATATTATCAGCAACCTCTATCCTTTGATCGTCGTTCTTTAGATACTTGATATGATGTCTTAGTCTTTTTCTTGTAAACGCTTTATTCCCAGTCAGATGCTTTAGATTCTTGGTATTTGTTTTGCAGCTTTTTTTTTTTTTTTACTTTTTTCTTAGTGTTTGCTGTATTTTGCTTTAATACTTTCGTTGAGTGTCTACAGGAGATTCTTGTTTCCTTCATAAACATCGAATATACAGCCCAATCAATGTACATTATCCAGTATTGTGGTGAAGCGGTGTTGGTCATTTATCATTTTACGACTTGGTGCAGGGTACGAGAGAGATTTGCATGCGGCTGTCGGCATTGTGAGAACTTGTGCTTTTTTATACGACGTGCTTAGTGTACTGTCCATCTCCATTGTACCTTTCCTTCCTGACCTGAGTATGGAAGTTGATAGTCTACTACATTGTTATAGGTGTTCCAGGTAGTTTTTTTTTTTTTTTTTTTTTAATTCGACTGTCAGGTGGACCGGCAAAGGATCTGAGTCGCCGCTGTAGTGATAATTATCGGGAGGTGGTCATTAGTGCTAAGCTTTCTTTGTGCTATATGGAAGTTACCTTCTCCTCCCTCTTCATTATATATATATATATATATATATATATATATATATATATATATATATATATATATATATATATATATATATACACCTAATGTCTGACTTGGCTCGGATTTCTGACTGAGGTAAAAATAATCTTGTTTTTAATGCATCTAAGACTCAGTTCTTACACTTATCAACCCGTCAAAATCTTCCACAGATATACTCACTAATGTTTAATAATATTCAGCTTAATGCTGCATCATCCTTGAACATGTTGGGGTTTCATTTACTCGGGACTTATCTTGGAAAGATCATATAACATCTCTTCTAAAATCTGCTTCCAAGAGATTGGGTGTGCTAAGCCGACTCCGTTCTTTCTTTACCCATGCACAATTATTGACTCTATACAGGGGTTTTATCCGCCCCTGTGTGGAGTACAACTCTCATGTGTGGGGAGGCACCCCACATACAGCTCTTCTCAATAGGGTGGAGTCAAAGGCTTTTCGTCTCATAAACTCTCCTCCTCTTACTGACTCCCTTCAACCTCTGTCTCTTCACCGCACTGTTGCATCTTTATCTCTTTTCTATTGCTACTTTAATGGTCACTACTCCTCTGAACTGTCTGCATGCATTCCTCCACCTCTACAACGGGCGCATAGCACCCGTCTAGCAGCAATCTCTCATCCCTTTTCTGTCCAACTATCTAATGCAAGAGTTAACCGTTGCTCCTAGTCCTTCATTTATGCAACAGGTCAATTCTGGAACTGTCTCCCTCTGTCTGTATTTCCTGCTGCCTATGATCTCCAGTCTTTCAAACGCAGTGTGTCCAGGGATCTCGAAATGAATGGATCTTGAATCTGGCTCTCTCTTGTATTTTGTTTTTCTCTTGGAGGGAACTCTTAATGCGGGCTCATGGCCTTTGGTTCCTTCTTCCTCGCATAAATATATATATATATATATATGCATGTATATATATATATATATATATATATATATTTATATATATATATATATATATATGCATGTATATAAAGAGAGAGAGAGAGAGAGAGAGAGAGAGAGACTTCATTTGACATAGCCTCCATTAACATAATGCTACGAGTTTCTCTTCAGAAAGGGAGAGGGACTTCATTTGACATAGCCTCCATTAACATAGTGCTAAGGGTTTCTCTTATGAATAATGCCGCCTGAAGATTACAGAATAATATAGAACAATATAGTGAAACTTACCGTGTCGAACCAAATGGATTACCCTTTCTTTTCATTTAAATCCCTACCCTCTGCTATTGTTCTTTCTCTCCCTCCCTTTATTATTTAATTTCCTCTCTGAACCCTCTCTCCCGTCTCCCTCTCCCCCTTCATCATTTCCGCTCTTTCTTATTTATGTTCCATCTGATAAGATTAACCCGAGACGTCCCATCAACATATGGGTACATTGCAACATTTTACATCTGCCAGTCCCGACGACGTACTGGTACATCGTGCAATTGCAAGGTCCCTAATTTGCACAATTTTCAATTTTTGCGCGTGATATTTCGTACGTATGCACGGGACACCTTCCTCTATTCCTCTACAAGATGCCAAGCAGGGACAATGCCTTACACCGCATAACCTCCCCCCCCTGGATGCAAGTCTCGCAATTCACCTGTTATCAGTGACCTGGCTGATAAAGACATTCAGGGCCAGAGTGATTCCCCAATCGATGACAATGTGGAGGACAAAGTTTACATAGCATTAGAGGAAGAAACAGTCAGAAATGATGATCAGGTAATGTGGCAAAAGAAGGTCAGGTATGGTGATGAGTTAGTGAGTGAAACAAGGCTTATAATGCCTATATTACTGTTTGAACTCGTACTACATATAAATTCGTACCAAGTAAATAAATAAATACCATTTATGAGTGGTGTCAAATAGTTACCCTCCCATAGAACTTGTTTTCTTTGGTGCCAGCCTGTTAGAAAACCCAGTCAGGTAAGGAGGTACTGCTACCTGTATCGAGTATTTTAAACCTCAGGTGAGCGATTTCTCTATGAAAATTCGATGTTTCTCACCAAAAGCGGAGGTTTTAGCCAAAAAAAAAAGTTTTCGAAAATACCTTGGGATTGGGAGGTGTTGGAGGTGCGAAATAGCTCAGGAAGTGATGGGTTAATTAAGCCATGCCAGATTAAGTGCTATTTGACTTACATGCTGTCGGATTTAAGAGCCACCTACTTTCAGTATTGCATGATTCTCTCTCTCTCTCTCTCTTTTCCATTACCATTCAGCTGTTGGAATTAGCGCTATAAGTTGAAAGCGTAGCAACTATTCACGCACTATTACTTTTTTTTGTGTAATGCCCCAGTGCATATCTGACGGCTATTTTCAGTCATCTATATACACAACTGACTCAGTCAACCATTTCGCTGCGGCTGGTGCTCTTGGGTGTTTTTATTTCAGGATTGTACAGGATCGCTTTGTGTAACTGATGGAAATTCTATGAATGAAAGGCTTCAAAAACTAACATGAGTAAAATTTCTCTTGCAGGTTACCTAGATATTTTAATTAGGTTTATGCCAGACCAACTTTTCCAGTTGACAAAAATCCCAACAGTTAAAAGGTTATGGCTAAATTATGCAGTTAAGTTTCCGAGCGATTCTTTGTGATGAGTAACATTCCTTGATTCTCATAAATATTATGTCCTGTTACGGTATTTAGAATTATGGAAATGTATAGGATTTGTTTTGTAGGTGAGTTGTTACGGGAAGCTGAAGCCATGAGAGTACGCCACCACTCTCAGTTATGCCTTTAATGTATAATATGCCGTGGATTATGTACACAACCCTGTATTATTTTTATTACAAATTCTGGATGCAGTTTTCCCAAGTTTCATGACTACTCTCGTTCATTAAACTACGATAATAAAAGACGAACTATATTAGTTGGTTTTTGAACAAGTTTCACATGCAGTACATTTTATACACACACACACACACACACACACACACACTTTACTTTCATAAAGCTGCCCTACAACAGAAGACGACAGCTATACATATTAAGATGGTGTGTTTCCCAGTCTTTTGTGCCAACGTGTGTAACAATGCAAACCAATTATGAATCCGCAACATTTGCCACACAATTGGCATGTCAAGTCCGGGTCTGCTGGGAGAAGTCTGTTTTGGTTGCGCCTCAGTTGTCTATGCACTTCTCTGGCCAGGTTCATAGCTTCTTTTAGATAAATGATTCCTTCATTTTAGAGGGTTCACAATTGTTTTCTGTCAGAGGCATTGATTTCAAGAACATTTGGTACGATGTTGCATTTCTTCAGGACTGTCCTTATATGATCATATCTCTTCTTCTGTCCCCCCGTGTTGTGACATGCTGCAGGGAGTTAGCCATACAGAACCTAGCAGGGAAGGTAGTGCTCAGGCATGCGGAACACGTGTCTGACTCATCTCAACTGCTTTTTAGCCTGCATGGTTTCTATGCTGGTTAACTTTGCCCAGTGAAGAAAATGGGAGTATCCTTCCATGTGAGTCTTAGGATGCGCTGTAAGCATCGGATGTGAAAAGACTCAAGCTGCTTGATGTGACGGTGATAAGTAGTCCAGGATTCAGCACAGTGTAAGAAAGGGGAAAGGCATGCAGCTGATAAACTGATACATTTGTCTCGATTCTGAAGTTGGTGTTTTCAAAGACTCTGGATCTAAGACGCCCAAAAGAGTCTGAGGCTTGACTGATTCGTGCAAGGACTTCTGCATCAATGTTATGTTTTTCTGTGAGCACACTTCCAAGGTAGGTAAAATTCTCCACCTGTTCTATATTTACGCCATGTATCTGAAATGCATGAGGCTCTGCTGCGTTGTTTCTGTGAGATACTATCTATTTTACTGACACATTTTCGGAGATCCATTGCATGGTCTAAGTTGGGAATGATGGAGAGAGATTGTTGTAGGGCTTCTGGGGTATGTGCAAGGACAGAACAATCATCAGCATATTGCAGCTCTAGGAAATGAACTGTTTCGTATTTTGATTGTGCTTGAAGACGTCTGAGATTAAATATGTTTCCGTTTAGACAGAACTGAATTTTTATTCCATCATCAGGTTTCATTTGCTGGTGACTTAAAAAGGTGACTGCAGTGAGGTGTTGAAAATGACAGGAGTCATGACACATCCTGTTTCCACCCACATCCACACTGAAGGGTTCGGATTTCCTCCCACCTGCGGACACACGAGCATTCATGTTGTCATGCAGACTCCTCAGAATGGTAAGAGACTTGTTTGGAACTCCAAATTTTGAAAGTGCTTTCCATTAATGTTCTCTGTTGGCCTGTTAAATGTCTTTGCGAGAACGACGAATGCAGTATACAAGTCACGGTTCTGTTCGTCCTTCATGGCATTTCTCTTGTATCTGTTGGGCAACAAAGATCATATCACAGGTACTACTTTCCTTCTATGATCCACATTGTATTTCAGGGAGTGCTGACTCAATCAAATGTTTTGTCAGTCTGATAACATTATCTCTGTTGGTACTTTATTAGCATTCATAAGGAGTGAGATGCTCATGTTTGAGTGGTAGCCTTTCTTATCAGAAATATGCCAATCAGATGGAATTTGCTCTTCGCTCCAGACAGTCAGAATGAGATTATTGAGGAGCTGGTGAAGCAACTGGCCACCTTTTTTGATCAGTTCAGATTGTATGCCATCAGGTGCAAGATGTAGCTGGGATATCAAAAATTGCTGTTTGAGGGGTAATTGAGATGTTATCGAGGATATTATGCTCCACTGTGGTCGTTTCAGTAAGGTGTTTAAGTATTGTGCCATTTTTCTGGGATTGCTTGCTTGTCTTTCAGGAGCTCTCCTTCGGCTAGTCAAACATGATTTATGTTGCGTTTGGTTGGTCCACAGATGGTTTTAATGGACCTGTAAAACTCATCACGTTCGTTGATATAAGCCAGTCTTTGCAGCTTATTTGCTTGCTTAGTCCACCATTTGTTTTCCATGTCACGCAGTTTTCTCTGGGTTGCACGTCTAAGATACTGGAACCCAATTTTTAGGGTTATTGAGCAAGGATGAGCCAATCAATTGGTATTTGCTCTATTCTTCATTGCAAGAAAGTCATAATATTATATGCCCTAAGCATTTTCATCAGTCTAGTTTTTATGGTGGCCAGTGGAGAAGCCTAGCATTTCTTCTGCAGTGCTTTGGAGCAGTGTCTTAATGCTTAACCACTCTGTATCTAGATTAGTTGCGGTGATGTTTGGATCAACTGGTGGGCACTGAGAGAGCTTCTCTGTAATAGCACTGTGAAAGGTGTTACACTTTGCTACATCCTTTAAGTTACTACAGTTTTGTTTCTTGGTGGATGGTCTATGGTGCATTTGTGGGCGAATAACTGACTGCTGTTTCGCTACTATAAGGTTATGGTCTGTTGAGCACTCAGCACCTCTCATAGCTCGGGTTATAAGAACTACTCTTCGATCTCTCAATTAGGTGCCAGGGTCTAGATTGCAGGTGCATCCACGTGGTATTGTGTTTATTCCTGAGTTGATAGATGATGTTGTTTCTTAGAATCAAGCACTGGGGCACAGACACTGATATGTGTTGCATATTGGCCTTTAGAGAGTGATACATGCCAGGACATAAGCCTCAGATATACCCACAGTTGTTTCTAGGATGTTCTGTTGAAGCTTGCTTCAGACTGCAAAGCCAATACCATGATTTCTTCTTATATTGCCTGAGTATTCCTTCCAGATATAGGTATACCCTTTTCCTGCTTCTATAAGGTTGCCCTCTCCTGAGAGGCCAGTCTTAACCAAGCGCCTCCCGGCAGATTCTTCACCAATGACCCCCCCCCCCCAATCCCGGCAGATTTTCATTTTTTTTTTCTTGGCTAAAACCTCTGCTTCTTATGAGAAACATTGAAAATTCCCCCAAAAAGTTCTCATGTGAGCTTATAAGTGCGTAATACAGGTGCCCCTCCAAACACCTGGTACCGTCTTCTCTAGAGCCGCGCTGCTGCTGTCACATTTTCTATGGTAGGGGTAACTATTACAAACCACTCAAAAGGGGTAGATATTTGTTAATTTGGTACAAATTTATGTGTAGTACAAGAATATATTGGTTAAGGTGATATAAGCATTGTTTCACTCTCCAAACAGATCAACATACCACACCTTCCTTGGCGATGTTACCTACTCATCACTTCTGCTCGTTTCTTCCTCTGGCACCACGTAATCTTTGTCCTTCACATCGTCAGTGATTGGGGAATCACTCTCACCTGTGAAGGCATCAAGGGTGGCTTGAATTTCATCGTTGGGGAGACCGCGGTGCGACATGTCTTTACTGCCCAGGTCACTGCTAACAGGTGAGTTGTCGAGACAATGGCGTGAGGGGGGTCATGAGGGGTTGGGGAGTGTTCCCACCTGGCGGCTGGTAGAGGAAGGTCTCCCATATATGCCTACCAAAAATCACCCACGAAACTTGAAAAATTTGCAAATGACAGACCTCTCAATTGCAGAACGTACCGGTATGTCAACAGGTCTCAGCATGAAAAAAAACTCTGATGTACCCATATGTTGACGAGATGCAGTGGGTTAAACTTTTCTGTTCATGGGCAATAAGCGCAGTTCTACTGCATGGTCTTGTATCGTGATCAGTATCATATCTAGCAAGGTTCATATATTCCATGTAGCATGAGTCAGGGGGATTATTTTGGTTTTTCAGCCGCATTGTGGGAAGCCTGGGCACACACAGTTATCTGCCCAGGTGGTGCATAGCAGCAAATGTTTAGGTTACCTTTTCTAAATCCCTCACCATCAGGGGTAAGCAGCTGGCCATACATTTCTGGCTACTTAGTTGCACTGGATGCTGCCGAAGGCATGACCTGCTCCTATGCTATCATGCCAGCGACCACTGGGCCAATGCCGCTTATGTGCAGGACTTGAGCTACCAACTTCCAGCCACATCAATTACTTGTCACTGTCACCCTGTCCTGTCGCCATCAATCTTTTGTTTCAGTGAAGGATGGGATAGAAGATGAGTATAGCACTGGATCTGCACAATAAATGATTTGGTTTGATGATGTGGGTGCAAGATCCTTACCCTCATGTGAATTGGCCCTTCCCAGCTTCCCAGCCAGTGACAGTGGCATGAAGATTCACGACAACCATCTACTGAGCAGGGCTGTAGGAGTCTGCCGGGAACTCTTTTTGTTAAGGCCACCTTCTATGAGACTCTACTCACAGATTTTTTGTTCGGGGTTTATTCCCGTAGCCTTGACCCAACCAAGGGCAATCCACAAGGCGGTGGGACCTCGGAACACTTAGTCTGACCTCACTGATGGCCCCTCAAGCGTGGGTAACCCTGTCCTCCTGCTGAGTCCAGGGAGGATCTCCCTTTGCTGGTACGGCTCACCATATTTACAGGGCACGTAAGCCCCCCACCACGACGAGGTGGTTCCCATGGAGGGACACAGACACACACACACACACACACAATATATATATATATATATATATATATATATATATTGTGTGTGTGTGTGTGTGTGTGTGTGTGTGTGTGTGTGTGTGTGTGTGAGGACTCTGTATTCCAAGCCAAGGGTTTAAAGGTCTATATCTCTCGCATGTCAGGTCCATTTCTTATTTAAAATTCTATTTTTATAGAAAAGAAAAATTGTCTTCTAAAATGATTGTTAAAAAGTAGGATTGGTAATAGTGCACAGGTAAGAGATGAAAAAAGCACAGAAACAAGAGAGCATTCAGGATGGGAGGAGATTTGGACACTTATACCCTTTACTACATTCAACACTTTGGCCACAAACTTGTAGCTGGTGTAATGAAATAATGGGCATAAATCTCCAAATCTCCAACCATCCTGAATGCTGTTTTATTTCTGTGCTTTTTTCATCTCTTATCTGTGCAATTTTTCCATTGCTACTTCTTAAAAAAATCATTTTAGAAAAATTTTTTTGTTTTCTGGTTTATGATCTTTTTGTGGGAGTATAATTATGCATTAAGCAAGTGTTAGATAAGGATTGTTACATGCATTGCATTCTGAAAGACTAAAACGAGGGTGCCTTACCGTGAGAGAAAGTGTTTTGGTACGTTCTTTAACTAAAGGCGAGCCGTGGCTAACCAACATTGCGGAAAAAGGGGGTACTTTTGGGGGACCGCGAGGCGGTTTTCAGGCCATAGCTCACGAACCTGAATACCTTTCTAAACATGAAAAGAAACATCCACACTCGACAAGCAGTGTTTTGGTGTATAGTACGCTCGTGTGCACCTTTTTGTTTTGAAGTTATGACTGATGAAGAGAAAAGAAAGAAAGAGGAAGAACAAAATCGATTTTTTTTTTTTTTTTTTTTTTTTTTTTTTGCGGTTTGATTTTGCGACTCCTATGAAGGTTAGCAATACTTTGCAAGTAGTTTTGCACTTGAATAGCTAAGATTTTTTAGTTCATATACTTAGAACTAAGCTTTGCGACAGTTTTCCCGCGAATGCTCCTGTACCCTATAAGAGCGGAGGCCACTCTGAACCTGCGCCATTCCTACCTACGGAGTGCTACCGCATTCCGTGAAGCTGTTGTGCTAGTTTACCTCCCTCCCATCCACAGCACTACGGCCACATCAAACTAGTGACCGTGAAAAGAAGAGGCGTGTCGGAATGGTGTAAAGGGCCTGTATTTCCTTCGTTGAGAGAGGCTGCGTTTTGAGATCTCTCTGAGGACCTATTTTGTCTCTCTATTTGTACTTTAGTGTTTTATACTAATGTACATCGTTTTCTTGTTTATTTTACTCTAGAGAGGATCTATGTATCTCTATTGACTCCATTTCCTGGGTTGCTTTTACGGATATTGCCACAATCATATGTATCTTGAACACATCATTTACGAGTTTATATACAGTAATTCTCTTTTATTGCCAATAGCCCTATGTTTCCTTGGATCTTTTTATTGATTTTCACTTCTTGAACATCAAACAGATATAACTCAGCCTTGGCTGCATTTCACAGGTCTTTGATGCCGGTTTATGAATTACAACTTTGCCCATTTTGTTACGGTCATTATGCTATCATCATCATTATCATCCTCTAGTTACTTAAACATAGTGAAGTTACTACTTATTCTATAGTAGGTATCCAGCCAAAAGCAAAACCGGTGCAACACAGAGAGAGAGAGAGAGAGAGAGAGAGAGAGAGACGGGGGAGGGAGGTATGAGATGCGTAAATTCTGTCAGCAAGGATATATTTGGGTTGCCGCCAACAGAAACACAGGGAACTATGAAATTGCCTTGTTTATTGCGGTCGCCTGAAGCTGGGAGGGGGGGGGGATGAATACAGTGATGTAGGATGAAATCAGAGTGATATAAAGCGACTACTTCATAGTAATGCAGTTTGAATGAAAATGGGTGCGTTTAGTAATGGGGCAGTGGAACTACCAACTGTCATAATCAATATTTCGCCAATACTATTCTTTGCGGAGGTTGCGATGAAAGTTGTTAAATGAAAATCTGTAATATTTCACTGGGTAGCAATATGAAGCACACAATGAGGAGGCGTTAGAAGGAACGATACTGCTTGGTTTTGGGGGTGGAATGACCGGTATAAGAGGCTGGACACAATGCTTGAGGGATATTGCCAGTAAACTCTTACTTATTGTGAAGGTATAAAACATGAAAGGAATAAGAGTAACATTCGTAATGACCGAATGAAATAAGGCGAATATACATATAGACGGAAGTGAATAAATTAAGCAAAAGTAGGCAGAAGGAAACTAGAATCCCTTAATTGTAGTCTCCAGAATTAAGAAAGTGTAGGCTAAATAACGATGAAATGATCATAGACTGATATACCTGAGATGGCTAATAGCATAATCATTGTGCATGATGATGGTTTGTTTGTTTGTGTGTGTGTGTGTGTGTGTGTGTGTGTGTGTGTGTGTGTGTGTGTGTGTGTGTATGTGTGTGTGTGTGTGTGTGTGTGTAATATTATTCTATCTTCCATCAAGTGATGCTCCTCAGACTGATGGGATGCTTCTTTTACAGGGTCGTTCTTGTTGCTCACAGTGGCCAGCTTTACAAAGAAGCTTACACCCAATGTCCATCCGAAATTATGATCTGCTGTTGAGGAAAGTCGACGAAAAGGGAGTACAAAGTAATTCCTCTTCGGCCCCCCCCCCTCCAAAAAAAATAAATAAATAAATAACTGTTATAAATATAACCCTATGAATGTTGTTGTATATTATCAGTGTTTTGCGGGAGAACAAGGAGGAAAGACTGAATTCGCCCGAATCTATTGTTTCTCCTGCAAAAACAAATCGAAATCATGACTTGATATCGATAGTAAATGTACTTTTGAATCCCACTCCAAAACTCTTGTCCCCTAATATCTTCGCGTCTATCGTCTTAGCCCGCTTACAGGAGGATTTCTCTTGACGAAAGGAAATCGTCTAGTGTTAATTCAAACAGATGTCCTACTAGTACGATTAGTAGAGAAAGGATTATTTGTGAACGCTTTTCAAGCTTTTGAATGATAGGATTTCACTTACCTGAAAGAAATCAGCAGATGCTGAATTCAGTATGATGCTGCAAGTGCACATGTGGCGAATAAAACCTTCTGGTGTTTCCCACAGTATAATGCATGTGTCGTCACCTGCCCTTTATGGTCAAAGGGCAAGGATCTCAGAGATTTCGAGTGGTCATGGTTCAAATGTTTCGTAGGGTCGAAGTCAAAGAGTTTGCAAAGGGGGGGGGGAGCATGACCAAAGATTCTAAAGTGTGGGTATCTTCATTCTTGTTGTTATCAAGGGAATTTATTCAGCTAGGAGTGGTCTCTCCTGTTTAAAAGTTACAGAACCATTTTCTAATTAGCATGTGTAGAAAATAAGATGGAATAGTTGGTGCCTGCTGATATAGATAAGAATGGCAGTGCGTTAGTGGACATTTGTGCTGGGAGGGGGTTGGTGATTGCCAATACCCTCTTCAGGCACAAGATGATCCACAGGTATACATGGCGAGTGATGAGAAGGGTGGGTGGTGAACTGAATGAGAGGAAGGCAATGATTGATTATGTGTGTGTGGATGAAAGGATGCGAAGATGTGTAATGGATGCAAGAGCTTATAGAGGTTGGGGGAGTGGACTTTCTGACCACTACTTGGTGGTGGCCAGAATCAAGGTCCAATTAGGATGGAAAAATAGAAGAAGGGAGGGACGGGAAGAAGGAGTATTTGTAAGGAGAGTGGAAAGGTTACAAGAGGATGAGAAAAAGGCAGAGAATAAGAGAGAAGTGGAGGAACGATTGGGCAAATATGAATTGGAGCAGATGGGGGACGTGGAAGGTGTGTGCAGGATATTTACAGAATAAATATGTGCAGCATGTGATGTGGTGTGTGGGATGAAGAGAACACGGAGGGGAGTGCAAGGAACAGCGTGGTGGAATGAAGAGGTAAGACAGGCTGTGGCACAAAAGAAGAAAGCATACAATGAATGGATGAGAAATAGGGGCGTGGAAGAAGTTGAGAGGCGGAAGAGAGAGTTATATGTAGAAAGAAAGAGAGAAGTGAAAAGATTAGTAAGAGAGAGTAAGAAGAGAGCAGATGAGGAATTTGGAAGGAACTTGAGTGTAAAGTGGAGGGACTGTAAGAAAATGTTCTGGAAAGAGGTGAAAAGAGTAAGACAGGGTAGAAGTGAAGTTAGCAGGGGAGTGAAAGATAAAAATGGTAGATTACTAGTGGAGATGGGAGAAAAAGTGAGCAGATGGAGAGAACACTTTAAGGAATTGTTGAACAAAGAGGATGGAAGTAATGCGAGTATAAGTGGCTGGGGAATGGCTGGGAGGAGGAGGGAGGTGAGAAGACAGGAAGAAATCAGTAGGATAGAAGTTGTGGAAGCAATGAAGAAAGTTAAATTGGGGAAAGACCCAGGAACTGATGGAGTGTGTGGTGAAATGCTGAAGTATGGGGGAGAGATAGTAGTAGAATGGATGTGGAAAATGTGCAGATTAGCCTGGGAGGAAGGTAAAGTCCCGGAGGATTGGAAGTCAGGTATAATTATTCCCTTGTACAAAGGAAAAGGGGAAAAAGAAGTGTGTGGTAATTATAAGGGCATCTGTCTTCTTAGTATAATAGGAAAAGTGTATGGAAGGATACTTACTGACAGAGTTAGAGAAAGAACAGAGGAATTAGTTGGAGAAGAACAGGGAGGCTTTAGGAAGGGAAGAGGTTGTGTAGATCAGATATTCATTCTTAGATCTTTCGTGGAATAGTTTCTAGAGAAGGGAAAGAAGCTGTATGAGGCTTTCATGGATTTGGAGAAAGCATATGACAGGGTGGATAGACAAGGATTGTGGAAAGTATTAAGAATATATGGAGTAGATGGGAAGTTGTTGAATGCTGTGAAGAGTATGTATGATGGTGCTAAGGCTGCAGTGCGTGGGGATGGTGAACTGAGTGAATTTTTCTCTTTGAAGGTTGGGTTGAAACAGGGATGTGTCATGTCTTCATGGTTGTTCAATCTGTACATGGATGAGGTAATAAAAGAGGTACAAGGTAGGGTAGTGCATGTTGGAGTGGCCCTGGTAAGAGAGGGTAGTGTTTGGAAACTCCCTGTACTGTTGTTTGCAGATGATACTGTGTTGTTGAGAGAAGACGAAGGGGAGCTGCAAGGCTTGGTGGGTGAATTTGGGAGAGTGTGTAAGAAACGGAATCTAAAGGTGAATGTAGGGAAGAGTAAAGTGATGGTCCTTGAGACAGGTGAAGTCAGTGAATGTACAGCGAGGTTGGATGGTGAGGAATTGTAAAATGTGAGTACGTTTAAGTACTAGGGTAGTGTGATGAGTAAGGATGGAGGTTTGGAGGGTGAAGTGCTTGAAAGGGTACAGCAGGGAAGAAAGGTTGCTGGTTCCTTGAAAGCAGTGATAAGAAGCAGGGAAGTGAGCATGAAAGTGAAAAAGTTACTACATGACAGTATTGTGATACCAACTCTAACGTATGGAAATGAAGCTTGGACGTTGCTGGAAGGACACAAGTCAAGAGTGAGAGCAGTGGAAATGAGTTATTTAATAGGAGCCTGTGGAGTCACATGGAGACAGGCTGACAAATGAGAATATAAAGGAGCGTCATGGTGTGGATGTGGATGTGATTGGAAGCGTTAGGAGAAATACACTGAGGTGGTTTGGCCATGTGGAGAGGGTGGAGGGTGAAAGACTGACGAAGAGAGTGTATGTGAGTGAGGTGGAGGGGGGAAGAGGGAGGGGGAGGCCGAGGACGAGATGGAGGGATGGGGTGGAGAGGTAAATGAGAGAGGCGGGTGTGAGTTAGGAGCGGGGCAGTGAAATGGTGGGGGACAGGGCGACGTGGAAGCTATTTGTTTGTGGCCACCCTGAACGGGATTGAGGCGTCTGGCAATAGATAGATAGATAGAATAGAAAATAAGAATAAATATAATATGTGGTGTTTGGAATATAACTTTATGAGAGTAGTGCTACCCACTTTCCCTCCGGTCCCCGTACGAGTAAACGGTTGACAGTGTTATTTTACTTAGTGAATATGTTGTAGGTTTTAAAGAAGACACGGTTTCTGTAAAGAAAGTTTGTAAGAAAAACACTGTCATTAAAAGTTTGTAAGAAAAACACTATCATTAAAAATCTGTAGTGGTGAACACTGAAAACTATGATTTTGGAAGTGTAGAAATCTTTATAAGTAAAATTTTAATGATTATGAATATAATAAATAATTCGTGAACAGAAAAATAAGAAATGAATGACTTTAACACTAGCAATTTATATATAATAAAATAAAATGTGTACACACACACACACACACACACACACACACACACACATACAAACTTACATATATATATATATATATATATATATATATATATATATATATATATATATATATATACAGTAATCCCCATACTATCCGGACGCCCACTTTCCGGACATCCCCACTTACTGGATATTTTGGTCCGGGGATCCAATATTCCCAAAATGGGCCAAATATCGCAAAAAAAAAAAAAAATCTGACTTCTTTTCTGCTCGTAATTTGAACTCGACGCATGCGGCACAGACCAGCCGTGTTTTGGTGCATAGTTCCGCCGCCGTCCACTAGAGCGCCCCTGCATCCTCCCCACTTACCGCCCGTCTCTTGTTGTGAGTGCACGCTCGTGATCATGGCTGCCCACATGCTCATTTTTGTGGTGGAGCCTTACCTGCTGCAGGCTCTGCTGCTACTCTCCTGCCACTTGTTAGTGTGTGATGATGGCCCCGCCGCCTTAGAAGAGGAAGAGAGTGGTTTTGACTCTGGAGAAGAAAAGGGAGATATTGGACAAGGTGGATGCGGGATGGTCAACCTCACGCATCCTTCGTATATTCAGCCTAACCCGATCTACTTTGTTTGATATCAAGAGATCCCGCGACAAACTCATGCAGTACACGGCTGACTTCTCGTCAAAAAGCAAATGCAACATGGAGAGGAAGATGATGTTTACTCCCCGGTATGCAGAAGTCGACCACTCCATGTTGATTTGGTATCAACAGCAACGTGCTGCTGGTGTGCTGGTGCGTGGTAGGGAGCTGAAGGCTGCTGCTGAGAAGTTTGCAAGGCTTCACGAAGCCCTAGACTTCAAGGCATCCGAGGGTTGGCTCTTTGCGTTCAAGTTACGACATGGCTTTACCAACCAAAAGGCCCATGGCGAAGCTTTGGACGCCAACGAGGATGGAGTAGAGGAGTTTCGGCACAAGGTAAAGCGCTTGATCGACAGGGAGGGCCTCACTCTCGGTCAAGTCTACAACACTGACGAAACTGGTTTATTCTATCGCTCTTTGCCAACGAACACTCTAGCCGAGGAGATGGGGAAGTGTGTACCTGGCCGCAAGTTCTCCAAGCAACGGATATCTGCTTTGTGTTGTGCCAGTGCTAACGGCATGCACTGGCTTAAGCCCATTATTGTTGGCCATGCAAAGCAGCCTCGGTGTCTTCGTGGGGTGATGGATGTCCTTCCTGTCGTTTGGTACCATTCTTTGAAGGCATGGTTCACTGCCCAGACCTTCAAAGACTGGTTCAACCGCCATTTCGTCAAGGAGGTCATCCATTACCAGACAGAGAAACTGGGAATCCCACACGACCAGGTAAAGGCCCTCCTTCTCGACAACGCACCTGCTCACCCGGGCAACAAGGACTTGGTGGCTGAGAATGGAAACCATTAGGTGTATGTTTCTGCCACCTAATACGACTGCTCTCATCCAACCAATGGACCAAGGAGTGATCGTGGCAACGAAGAGGCTGTACCAACGGAAGTTCCTTGACGAGGTGATGGTTGTTCTAGAGGACAAGGACGAGAGCAGGAAGGGACAGGACATGCAAGGCCAGCGGCCTTTGGAAAACCTTCGCTGCCACAACATCAAGTCTGCCATTTACAACTGGGCCAGTGCATGGAAGGAAGTCCCTATCAAGACTCTAGAGAATGGTTGGTCTCGTCTGCTTCTCGGAACGGATGTGGAGCACGATTTCCTAGGTTTTTACTTGTATGACTTCCATGCATGTCTACATGCACATGGGGATGACGTTGATGTGGACGAAGTGCGTGAGTGGTTGGATGATGACGAGGGCGATCCTGGGTATCAGACCATGTCTGATATCGAGATCGCATCTTCAGTTGCAGGTTTCAGTACCCAGCTTGAAGATTCCGACGAGGACGGCGACGATGATGCGGACTCCTCTCAGTGTGACAATACTCCAGCCGTCCCCAAGCTGAGGGCACTCTGGGAACACATAGAGTTTGTTCTCGACTACCTGGAACACCTGGACTGCGACAGGGAGATGGGGCCCTTGGAACTTGTGGAGGAAGTGTGTGCTTTCAGGCAGTGCATCATTAATCGCCAAAATCATCATTCCTTGCATCAATCAACAACTGACAGCTTTTTCAGACCCGTGACCCCCGCTGTCCCCAGCCCTGGCTCCATTTCATTGGCTCCCCAAGACAGGCCCTCATCCTCCGAGCCACAGCCCAGCACATCAGGCACGGTGGAGTCACCACTTGATGTGAGTTTGCGCCTGTCTTCAGAGTCGTCTGCAGTGGGTACTCCATCACCAAGACCCAGCGACGCACCCCTAGGCCACCTGCATCAGCTACTCTCAGGCTCTGACAATGACTAAACGGCAAGAACTTCTCCACTAGACCACACGGGAATTTACAGTGC
Source organism: Coenobita brevimanus (assembly GCF_032717465.1). Lineage (NCBI taxonomy): Eukaryota > Metazoa > Arthropoda > Malacostraca > Decapoda > Coenobitidae > Coenobita > Coenobita brevimanus. Next base: position 7,928,381 of record NC_137006.1, read on the forward strand.
TGTGCAGTAAAGATAACAGTGCATAGTGTTAAGAAATTATAATTGTGAATGAAAAGACTAAAGTTCAGAGTGGAACACTGATTTTATTGACTTTCAATGTGTTATGTTTAGAAAATGGATTTATGAGTGCAAAGACTTTAAGTGCAGAGTGCAACACATATTTCATTAAGGTACAGTCAGGGAAAGTTCCGCGTTACCCACTGTTCGGAGCATTGATGGTCGACGAATGGTAACGAAGCAGCAGCCAGACCCCACTTGTCTGGTAACTGTGAGTGGGAGGGAAGGTGGCAGGGGGTGGGAGGTTGTGGAGAGTTGCTCACGTCACAGTATCAATATTCATGTATACTGTCAAAGGTATGCTTCTTTGGTTTCGTTTTGTAATGTTCGATAGGAATGATAGCTGCAGAGACTGGTTTTATAATTAGGACTTCCCATGTCATTCTGTCTATCGGAAAACGAAAAACCTGTTAATCGCTCATATAAATATTTTATTATTATTATTATTACACACTACCCTTGATTCTAAGTCTGACATGAATAATTACCAGAATAACACTGAAAATGTTTGCAGGCAGATGTTTACAGTGGGACGACAGAGGATAAATAAGTAAACAAATTTCTCCATGGGAAACGTCTCATCTTAAAGTCCAGAAGGAATGAAAGCATTCAAACCTTTGTCTGAACCCAGCAAACTTCCATAACTTTCCTTACAAAACTACAAACATCAACGTATTTTTTTTCATAAAATGTAAGCACCATATTATTCATCTATCCTTATGAAATTAACTTCAACAGACCATAAAAGTCATACATTGCACACCTACATTTGATTCCCAATCAATCACTAAACGCTTCTCTACCCCCACTCCCCCGCCTCCCTCTCCTCCACACTCACAGTTACCAGACATATGAGGTCTGGCTGCTGCTTCACATTCACCTGTCTCACACCAGTGCTTCGGGAGGTGGGTAATGCGGAACTTTCCGTGACTGTACAATGGAGCGCAAGTAAGACTAGAGTGCGCAGTGTTAAGAGAATGGAATTCTGAGTGCAAATGACTAAGTTCAGTGCAAGACTTCATGTACAGTATACTGCAGGTGCTTCAGGTACTCCTTTTTACTGTCAGAGTCTGAGAGGAGGTGGGTTATTCATCGAGATGGCCAGGGACTTGTAAGTACCCAGAATGTTTTATATTGTACTGTATTTTCCATACTTACCTCTAAAACCTCATTTCACTCTTTTATGTCCCTTATTGGTGTGAATAGGGTCTTAGGTGCTATGCATGTGCAGTAGGGAGGTGTTTTTCTGAGTTAGGCTAGGTTAGGGTCCATAACTACCAGTCCAGGAGCCAGGGACTTGTTGTAAGTACCCAGAATGTTTAATATTGTATAAACTCACCTCTAGAACCTCATTCTCAGGTTCTTTTGCATTTATTTCAGTCTTTTATGTCCCTTATTGGTGTGATTTGGGTCTTAAAAAGGTACTATGCATGTCCAGAGGGAGTTGTATAGGTGTTTTTCTGAGTCAGGGTAGGTTAGGGTCCATAAGTACAAGTCTAGGAGGCTGGGACCCACTACCCCGACGGGACCACTTTCCGGATATGCCTTTGGCTCTATTACATTGGATAGTGGAGGGATTACTTATATATATATATATATATATATATATATATATATATATATATATATATATATATGTATGTATGTATTTATACAGTTACCTCTCTAACGCGAGTTCAAAAAACGCGTTTTCGTTTTAACACGAGCAAATGTTTATGGAGATATGTTTAACTAACAAGGGTTTCTCGATTTAACGCGACTTTTCACGTACGCGATGGTTTCAAATTAGCCGCGCATGCCTTGGACAGTCCCGAGCTGATAGACCATGTGTGGCAGTTTATGCATAAATACATTTTTTTATTTGCCTTTCGCTTAAACCGGTTTTATTCAAACTATAATATTCGAAAATGAAGTTGGGCCCCATTCTGAGAAATTTGGCTCATTTTCGAACAAAATTTGACCAGGAAAGTGATGACAGATCTAAATTGTTACACTTTGATGCTGTAGAACAGAAAGAAGAAAACCACTCAGACCAAGATAGAGCAGTTCTTTATGAAGAAGACAGAAAATTTAAGGGAGTTATCTTCATCACCAGTAGTACGGGAGTCAGAAGAAGAGGAAGAGGTCCAAGAGGAAGAGGAAGGACACCAGGGCGTGGAGGGACAACAAATTTAGGGTGAGGAGCGGCTGGAGGAGGGGGAGAGGGGAGAGGAGGGACAGCAGCAGACGACGAGTGATGCATAGATGAAGTGAGGCTGTGTGTTGTTATTGTTTGTGACCTACTTACTGTAATGAAAATGTTGCTTTTACTGTAGTGTTTTTATGACCTACTAATGCATTAATAATGTTGAGGAACTTTCACAATGCCGTGAATGAAGCAGAATTGAAAGAAAATCCACTTAAAAAAAGAATACAGTATGTACGAAGTATTTGGGGAGAAGTAAACAATGCTTCGGCTCAACTAGGGATCAAATGTTGTTTATTTCTCCCCAGATATATAGTTTTTGTTTTTTACTTGGATTTTCTTCCAAATTAATATTGTTGTTTTTAAGTTTAGAATAAAGTGGCATAGCTCCCGAAATGGGTAGACTTTCCCAGAGTCCAGGAACGTAACCCCCATTATTACCATTGTTTCTTATGGGAAAATTATGTTTAAAAAACACGTTTTGAACTAACGCGACCTCTCCAGGAACCTAACCCTCGCGTTATATATATATATATATATATATATATATATATATATATATATCTGTGTGTGTGTGTGTGTGTGTGTGTGTGTGTGTGTGTGTGTGTGTGCAAATACATCACCTAATAACGCGTGATTCATAGAAATGCTGATATTAGCAATGAGAAAGGAAACGTGAAATATCCCGAGTGCGTTCAAGTATTTGTATCTTAAGATGTGAATGCTGTTCTGTACATGAAAGTGCTCGGGATATTTGGTGTTTCTATTTTCTTGTGGATATCAGCATATATATATATATATATATATATATATATATATATATATATATATATATATATATATATATATATATATATATATATATATATATATATATATATATATCATCATGAGCCGTTTAAGTATCCATTGCAGGACCGGCCTATCCCGACCAAAGTAGGGACGATACAGCCAATGTATCTACCAAGTGGCTTAGGCTGTCTGCTAGAAATTGTATGTAGGATGAGAAGTGCTTGTAAGCAGTGTTGCCAGATCTTCAGAAATTTCTGGAGATCTACTGAAAATTTGACCTATTGTCAGAATTTACGGAATTACTATAAAATCTTCAGAAATTTTAACAGATCTGTGAGATATTCTTAAGATTTTTGGAAATTATTACCGATAATTTAAACAATGTGCAGTCCTTCACTAAAAATCCACTTTCATCAACTTTTGTATAACGAATAAATCCCACAAAAATGGAATATACCGAACCCCAACGACAGTTGCTCCGTTGAAACTGCCAACAGACTCGGTATGGACACGTGAAGATCCCCGTCAGGCAGCAGCAGTCAGCTGAATGTGTGGCCACTGCCAGAACACACACGACACCCATGCTCAGACTCAGGGGCCTGCATTTGACCCTCTCAAGGTTAGAGTTATGCTAAATACGTAAATAAATACAGAATCAATGCATATAGGCAGGCTACTTGTCATTATAAAGTGCAGACAGAATAATGCATCAAGATAAGAAAACAGAATGTGCTTTGAGCAGAGTCCTGAGTCGGTCTTTCTGCACCCACGCACAGCTTAGGCCTATTTCTTTAATCTTTGCCTCCACAGTTTAGGATCTATACAAGATATTTAATGTTATCTTCAATGAATGAAGGTACCTGTCATTATTTGTGCAGATAGTATAACTGTGCCAAGATATACAAAAATTGTGTTTGTATCTGATCTTATCAGCTGTTTCCGTTTATGCTGCCACGATTGGTTTAAAGATATTTATAAATTTTACATGATTTGTTGTAACCCATAATTCATTGCTATATATGTTTTTAAGGGAAAAAATCTGAATCTTCAGAAATTTTCTGTAAAATTCTGGAATTTTGGTAAGAAATCAACAGAAATTTTATGGAGACAATCTGGCAACACTGCTTGTAAGTGTAATTGTAATGTTGGAGTGGCTATGGATGCGTGTGTTGTCTGTGAACCAAGTGTAATCGGCCCACGCAATCCAACTGGGTGCAAACTTACTTTACAGTATGCAACACTGGTTCAACCACAGCACCCCTGGTGTCCGCCAAAGCAGTACATGGCTGGAAGAATGCTTCCAAAGTATATTACCTCGGCGGGGCGCTAACCCTCGCTCTCCAGTGTGCAAAAACGCACACTTTACCACTGTACCACAGAGGCTCCATTTATATATATATATATATATATATATACAGTTAAATTACAATAAGGACTCAGAAATAATTAAGACTGAGAAGGGCGTGCGTCAGGGAGATACAATTTCACCAATATTATTTACAGCGTGCCTAAAAAGAATTTTCAGAAAGCCAGACTGGGAAAACAAAGGAGTGAACATAGATGGAGAAAAGCTAAACCATTTAAGATTTGCAGATGAGATTGTCCTAATCTGAGAAACAGCAGAGACGTTGCAAGAAATGTTATATGACCTGAGCAGAGAAAGTCTCAAAGTAGGGCTAAAGATGAATCGAAGTAAAACTAAAGTAATGTTTAATCCATAAACACCAAAGAGCGTCATCAAAATAAGCGGAGAAATTCTTGATGAAGTAGAGAAGTAGAATTACTTGGGACAAATACTAAAATTAACGTAAGATCATGATAGCGAAAGTAAAAGGCGCATTACAATTGGATTTTTTCGTGGAGCAACTGAGTCTGGTTCGTGATCAATCTACATGATTAGTCCACTCCATCTGACGCTGTCGAAACAATTCCATCATCACTCTATAATATTTAGTACTCTTACTATGTTTCTTAGTTTCTTTAATGCTCATTTGCTTCTTCGAATCACTGTCTGCACTGAATTTCAGTATTTTTTCCCTAGCTTCTTCATATCATGAGCATTTGACGAACCATCATTACGTGTGTCACGGCCAGCACTGGAGCACAATGGTCCAATTTTTTCGGCAGTTTGACCTTATCCTGCTTTATTGTTTTTGCTTTTAGCATGGTGAAAATGTCTCATTGTATTAAATCCCCTCAGAGAGTTGTTAATACACCACTGTGACCAGACAGGTGAGTGAAATTATACGTGAAGATACAGCTGGCCAGTGAGGTAAGTCATTAGGTAGCTATTTATCCGTTACTATGGTAACGGCGTGCCTTGTGGAGACTGGCTTTCACAGGCAAACATCCCCGAAACGTAAATGTTCTTTACGCACTCCACAGGAGCTTATAGTGTTTCAGTACATACCACTGATGGAAATAACCTTTTGATTTGACTGTGGTAGTAATTAAGAATAATCTGAAGCAATGATAGTGTATGGTGA